>NC_058404.1:156776273-157051354 GCF_002201575.2 Neomonachus schauinslandi | reverse complement strand
TTTTTTTTTTTTTTTAAAAAAAAAAGGGATTGATAAGATGTTGGTTGAAAAAGGGAAAAAGAAAAATTCAAAAAGAATAAAAAAAGAAAAAAAGACAGTTAAAAAAAAATTAACTTTGAAAGACTACAGAATCATGGTAAAAAAGCCATGAATTCTATGTGCAGTAGTCCCCTAGAGCTGGAGTTCTGCCGTTCTCATTGATGGGTAAACTTGGTCTTGGCTGGCTGTTCTCGCTGATCTTCTGGGGAGGGGCCTGTTGCCGTGGTTTCCAAATGTCTTTGCCGGAGGCAGAATTGCTCCGCCCTTGCCCCCTCCCAGCTAAGTAATCTGCTGGGGTTTGCTCTCCGGGGCTTTTGTTCCCTGCGAGCTTTCCGTACAGCTTTGGAGGCGGAGAGTGAAAATGGCGGCCTCCCAATCTCCGCCCCGGAGGAGCCGAGAACTCGGGGTCCCGCTTCTCAGTGAGCCCCCAGAGAAAAGCCGTCAGTCACTCCCGTCTCCCCGGTCTCCAGCCGCACTCTGTGCTCACCCGGCCTGTGACCGCGCATTTCTATCTCTGGCACCCGACCCCGGGTGGAGTCTCCAAACCCAGCAGATCCCTGCGGCGCACTCCCGCGCGGCTCCTCCCGGGGGAGGAAGGTGAGTCTCCCCGGATCTGCCGCTTGTTGGGTCCCTGCTGGAGGAGCAGTGGCCTGACTGTGCCGCGGATCCCGGTTTACAACCCCGAGCTGAGAGCCCGCGCCTGGGCTCCGCCTCTGCAGCCGGCTTCCCTGCTCCGATACCTGGGAGCTCTGCCACACTCAGGCACCCCCAGTCTTTCTGTGACCCGTGGGTCCTGAGACCACACTGTCCCGGAGGGTTCCACCCCCCGCTTAGCCACCAGAGTGACGTCCCTCAGCGGAGCAGACTTTTAAAAGTTCCGATTTTTGCTCCGCGGCTCTATCACTTGCCAGAAGCGGCCGCCGGAGGCCCCTCCCCCGCCGTCTATCCTCCCGAATATCGCCTCGGATTCACTTCTCCGCACGTCCTACCTTCCAGAAAGTGGTCGCTTTTCTTATGAGAGAGTTGTTGCTCTTCTTTTCTTCGACCTCCTGTTGAGTTTGTAGGTGTTCAGAATGGTTTGATCCCTATCTAGCTGAATTCCTGAGACCAGACGAAATCCAGGTCTCCTACTCCTCCGCCATCTTGCTCCGCCCCAAAATATAATATTTTTAATTTAAAAATGTTATCTTTCAAAACAAAATAAATATGCAGAAGAATATCAGTATAGTACATTTTTCAAAATTCTTTAATCTCTGCCTTGACAGAAGGTGTCTGTGGGCTACATAGTTTATGTAGACTCTTGAAAATTCCACCATGAAAAATTCTTGCAAGTGGTGAGAGAATGAATCTTAACAGGCATATAAAGTCTTACTATTATAATAAAAATAGGTTTGACCCTTGTGAGCTTCTTGAAAGTGTCTTGGCGTGTCCAGGAATACACAGACCATGATTTAAGAATTTGTAATCCTGAAAAGAGTTAATGTATATGAGAAAAGGATAGAAGATGATTTCACTGGAGGAACATGAGTGAGGGTGAGTGGGGGTGTGAAGGATATGAGACCAGAGATGTAGGCAGGAGCAGATCACTTATGACCATGTCATTTAATAGTAAGAAATTCAGATTTATTCTTGCTTCAAAGGAAAACCATTGGGAGATTTTAAGAGAAATGATTTAACCTGATATATATTTAAGATTTATTTATTTATTTTAGAGAGAGAAAGAGAGAGTGTGTGTAAAGAGAAAGTGTGTGTGTGAATGAGGGCAGGGGCACAGGGAGAGGATCTTCAAGCAGACTCCCCACTGAGCATGGAGCCTGATGCAGGGCTCCTTCTCATGACCCATGAGACCATGACATCATGACCTGAGCCCAAATCAAGAGTTGGACGCTTCCAACTGATCCTTCCAGGCACCCCTAATCTGATTTATATTTTAAAAAGGCAACTCTGGTAGCTTGTGATGAATTTAGGCTGGTGGGGGCAGAATAGAAAGGGGCACTACTAGGTATTTATCCCAAAGATATAGATGTAGTGAAAAGAAGGGGCACATGCACCCCAATGTTCATAGCAGCAATGTCCACAATAGCCAAACTGTGGAAGGAGCTGAGATGCCCTTTAACAGATGAATGGATAAAGAAGATGTGATTCATATATACAATGGAATACTACTCAGCCATCAGAAAGGATGAATAGCCACCATTTGTATTGACATGGATGTAACTGGAGGGGATCGTGCTAAGTGAAATAAGTCAAGCAGAGAAAGACAATTATTGTATGATTTCACTCATACATGGAACATAAGGAATAACATAGAGGACCACAGGGGAAGGTAGGGAAAACTGAATGGGAAGAAATTAGAGAGGGAGACAAACCATGAGAGACTCTGGACTCTGGGAAACAAACTGAGGGTTACAGAAGGGAGGGGATTGGGGGGATGGGGTAACCAGGTGATGGGTGTTAAGGAGGGCATGTGATGTGATGAGCACTGGATGTTATATGCAGCTAATGAATCACTGAACACTACATCAGAAACTAATGTTGTACTATATGTTGGCTAATTGAACATAATAACAAAAAGGAAAAAAAGAGGAAAAAAAAAGAAAAGCGTTATTAGCAAGACTTTCCAGTTGTAGGCTAAGGTAATAGTGGCTACAGATAAAAGGTAACAATGGTTAGACTGGTCACACCACCATCATATGGACACAGCACAACTTTCTGGTGGGAAACTTACCTCTTTTGTTTAAATCAGACTTACTTGATGGAAGATGCCAGTCATAGTAGGGCTGTGAAATTTCTATACCTCTTCGTAGGTAAATTCCAGTAAAAAGTAAAAGTAAGAATCACAGAGAAGACTTGAATAGGAAATCCTGGAAAGAAGTTACACACCAGCTTGTAGTTACCCTTGAGAATAAGCTACCCACACTGACTTTTTTTGAGGATTTGGTTGAAGTAATAAGTTCTTCTTTCCATTAGCATCTGTCAGGTGAGTGGTTGTATCGTACTCAAACAAAATCTTGATTAATATATGGAATTATTTTGTAATTATCAATATGAAGAGAGGTACACTATATTATGTCAGGTTAATAACCTGGAATGCAGAGTTGGGTATATTATTATGTTTATTATCAAAGAAAAAGAAGCACACAAAGTCTGTCAGTGTTTTATAGATTACATCAATGATTACCTTTGAATGGTAAGATAGTTCTTGTTTATTTTTCTCTTATAATTTTCTGAAACTTTAAAACAGTACAGTAGTACTTTTAAAATAAAAAAGTACTGAAAAATTTCAAATATTATTAATTTTAATTATAATTTGATCTTAAATATAAATAAAAAACTTCCTATAAAATGAGATTTCTCTGCCCTGAAGTTCAAGTCTTCTACATTAATAACACCTAATTTGAAATAAATGCCCAAATAAATTGTCCACATTTCAGAAACACCAGATATATTCTATAAGATAACCTTATCATCTTTGAAAAAAATTAAAAATACATTTTTATAGTCTATATTATTTTTATTATTTTAATAATACAAGGAGTCTAAATATATTTAACAACCATAACAAAAGGTATTAGGCTTTTTTTTAAAACACAAATTCCAATTCTATGGAGTATTATGCAGAAAGGTTAAGAAATTCAAATTGAGTTATGAATAAACTGAAATATACTTGATTGTTCATAACTATTAGCTTCACAATCAGTACACAGTCCAGTAGGATTTTTGAGGCATTGTGCATACATTTTAATCTGAGTTAGGTATGTTAATGGCTTCAGCCAAATTATCAATGCTCCATTTCAGAATATCACAAAGACTAGACTGTAGATAAGTAACCTTTATTAAACAGAAATGACTTGTTACATGAAGTGTCCTTGAAGTTCTATATTCTGCATATAACTTCTTGTATTTGCAATGTTTCTGAGCATTTTTATTTTGGTCTAAACTGAGTGAAACATATACTTCTCCATTTTATAATCAAAATATTACATTTTCTTCAAATGCTTTTTCTTGTTACTTAAGTTTCTTTTGGAAATACACATTTTAATTTTAATAAGATGCAATTTGGGCAATATGATATGTAACACAATCAAGTACAACTTAACTCTTAAATATCTATGGTTGTGTTTGTATTATAGTTAGTAGTACATTTTTGGTTACTGTTTCCATATACAATAGACCATATTATGTACATTCCAAACATAAAGACAGGTTTTTGGAAGCTTCCTAGGACAAATTGAAAACGTCCCACACAAAATACATCATTTATAAGCTCACTGTGGCAAGCCAGTAGGTAGAGACATGTCAGTTTCTTATATGTCTATAGTCACCAGTTTGAATTACTTTTCTTGCTTAGCTGCTTTTGAATGGGCTTAGGCATTACGGTTGTATTTTTCAATCAGACAAAGTTACCACCTGGCTTTGAATCTAGAATCTCTAGCTGTGGCTCATATTTTTTTGTTACCATTGTGATTTTATTTAACTCTGCTAAAGAAACATTTCAGTGTGAAACAAACTAGGTGTTTTCACAAAGAACCATCTACAAAAGGCCTCTGCCAGAAACCTGTTAAATATTCTCTTCTGTAATTAAATTCCAAGCTTATTTTTACAGAAACAATGCTGCATCATGAGGTCAAGTTTATTTTCAAATAATATTTGTTTTGATTTAGCACTTTTGTCTGAATACTTCTATGCAAATTTATATAATCTCCCAAAATTATAAAACATGATAATCAATGGTTTTAGACTATACCTGCCCCTGCGATGTTAAGGCTCCAGAGAGAAGTTAGAAAGGCATATGATAGGAATCACCTTGTATGTTAGGGAATATTGAGAAATTATATATGTATTATTGTCAAAACAATATCATTAAGAAAGGCCTGTTAATAGCATTATAAAATGTGCCTACCTTCTTACCTAGTAAATCTACTTATAAAAGGTAATTATATTTTTACCATAGTATTTGGGAAACCATTGTTTGTGATAAAAACTGTTGAAATACACAATTATATATAAGTAAAAGTAGTATATACAATCCAAATGTACATCAATAAAAGGTTGTGTGTGTATATATATATGTATATATATATCCATATCTATCATCTATCATCTATATATAATAGTATAAAACAAAGCCTTAAAAGAGGAAGTTGTCTAGTGTGTGGCAAGCACCATACTATATAGTTATTAATACTGTATGCATTGATCAAAGAGTCAAATGAATTAATTCAAGTAATCACCCATCCACCTATGTAATTATACACTGTGAAATGTTTGTCAAGGGGAAGTGCAAGGATCTATACACATAGAAACTAAGTTGCAAAGAAGTATGTATAGCATTACCTTAATTAAATACAACACTCACAAGTGATAATTATCAATATGCACACAAAATCTAAAACAACAATTATAATGGGAAAGGAGGTATAAGAAGATGGTTATTTTTGAATGGTCCGGACTTTTTTCTCTTTGTCAATATAATTCAATTGTAGAAAAAAATTCAATTGTAGAATTCAATTATATTAGTAGAAATGAATTTATAAAACTGTTTAAAAATTTTAACATTAACTGGTAATTAAAATAGTTTAGGGGGTGCCTGGCTGGCTCAGTCATGAAGTGTCTGCCTTCGGTTCAGGTCATGATTCCAGGGTCCTGGGATAGAGCCCCGCTCAGCGGGAAGCCTGCTTCTCCCTCTCCCACTCCCCCTGCTTGTGTTCCCTCTCTCGCTGTGTCTCTGTCAAATAAATAAATAAAATCTTAAAAAAAAAAGACAATAGCTTACATTATTTAAAAATCAATATTTACAAACTCATTATTTTCTATTTTAAAGCAATTCTTTGCAAGTTCAGTAACACTTGAGCATTGATTTGCAGCTGCAGTGGCTCAGCAGAAATTAGAGTGATCTGCTTGTTTTCCTCAACATGATAAACTTCCATAAATAGAGAAAACAGAGGAGTTAGTGACTTGCCCAAGGACTAGAGTTTATTTCCAGAAAATTAGAAATGTTTTATCTCCAGACTAGGAGTCAGCAGAATAGACCAGGCTGCATCCAGCCCTCAGTCTGTTTTTATAGGGACTTCCAACTAAGAATGCATGTTATGTTGTAAAAGTTTGAAAAAAGATCAGAAGAAAAATATTTTTTCACGTTAAACTTTTATGAAATTTAAATTTCAGTATCCATAAGTAAGAGTTTTGATGAGGAAGCATTTAGTACCTTCACAATTTTGTGTATCACCAGCTTCCTGGTTTCAAAACTTTTTAATCACTCCAAAGACTACTCCATCCCCATCTTTCCTTCCCCGTATCCTCTGGGAACCACTAATCTACTTTATCTCTCTAATAATACTCATAATAGTAATTTATTAATATAAATCAAATTTTGGGATATTAACATGAGTTAAGGTCAATATATCTATATAGATATTTAAATATACATACATCAAACCATATACATACACTCATATTTTTTTAAAAGTATGGCATTATTTAAGTTTAAAATCTACTGTTGTTATTTCAGTAGAAGAAACTTTAACATTTGTTCTTCAAACTTCTCATTAGCATGACTCTTTCTTTGGGGATTAGTTCATTTAGTTATGTTCTTCTATAGATATTTAATACTTGAGTCATATCTTTGTGGTTTTTCAGTTAGTGTGAAAATAAAATTGTAGTCGCCATAGCTGTTCTACTGAGTTTAAAGTCCAATAGAATTAGAATTTAAGCTAAAAAATTACATGGAATACTAAACTACTGCTTGGTCAATGAGGAATTTTTAAGATGAATCTACCATAAATGAGAACTATGTACCAAAAATGGTAAAGAGGACCCAGGAAGAAATATGTATACAGAGCTCAAAACATATTGGCAACCCCCCCCCCCCAAAAACAAACAAACAAACAAAAAACATGGTTGCAAGTTTAGGAGCCCCAAATAATAAATCTATGAAGGATAAATTATATTCCAGAATGTTCCCATTTGAACATAAATGATGCTAGAAATTCATTAGCTGTCAATACTAAGATTTAATATGTATTCTTGGTGAAGGCATTTAGATAATACACTCATGATACTGGTGCTATTAAAGTAAATATACATTCGTTTGCTTATTTGTTTGCTTATAGATTTCAAAATAGACCACCAAATACAGTCCAACCTTACCTCTTGTTGCATGCAGAGCCTAGCAAGACTGTAATGTGTAGACAGTAGGTAATATAGAATACACTCTTAGAGTCTAATTTTATGTACGTAACCTATCATGGGACCTCCAACGTTTTTTGTTGTGCTTGTGCTTGTTGTCAGTGAAGATATTAGAATGTAGGTCAAGTCTTTCGGCATGTTCTTAGAATTGGTAATAAAAAGGCCTAGCTTGATGCTGGGGATGATGCTCTGATCTTTTGCTTCCTGATACTCAAACTGGTGAGTTCCTTTATCTGTTGTTGAGTAAAATGGAGCTGGGGCAACCCAAATATGTATCTATTTCTAGTTTTCTCTGATATTTCTGTTTTGGCTATTTCTTTTTGTTCAAATTTGCTATGAACTTTTTTTTTTTAAAGATTTTATTTATTTATTTGAGACAGAGAGAATGAGAGAGACAGAGAGCACATGAGAGGGGGGAGGGTCAGAGGGAGAAGCAGGCTCCCTGCCGAGCAGGGAGCCCAATGCGGGACTCGATCCCAGGACTCCAGGATCATGACCTGAGCCGAAGGCAGTCGCTTAACCAACTGAGCCACCCAGGCGCCCCTGCTATGAACTTTTTTAAAAGTTTTTTTTCCCCAGCTTTATTGACATATAATTGACAGATAACATTGTGTAAATTTAAGATGTACAATGTGATGATTTGATGTAAATGTATATAGTGAATGATCATGACAGTAAGGTTAGTTACAACTCATCACCTCGTATAAGTATGTTGAAAGGTCGTCTATGGGCCTGGGCAAACCTGGAGCTGACCCTTTAGCCTGCTGACCTACCCAGCCTTCTCTCTGTCTCTCTGTCTCTCTGTCTCCGTCTTACTCCTCTCTCTTCTGTCTTTGACCCTGCCTAGTGAGGCCTTTGCAGCACATTCTTCCAAGTGCCTGAGCTTCAGCAAACACAGTGAGTTTGATATCTTTTTTTGATTCCACATATAAATGAGATTGTACAGTATTTGTCTTTCTCTGACTTATTTCACTTATCATAATGCCCTCAAGGTCTAACCATATTGTCACAAGTGGCTGAATAATATCCCAGTTATATATACTGGGATATATATATATATGTATATACACACACACACATACACACACACATAGATATATGTGTGTAAATTTCTTTTCCATTCATCCGTCCCTTTTCCATTCCCAAAATCCCTAAGTAGGTGGTTTCCATGTCTTGGCTAATTTAAGTAATACTTCAATTAACATGGGGGTGGTGATATCTTTTTGATATAGTGATTTCATTTCCTTCAGAAGTAGAATTGCTGGATCATATGGTAATTCTTTTTTTTTTTTTTTAAAGATTTTATTTATTTATTTGAGAGAGAGAGAATGAGAGACAGAGAGCATGAGAGGGAGGAGGGTCAGAGGGAGAAGCAGACTCCCTGCCGAGCAGGGAGCCCGATGCGGGACTCGATCCCGGGACTCCAGGATCATGACCCGAGCTGAAGGCAGTCGCTTAACCAACTGAACCACCCAGGCGCCCCTCATATGGTAATTCTATTTTTATATTTATTTTTTTGAAGAATCTCCATACTGTTTTCCAGAGTGACTGTACAATTTACATTGCCATCAACAGTGAACCAAGATTCCTTTTTTTCCACAAGCTGGCCGAGATTTATCTCTTATCTTTTTGTCAGTAGCCATTCTAATAGGTGTGAAGTGATTATCTCTATGTGATTTGACTTGTGTTTCCCTTGTGGTAGTGATGCTGAGCACCTTTTCATATATCTCTGGGCTACTTCCTTGTCTGCTTTGGAAGACATAGATTCAGATCCTTTGCCCATATTTTAATAGGGTTATTTGTTGTCTTTTTTTTTTTCCTATTATTTCTATGAATTCCTTACATATTTTGGATATTAACTCCTTATCACATGTATAATTTACAAATATTTTCTTCCATTCTTTACATTGCCTTTTAATTTTGTTGATTGGTTCTTTTGTTGTGAAGTTAGTTTGATGCTTAGTTTTCATTGTGTTGCTAGTGCCCTTTATGTCATATCCAAAATATTCCCAAGACCAAAGACAATCTTATTTTTTATTCATATTCACTTAAAACTTATATGTCTTTATGACACTTTTCTCTGGATTCTTTTAAGATTTCTCCTTGCTTTGGATTTATGAATATTGAATATGATAAACTTAACTATAGATATTTTTGGCATTTATCCTGCTTGGTATTCTCTGAAACTCCCTAATCTGCAATTCAGTGTCTTGTCATTAATTTTGGAAAAATTCTTAGCCATTATTACCTCAAATATTTCTTCTGCTTCTCTCTTTCTTATCCTTTTAGTGCTACAAATATATGTATGTTATATATGATTTTTGGATGTTTGGGTCTTTTTTAAATTATGATTCTTTTTAAAAAAAAATCTTTGCATTTCCATTCAAGAAGCTGCTATTGTCCTGTCTTCAAGCTCACTGATTATTTTCTTGGTAATATCTAGTCTAGTAACGTGCCCATCAAAGTCATTGTTTAGTTCTGTTTCAGTTTTTTATTTCTAGTAACTTCTTTTAATTCTCTTCAGAGTTTCCGTCTCTCTGCTCTTTTACCCATCTGCTCTTGCAAGTTGTCTACTGTTTTCATTAGAGTCCTTAGCATATAAGCGATGGTTATTTTAAATTCCTTGTCAGATAATTCCAAAATGTGATTATAACTGAGTCTGGTTCTAATGCTTGCTTTTTCCCTTCTGACTGTGTTTTTTCTTGCATTTTGCTATGGCTTATGATTTTTTCTTAAAAGCCAAACATGATGTATCAGATAAGAGGCATTGAATAAATAGGCCTTTAGTATGAAGTTTTATGTTAATCTAGTCAAGAGCTGAAAACTATTCACTGTTTGCTATAGCAAAGATGTCAGAGGCTTCAAAATTTTAGTTTGTTTTTTTTTTTCCCCTCTGTTTTCTTTGGACTTTCCTACGAACTTCGCCTCAGATAGAGTGAATTTTGCAGTCCTTTCAGCTGTCATTGCTTTTATTATGCTAGAGCCCTGTTGTGGTGGTAAAGTGTGAAAGAGGGAGGTATACTATCCTGTTATGATTAAGATTCAGTCATTTAGTGGGCCCCTGTGCCTGATCTGTGCCGTTCACAAATGTTTCTTACATTGTTTCCTTCTGTATGTGAGACAGGAAGACTAGAGGGGTCTGGAATGGGAGGAATTCCCTTATCTCACCTGATAGAAGGCTCTGTTAAGATCTTTTCCTCTGGAGACTAGGTTTTTGTTTTGTAGAACATTCTAGACATATTTCACAATGTTTACATTATCCCTATCCCTGCCATACCCAGGAAGGCATCTTTCTTCCTCTTAATCATGAGAATGTGATAGGGTTCTTAGCAATAAAACCTATGAAAGTGTGGGCCCCCCTACAGAGACTGTCACCTCTGGGATTTCTTTACTATTAAGCTAGTCCACACCTAGCCTCCAACAATTAATCAAAATTACCATTTAAATGTTTCTTCCAGTTTATGGCTTCAGTGACTTCTGCTCAAGGTAAACAGTTCATGGCTGTGATTCTAGATTCATTTGTGTCTCCAGATTGCAGGAAGGGATCTGCCCTGCAACGTCAGTACTCTGATGAGCACAAAGTAAGTTACCGATTTTCAGTTTGCTTGTTTTTTTTTCTTATTGTGTTATAAACTTTTTTGGATTGTATTCTCATTAGAGCTGAAATAGGAAATCTGTCTATTATACTTTCTGTTACATGTCTTTGGAATGAATATCCTGATGAAGGAAATTCCAAAGTATTGAATGGCTAAAATAGAATTTTGAGTATGCACAAAAAATGATAAACCCCAAATAATGCTAGTTTTATAGTTAAAATGGTTTACCAATGTCCTACAATAATATGCAACAACAACAAAAAATTTTTCATTCACTGATTGCACTTTTCACTCATGGCATATGCTGGAATCACCAATAATGTGCACATATGCATCACATTCTAATTAATAGTATTGTACCATGTGGATTATGTATTCTGCAACAGTTACTTATGCCTTACATAGTATTTTTATTTTACCACATATTTGTATTTTGAGCTATTATAATGTTCATAGCAATGTGTAGAAACAAGATTACATGACAACTGAAATAACAGTAATAAAACACAAAATATTAGTATAAGGAACAGGGCAAGTTGCTACAATAGGAATAGCAGAGGCAATGGGTACTATAATCCAGACAAAATTTTAGGAGCTATTGAATCTTAATAGAAAAATTAAGAATTAATAAAAATCTTAAAGAACTGGATGGATGAAAAAGACCAGTGATAAAATTACACTTTCTCTCAGATTTGAAAGCAGGAGAGAAAGCCCAACAGCTTTGGTATGAAGTACAAATAGGATACTACTACTTGTTAAAACCTCATGCCACTTATTTCTTAGTATACTGCAATTATCTTCATTTAGCAAAATTTAGCAGGATGAATATGAAGCAGTGGATATAAGTTTGAAAAGTGCACCTCTTATTGTCTGTAAAAAAAATCATTTCTGCAAATATTCCACATGTCTGTTGATTTACATATCCACACATATCCTGAAGAATTTTGTTGAAATAAAAATTATTGTTCTCAGTAGAATATGACAATAAGAAGAGAGCAGAAATAATAATTTGAGAAATGTAGAGATGGTAGAATCTACAGTACATAAATAATTATTTAAGAATAATAAACATGCACAAGGACAAAAATGCATAGGCAACTAGCATGCATTAAAATTGGATATTCTTTTAATATTTTAAATTACCTTACTATTAGATTAGATAAAAATTATAATTGGTTTTTAAAAAGATTTATTTATTTATTTTAGAGAGAGAGAGAGCATGCCCTGGGGGGTCAGAGGAAGAGGGAGAGAGAGAATCTCAAGCAGACTCCCCGCTGAGTGTGGAGCCCAATGTGGGGCTTGATCTCATGACCCTGAGATCTTGACCTGAGCCAAAATCATGAGTTGGCACTTAACTGACTGAACCATCCAGGTGCCCACAAAATTATAATTGATACAGTATTTTATATCATACACATATTAACATGGAATTAGTTAACAGATTTTATAATGATTATCTTTCTGCTCAATGAATCTATTTATTTTCTGAACATTTTTGTAATATTTCTGGATGTTCTGTTTACATTTAATGAAATTGTCTGGTTGCATTTGATTAATCATGAAGTATAATGGTAATATAGCCAAAACACTCATTTAATATAAATAAGAAATAGTATGTATAATATAATCAAAATATTTCCAAGTATAATCCCCATTTATATTTTTGTCTTTTGTTCATGTGAGAATTCATTAAACTTCTAGCTCCTTAGTGTACAATTAACTCTCCTTTTAGACTTTAATGTTTTCTAATAATGATAATAGCTTTCAATTTGCAGTTTCTTAAATGTTACTGTGATTATTAAATTGAGACAATAAACATTTTTAATCCAAAATTAATTATATTTTATAAATGTCAGTCATTAGAACAGAAAAATATGGAAATAAAGAATGGGTTTATAAAACACAGAAAACTTCAGAATTGCATTGTCATTGTACCTCTGTTTACATATGATTATGTATTTTGTATCCAAGATTATTTTTTAATGTTCTTCCTTCACTTCTTATTTTGGAACAATTTTAGATTTACAAAAAAGTTGTAAAGATAGTATGGAAAGATCTCTTATACCCTCCACTCAACTTTCGCTGATGTTATTGTTTTACATAATCATGTTGTATTTATCAAAATCAAGAAATTAACACTGTTACAATGCTATTAGCTAAGCTAAGGATTATATTCAAATTTGCCAAGTGTTGTTTTTTGTTTGCCTTGTTTTTTCCTTTCCCCAATAATGTCCTTTTACTGTGCTAGGATTCAATCAGTCTTGAATATCGCATTGCATTTAGTTTTCATATCACCTTAATGCCCCAATATGTTTTTGTTTCTTCATCTTTCCTTAATTTTCATAACCTTGCCACTTTTGAAGAGCTAGTAGTTGAACATTTTATAGAATGTCCCTTGATTTGGCTTTGTGTGATGATTTCATGAGAGTGGGGTTATGGGTTTTGGGGAGACTACAAGGGGGGTGAAGTGCCTTCTCATTGTATTATGTTAGGTAATACCTGATATTAATAAGACATTATTGGAGTCCAACACTAATTTTGGAAATTTCTTGGTTATTATTTCTTCCAATATTTCTTCCTCTCAATTCTATTTTTTCATTCCAAGATTCCAATTACATATATATTAATCCTTTTTGTAGTGTGTCACAGCTCCTGGATAGTGTGGGGATTTTGCTTTATTTTTGTTTGCTTATTTTTGTTGTTTGTTTGTTTTACCTTTTTTCTACTTCCTTTGTATTTGGGGGAATTTCTATTGACCTATCTTCAAATTCATTGATTTTTTTCTTTAAAAATGTTGACTCTACTGATAATTCCATTGAATTATCCTAGGGCAGAGTAACATTTGAGCTCTCAACATTTTAACACACTTGTGTCAAAGTAATTACATTGCAATGAACAGCACTGGAAACTAGAGCTACTTAAGGGCAAGGAATTGGTCTTTTCTTTATTTTTAATCACTAGAAATTATCATAATGACTAGTATAAATATTTGTTGAATTAATGAAGGTTGATCCAACATTTTTATATAGCCCTTAAATATTATTTTTATTGACATCCAATATTAGTACACTATATTAAGTATAATAAGTATATAGTGAGTGCCTAATACACTTACTGGGACATAGAAGGGACTCACTAGGTAAATGAATCAATGAATGACTATTTATGTTTATTACTAAATATCTTTCTTATATCATTTCACAAGCTGTGAAATTACTAATAAGTAACTTTAGAAGATATCCCACAATTCTAAGTTCCTTAGATTCATCTCTGAGTCATACTTTTTACTCTAACATTTCAACGTTTACTTTCCTTTTCTAAATTAGAGATTTATCGTGAGCACAAATTTTATAATAATCCTGAATCTTTTCTGTGCTAAAATGGAAATCTTGCCACTTTATCACCAAAAGATTACAAAAATAATGAACTCAAATCAAATATCTGATTGCTTTTGCAAATATTATGCCCTCTGCAGAGTGCATCTTCTGAAAGAACACATCAATAGTAAAAAATCATATGAGGTACTGTTTAATATAATTCACACTAAACATATTCAGTCTATGAGGATGTTTTGCAAATCTTAGCATAATTGTTGTGTTAGATATATGAAATACACCTTTATCCTTGTGTCTTTAATAATGTAAAATTTGAGTTTGTTTGGGTATGAAAATGTGCTTGTGTTCTTAGAGTCCTCTGAGATACTTATTTTATGATGGTGTGGTAATTGCTGTCAGGACTTTTCTTGATAATGATTAATAATTAGAATCTCATCTACTACTTTTCTTTCTACGAGACCTTTATCAACATTAACACTTTTGACCTTTTTAATTGCATGGATTAAAGCTAGAAATAGGTGGTTATTAATGTTCTGTACTTGCATGCCTGGAGCTTGAAATAATGTTTGCTTTCTCAATAACATTCAGCAAGTTTACATTTCCCTCAGTAAATGTGACTTTAAAGGTGGCTCCATAGTGGGTATTATTTGGTATTCATAAACCTTTCAGCTACACTTAGCAGTTTCTTAGTGTTTGCTGAATCCTCCTTCATGCATCCATGTCATTCTAATTATAGATTTTAACTGGGCTGCACAAATACACACACCCCATTTATTATAGAAAGGAAGAAAAACTATTCATAAAATTGTCTGCTTTTTCTTCTCTTTATACAAAATTTAAAATGGCGGCTTTTGGACGTGTCATTCATATCTGCCAGGGAATGACAATGATGTGAAATAATCTTGAGAATGCAGAGCTATACTGTAGAATTAAAGGTATCTTTGATACACAACCTCCCAATTAAGCAGGTCACTTACTTTTCATTTCTGGAAAGAGTGAAAAATAACATGATCTGAGAAAAATTTGTATTGACATATATGCAGGAAGGAAAAACATTATTACTTAGGGAAAATGGGTTTTGCACAATAATATAACTATGAATAAAAATGTAACAACTTCTAAGTACGATTTATGCATACTGTATGCTTACATTATGCATAAATAAATAATAGACATGTTTATATATGCATATATATGCATAGCTGTGTATTCATTATATATAAATATATTTACATATATAGTGATTAAAATATCGGCTCTATATTAAAATGTTTAACATATTATCCCATATCTACTTGTACTACAAATCTAAGAATAAATTGAAACTTCTTTCGCATTTTTTTCTATTATGTTTGGACTAACAGCTGGAAGTTAATCCCATAGTTTTACCTTTTATGGTTTTCTCTTGACATACTTCAAATAAAATGAGGGTGGATTAGTGAGAAACTTGGCAGAGGTGAGAGAAAAATCTCATTTTTTACACATGCAAAACTTATTTGAACCTAATCATTTTAATACTGACATGAACAGCTGTGATAGTGCTCATGATCTGATAATGAGAGTTGTATGTCTATAGGCAGTTTCCAGAAAACTAATGCTTTATAGACTAAAGGTAATTGTGTGTGGATGTGCATATGTACACACACAGGACTAGAAAGAATTTTCATAATCCAATTTCCACTTTCTCCATTATACTTTTTGTTGTGATGGGGTTCAGGGCAGGCTTTCCCCAAATATGCCACTTTGTCGTATTGGTTATTTGGAACTAAAGTTAACTAAGAAACAGTCAATGCAAGGACACTCTGAGCATCCTTTACCTCCCTGAAAGCAGAAAATAAATCTCCCATGTGAAAGATACCCTTCCTGTACCAGGAGGAAAGGAGGTATTCTTATCAACAGAGATAGGAATTCAAGGCCCAGAAGGCTGTATAAACAAACTTTGTTACTTCTTTATAATTCAGTAGCCCAAGCCCAAACTTCTTTGTCTTATCAATTCTTCACAAATCTATTGTTTCTTTGTCCTAAAGGTATAAAAGCTGCCTGCTTTGGTCACTTCTTTGAGTCTCAAATTTTTATGAGCTCCTGTACATACAAAATAATTTTTCCCTTTAATCTGTCTTATGTCAATTTAATTATTAGGCCAGCCAAAGAATCTAGAAGGAAAAAAGGAAAGCTTTTTAGACTGTACAATTGAAACTACTTTATAAAGGATACAGGAATATGTTATATCTTTTACAGATTACTATAAAAAAGTCCAGAGTAAAAATTGTTTAATTTGGTAATTTGTACTTGTTTTGTAGTGTTCATATATTAGAATGTATTATACACATGTTTATTTGCTTTTGCTTTACAACATATGAAATTTAAAAGTATTAAGTTTTTCTTTAAATTTGAAAAAACTAAACTATATAAAATTTATGTGACTTGCCCAAGATGACATACACATTAGTGGAAGAATTAATGACAGGTGTCTCTTAATACTTACATAGATTTTGTTAATCTCTGAACCTTATAATATAAATTGATCACAGAATCATATATTATTTTTCATATTTCTCAGAAATTTCTTGTATACAAATCCAAGAACAACGTAACCTATGAGACATAGAAGGTACTCAGTAACTAGCCACCAAAAAAAGATTGAATAAAAATGTAGGTCTTTTGACTTTTAACATCATGAAATTAGATATAAAAATCATCTTCAAAATAAGCTGAGGGGCACCTGGGTGCCTCAGTCATTAAGCGTCTGTCTTCAGCTCAGGTCATGATCCCAGGGTTCTGGGATCGAGCCCCGCATTGGGCAACCTGCTCGGCGGGAAGCCTGCTTCTCCCTCTCCCACTCCCCCTGCTTGTGTTCCCTCTCTCTCTGTGTGTGTCTTTCTGTCAAATAAATAAATAAAATCTTAAAAAAATTAAGCTGAAATAAAAAAAGATATAACATAAAACAGAATACATTTATTTTCCAATGAACTGTCTTGACTATTCCAGCTTCAAGTTGGTTAATATTTTTTAGAATATTGTTATTCCTATCCCTATATATTAATGGGGAAATTCATTGAAACACTTTTGTGACAATCTGGAATATAGAACAGAAAATGTTATATAGGATGCTCAAGATATGTTAATTCTTAGATATTTTAGTTGAAACAGTGTAAATTGCAAGAATAAATAATATAATCTGAATGAGTAGAAGCATACTGAAAAATTTTCTAATTGTTATTGTTGCTTTGCAACCTCAAGCACTTCCTGGGTGTAATATGAAGCTGGTCCCTATATGTGGAGGACAGGGGAGATGGAAGAAAGAGGCAGACCAGTCCAGGTTGGTAGGTGGCAGGTTTAATAAGCAAGGGAACTTACTTATGAGGATTGTCTTTGGATGACTGCAAGATGAGTAGATTCCTGCACCCGCCCACCAGAATCTTAAAAGTTTATTTAAAGGCTTTAACTGGGTTCATTCACGCACATGGTCCAGATAGTCTCACCACCACATTACTGTCTCAGGGCTGTATCCTTGCCTCTCAGGGCAGCTTCTGGGAGCAGGAGACGTAAGCAGAACAGACATTCAAAGGACAGGGAAGGCAGTGAGGAGTTGCCAATTTCTGGATCCAGCTCAAGGGTCAACCAATGGTCACATCTTCTTAAAGCCCTCCCCTAACACTAATATTAAATGAAAGCTTTATAGAAATCAATGGGCAGATTCTTCTAATCAGAACAGTTTTGAAGATTAGACAAAATTTTCATTAATCACTATAAGAATTAAAATTTGTGAAATGATGTTTATATTTATAAAGTGAAAAGAAAATATTGGAAGAGACAATTGCCAAGAGATTTCCAAAATTAGTGTCAGACACCAAAAATAAATCACTTGGAATTTTAAGTAGTATGAACATATGAGTTAGCTTTCTCTAGTTATGCTGCAATAATAGGCCCTGAATTATAACAATATTAAAATTTTATTTCTTGCTCATTTTATGTATTGGTATGGGTTAGATTTGACTCTGTTTATGGAGTCTTCATTCAGGGTCCAGACTAAAAGAAAAACCTTAATCTTCCTCGTGGAACTTTGGTTCAGATATGGCTTATGTCCCTTCTGTGCATGTTTCTTCTCCTAAAGCAAGTCATATAGCCAATCCTAAAGTCATGGTGGTGAGAAGTGTACTTCTTCAATAGGGGAGACTCTGTAAGTATAGAATTGAATAGAGGCATGGGTATTTGGAACAAATTTGACATATATTGCAGAAAATTTTTAAAAAATATTTTCAGAAGTTCTGAAATACAAGAATAGATACTTGATTCTATATGTAACATTGCCAAATGTTACATTTGATTGTGGATTCTTTAAGGGTCTCATGTTATCTATACGACTAAGGAAGCCAATTTGGAAAGGGTAAATCATTATGTCCCGTTGAAGATCATGTATATAAACCATAGAAAAATCTATAATACTTGGAGTTCAGACAGTTTAGGAACTTTAGTCTTAGGAAATACATTGGGGGTGGGGGAAATTATGTCTCATTGTCAGTGTGATAAAGTTGTCAGACCACTTCCAAGATCATACAGGGCATGACTAGCCATGGAATTAAGCAACTGAAACCCATAAATCAAGAACACATGTTGAAAGACTCTACACAGAAAAGCCAGCAAGAGAGAAATGAGGGTTTATATTTTCTTAGTAGATCTGAGTAAAGGGCTATGTAGTAGCTATGTATAAGGAAGTATCCCCCGCGGAAACACCCAATTATGACCTCAGGATTAATTATTTGAATTGGGTATTAAGTGAATCTCTGATACAACAACCATCTCTGATACAACAAACCATGAGAGAGATAAGCTGCTACTATTAAGGATTGGGCTGCTGTATCAAATGGTGAGAAAAGTAGCAGGTAAATTCCTCTAAGAAATCTTCCAACAAAATTCCACTCACCACAATATATCTTGAGACATGAATGTCTTAAAATGGTCTTAGTAACTAAATGATTTTGGAGGAAAGGGGAAAGGACTAATTCTAAATGATCAATTAGTGGTGTATTTCATTATTTTATTTTATTTATCAGTCTACTTTATGTGCTTGTTTTAATGAAGGGATAGTAGATTATGAAATATAGATGCCTACTTAACATGATGTCTGTTATATAATATTTTTTCTGCAATGTTGGAAGGAAAAAGAATGTTTCAAACAAATAAATAGATTGATAAATAAGTTTTCATGCATGCACATACATATGTGAGTATACGTACACTGAGAGAATTGCTTAAATTCTTAATCTTAGTCTCTTATGTAAAATTGAAATATTATCTCTGTATTGGTTGAGAATCTTTCAGGTGCAAGTGGAAGAAAGCTGAATTAATTAGGAAACCCATAAGTGTAAGATGCTACTGGATACTGGGAGTTCAAGCAATGTTGTCAAATTTCTGTTACTCATCTCATTCATATTCTACCTTTCTTCTGTATGTAGATTTCATTCTCTAATTATGCTCTTTAGATGCAGTAAGGGAGTTGATTTCAGATGGTCCAAATTCAAATGCAATCTACATTGTAATGTATGGGAACGAGAGGGTCTATCTTTCCAACTCAGGGAGGAAAACACATAATTGACTTGGCTTCAGTCAGATGTTCTTCTTTGAACCAATTTTGTGACCATAGGGATAATGTGTCCCTTTTGAGAATGATAGAGATGATCATTGACACATCATCTTAGACCTTATGGAGTTCAGGAAGGCTGATTCCCTAAAGGAATGGTTATTGACCAAGAAACATATGTCCACTAAAATTATGTATGGCAGTGACATGAAAATGCATCTTAAATGATTAAAAGAGCTTTTCCAAATAAAATAAAAATGTGATAGCTTCTAACAGGTATTTTGGCATGAATATTTCTACATAATTAGAAATCTATTATCAGCTCTGAGCTATCTCAAGTCTATTTTCCCCTCTAAAAGATAATCTGGAAAAACACTATTATTACTTCAACAGAAAAAACATAATCACAGATTAGTGAAAAACACACAGACAAGAGAAAAACTACTAGAACACAACACAAATAGAAAAGGAAACCACTGTCTGGTACATAGTAAAATTAGATACTTGTTCCAGAGGAAAGAAATAAAGGCATCTAATCAATTGATAGAGATTTTTTTTTTAATTTAGAATTTCATCTTTCCCTAATTATAGAGTCTAATTTTCTTGAATTAATATTGAGTGTTATGATTTGAGGAATCATAGAGTTGTGTGGATGAAAAGGTGATTTGAGAGACACGGAAGTAGGTGAAATATATGGTCAGAAGTGAAACAAAGTAAGATAAGAATGGAAGGTCATACCAATATAAAGAAAACTATTTTAGTCAACCCTGATAAAATATTTTTACCAGTCCTTAAGAAAAAATGAATTGATAAATACATCTAGATGCCACATTATTTCATTTCTCATAGATTTCTCTCTCAATTGGGTCCATTTCCATTATCCTGGACTAACATTTGCCAAGTTGTGATAATACTCTGATTCTTGTTCCTATGGAATTTTTTTTTTTTTCTGTCTGGGAATATTTAGACTTTAATCTTGAATCTTAGTGTTCTTAAATTTCAACATAGTGAAATTAGGTATGGGCTCTTTTTTTTCCCATTTGAAGATATACTAATTGGGTCCTTTTAATCTGAAAATTCTAATTGTTTGGCTAAAGGCATCTTTCTTCTATTGGTTTTTATATTATTATTATCTTCTCCACTCATTCACTTTTTTAGTATTTTTTTTCCCAGAACTTCTACTAAATGGATATTGAAATGTCTGAAAATATAGTGCTGAGAAAATAAAAATCCTATCAAG
Source organism: Neomonachus schauinslandi (assembly GCF_002201575.2). Taxonomy (NCBI): domain Eukaryota; kingdom Metazoa; phylum Chordata; class Mammalia; order Carnivora; family Phocidae; genus Neomonachus; species Neomonachus schauinslandi. The sequence continues at coordinate 157,030,375 of NC_058404.1, read as the reverse complement.
ACAGAATTCTCTCCACAGAGCAGGGAAAAGAAAGAAAGCAATTTTATTACAAAATGGTATATATCTATAGTGGAATGCACATTGTAGGCAGTCTGCAAAAGAGACTACAAAGTCTAGACAGAATTTCACACCCATTAGTTAGGTAGAACAGAAGAAAGAACAATGTGAACGCTTCTTATCTCCTTGACTCATGGTTATACCTTGTGATAGTCTCCTGTATCTCCTGAAGGACTGTTGAGTTTATTTCAGAGATGTGTGTTTACATTTCCATGAATCAGAAAGCCCTTAAAAACAATATTCCAGGAGTATTCAATATCAAGTCTATTCTGCTTCTAAGGAGATACACTAAAGGGGAGATGATAAAATGTCATAATTTTACCCTTACAATATGGATGCTAGCTAACATTTACCAAGAAATTAATATTGTCAAATGCATTTTTAAGGACTTTGCATATATTAACTGTTGAACCCCACAATATTTCTAAGAAATAACTATTATTATATTACTACTACTACTACTACTACTACTACTACTACTACTACTACTATTGTTAGTATTCTAAAAGTGAAAAAGAAGCAGAAAGGCTAAATTACTTGTCAAAGTTATGGAAATATTAAGAGAAACCAGGATTTAATTCCTGACAGTCTCAATCCAAAGTGTACACTCAGTCATTCCACTCACTACTTCTTCATATATTTTTTCTCTTTTTTTTTTCTCTGATAATTATATTCTTTCTGTCTTCCTAGATCTTTCTTAGCACACTCTTCCAAGTCAATAATTTTCTCTTCAGTCAAATCCATTCGGCATTTTTGTCCTTTAATTTGACTTTTACTCCTACAATCTAGATTTTTTATTAAAACCAATCTACATAGTTATTTTACATTTTACAAAATATTCTAAAATCTCTCTGAAGATATTAGTTATTCTAAAACTTCTATTTTCTCTTGGCTAAGAGTTTTATTACATTTTATTTTTGCTGCTTCTCTTTCTTGGTATTGTTTCTTACAAGTTTCAGTGAGTCTTAATGATAGGCATATACTTGAATTTTCTGACTCCTCAAATGATTGTGAAGTATGATGTTCAAAGGGATACACTGGTAGCTTACCTTTGAAGGATTGTGGCACTCTGTCATCCATTGACTTTTTGTTGTTGTTGTTATCTCTTTGGACCAAACATCTGTTCTCTCTACTTTACATTATGGGTAAATCCCACTTCTTTCAGCTGTCTAACAAAGGATGAGTTGGGAAGAGGCACTGACCGATCAGTTGCTCAAAATTTTATCTGTCTGGTGTTTGGTCAGGACACCTTGTTTCTCCTCATCTAAGTGTGAGTCCCATCCCCCACACCTTCCCTGGGTCTATCTCATCTTTCCCACTTTTACATTCACAACAGTGTTCTTCTGATGATCTCTGGGATTCTACTAATGGTGACTCCAACCATCTTATTACTCATTTAAATCTTCCAATGATTCCTCAACCTATCCACATTGGTAGGGGTGACCTTTACTCAGTAGGACAATGCAAATACTAATTTCTTACAGAAACACCCTCATAGGCACAACCAGAAATAATGTTTCCCAGCTATCTGGGCATCCTTTAGCCCAGTCATTTTTGACATGTAAAATTGATCTTCACACCTATGTATGTGCATATGTATGTATTTATAATACAGTATTTATATGCATATCTGTATTATGTTATATTCTTTTTTTTAAAGATTTTATTTATTTATTTGAGAGAGAGAGACACAGCGAGAGAGGGAACACAAGCAGGGGGAGTGGGAGAGGGAGAAGAAGGCTTCCTGCAGAGCAGGGAGCCTGATGTGGGGCTCGATCCCAGGACCCTGAGATCATGACCTGAGCCGAAGGCAGATGCTTAACGACTGAGCCACCCAGGCACCCCTGTATTATGTTATATTCTGATTTGAGGCCAGAGTGGGTGAAACAAACTGAGCTTCTTCTACCATCTTGATTTAATATTCTGGTAAAAAGATTTGTTTCTGTCTTTTAAAAAAATTCCAAAGTTGCAAATAGATGTTAATAATATTTTTCCTGGAGGCACTTTATATTATCAGTGAGCCAAGATTTTGCTGTCCATATATGGCAATTAAGTAAGTGATACCCATTACAAAATGCTGCCTTTACAGGGCATACCCTAGTGTCCAATATAGTGATATTTTTTGGCTGAAAAAAAAACACAAAACTTTTTGTATGTTAAAAAGAAGGAACATTTTTTATATGATGCTTATGTTAAAAGAAATTATACAAAACATGCAAATTGTTTATCAGGTATTTATATTTAATGAAAAAGTGAATAAAATAGAAATTGTCAGAAATTACATATTTTGATGTTTTTAAGAAAATCCCTTCTTTAAGATAATAGGTATGTACAGTGAAATATTTTTCATACTCATTTCTTTTGATTTCAGTTTATTTTTTGAAATGAAGACCTATGCAGGTTTGATATACAAAGATAATTTTTTTTTTACATAGATAATTTATTACATAATAATAACTAGGTAGAGTGGTAGCTACAGGAAGAAAGTGTGTTTAGGACCCTACTGTTGAAAAAGAAAAGTCTTAAATTCCAAGCTAATGCATTTAATTTTTATTTAAAATGAAATGAGTAGTCAATGAAGGATTCTGCATGAATGCTGTTATTACAGCAATGTTAAGAAAATGAATATGATAGTAGAGAGAATGATATTTGGAAGGAAAGGGGACAGAAAAGAGAGCTTGCAGTTAAAAAATTGCAAAAGGAGTGAGATAATTAAAGTTCAAACAAAAGTATGGAAATGTAGTGCTAGAAAATAATAAATATCATTAAAATTAAATACCTTGGTCTGTACATGAGGAAAATTAGATTTAGAGATACAAAGTGACTTCCACAAGGAAATATAGTTCATTTAAAGATTAATCCAAGAATTGAATACAGTCCTTTTTACTTACAACCCAGAGTTCTGTCACTTCTTTTTAATATCAAATTTTTATCAATCTTACAGTTTATCATAGATACATTCAATTAGGAGTTAAGTACAATTCTGTTACATGACATTAAAAAATACTCATAGCCTCCCTTTTAAATCAATATTGCAAAAGAAATTTTATAACTTATATACACATTTATTTTTCAAGGAACTTTCATTTGGAGGAATGGAAATAGACTTCATGAAGCATTTCAGCCAAATTATAACCTCTATGTTTTTTTTACTAAATACCTAGCATATTCTTCCAACCAAATTTTGATCTGGGAAGTAGAAGAGTACAGAATCTATGATCCTGAGTTGGGAAATCTGAATTAATCAAGCTTTACCACCAACTAGGTCCTTGACTCAAGCAAGCATTCAAACTCTCTGGGTTTCAGGTTCTTTATCTATACATTTATTTATTTTTATTTTATTTATTTATTTATTTATTTATTTATTTTTTAAATTTTATTATGTTATGTTAATCACCATACAATACATCATTAGTTTTTGATGTGGTGATCCACGATCCATTGTTTTCGTATAACACCCAGTGCTCCATGCAGTACGTGCCCTCCTTAATACCCATCACCGGGCTAACCAATCCCCCCTCCCCCCTCCCCTCTAAAACCCTGTTTGTTTCTCAGAGTCCATAGTCTCTCATGGTTCATCTCTCCCTCCAATCCCCCCCCCCCATTTTTCCCTTCCTTCTCCTAATGTCCTCCATACTATTCCTTATATTCCAAAAGTAAGTGAAACCATATGATAATTGACTTTCTCTGCTTGACTTATTTCACTTAGCATAATCTCCTCCAGTCCTATCCATGTTGATGTAAAAGTTGGGTATTCATCCTTTCTGATGGCTGAGTAATATTCCATTGTATATTTGGACCACATCTTCTTTATCCATTCATCTGTGGAAGGGCATCTCGGCTCTTTCCACAGTTTGGCTATTGCGGACATTGCTGCTATGAACATTGGGGTGCATATGGCCCTTCTTTTCACTACATCTGTGTCTTTGGGGTAAATACCCAGGATTGCAGTTGCTGGGTCATTGGGTAGCTCTATTTCCCACCCCCCCTTCATTCTTCCCCTCCTGCTACATTCTTCTTCTTCTTTTTTTTTTTTCTTTCTTAACATATATTGCATTATTTGTTTCAGAGGTACAGATCTGAGATTCAACAGTCTTGCACAATTCACAGCGCTTACCAGAGCACATACCCTCCCCAGTGTCCATCACCGAGTCACCCCATCCCTCCCCCCCACCCCCCACTCCAGCAATGCTCAGTTTGTTTCCTGAGATCAAGAATTCCTCATATCAGTGAGGTCATATGATACATGTCTTTCTCTGTTTGACTTATTTCGCTCAGCATACTACCCTTCAGTTCCATCCACGTCGTTGCAAATGGCAAGATCTCATTCCTTTTGATGGCTGCATAATATTCCATTGTATATATATACCACTTCTTCTTTATCCATTCATCTGTCGATGGACATCTTGACTCTTTCCACAGTTGGGCTATTGTGGACATTGCTGCTATAAACATCGGGGTGCACGTACCCTTTCGGATCCCTATTTTTGTATCTTTGGGGTAAATACCCAGTAGTGCAATTGCTGGATCATATGGTAGCTCTATTTTCAACTTTTTGAGGAACCTCCATACTGTTTTCCAGAGTGGCTGCACCAGCTTGCATTCCCACCAACAGTGTAGGAGGGTTCCCCTTTCTCCGCATCCCCGCCAACATCTGTCGTTTCCTGACTTGTTAATTTTAGCCATTCTGACTGGTGTGAGGTGGTATCTCATTGAGGTTTTGATTTGGATTTCCCTGATGCCGAGCAATATTGAGCACTTTTTCATGTGTCGGCCATTTGGATGTCTTCTTTGGAAAAATATCTGTTCATGTCTTCTGCCCATTTCTTGATTGGATCATTTGTTCTTTGGGTGTTGAGTTTGATGAGTTCTTTATAGATTTTGGATAGTAGCCCTTTATCTGATAAGTCATTTGCAAATATCTTCTCCCATTCTGTTGATTGTCTTTTGGTTTTGTTGACTGTTTCCTTTGCTTTGCAAAAGCTTTTTATCTTGATGAAGATCCAATAATACATTTTTGCCCTTGCTTCCCTTGCCTTTGGCAATGTTTCTAGGAAGAAGTTGCTGCAGCTGAGGTCGAAGAGGTTGCTGCCTGTGTTCTCCTTTAGGATTTTGATGGACTCCTGCCTCACATTTTTGAGGTCTATTTTTGTGTGTGGTGTAAGGAAATGGTCCAGTTTCATTTTTCTGCATGTGGCTGTCCAATTTTCCCAACACCATTTGTTGAAGAGACTGTCTTTTTTCCATTGGACATTTTTTCCTGCTTTGTCAAAGATGAGTTGACCATAGAGTTGAGGGTCCATTTCTGGGCTCTCTTTTCTGTTGCAATGATCTATGTGCCTGTTTTTGTGCCAGTACCATACTGTCTTGATGACGACAGCTTTGTAATAGAGCTGGAAGTCTGGAATTGTGATGCCGCCAGCTTTGCTTTTCTTTTTCAACATTCCTATTGCTATTTGGGTTCTTTTCTGGTTCCATACAAATTTTAGGATTATTTGTTCCATTTCTTTGAAAAAAGTGGATGGTATTTTGATGGGGATTGCATTGAATGTGTAGATTGCTCTAGGTAGCATTGACATCTTCACAATATTTGTTCTTCCAATCCATGAGCATGGAACATTTTTCCATTTCTTTGTGTCTTCCTCAATTTCTTTCATGAGTATTTTATAGTTTTCTGAGTACAGATCCTTTGCCTCTTTGGTTAGATTTATTCCTAGGTATCCTATGGTTTTGGGTGCAATTGTAAATGGGATCGACTCCTTAATTTCTCTTTCTTCTGTCTTGTTGTTGGTGTATAGGAATCCCACTGACTTCTGTGCATTGATTTTATATCCTGCCACTTTATTGAATTCCTGTATGAGTTCTAGCAGTTTTGGGGTGGAGTCTTTGGGGTTTTCCACATAAAGTATCATATCATCTGCAAAGAGTGAGAGTTTGACTTCTTCTCTGCCGATTTGGATGCCTTTGATTTCTTTTTGTTGTCTGATTGCTGTGGCTAGGACTTCCAATACTATGTTGAATAGCAGTGGTGATAGTGGACATCCCTGCCGCATTCCTGACCTTAGGGGGAAAGCTCTCAGCTTTTCCCCATTGAGAATGATATTCGCTGTAGGTTTTTCACAGATGGCTTTTATGATATTGAGGTATGTACCCTCTATGCCTATACTCTGAAGAGTTTTGATCAAGAAAGGATGCTGTACTTTGTCAAATGCTTTTTCTGCATCTATTGAGAGGATCATATGATTTTTGTTCTTTCTTTTGTTAATGTATTATATCACGTTGATTGATTTGCGGATGTTGAACCAACCTTGCAGCCCAGGGATAAATCCCACTTGGTCGTGGTGAATAATCCTTTTAATGTACTGTTGGATCACATGGGCTAGTATTTTGGTGAGAATTTTTGCATCCATGTTCATCAGGGATATTGGTCTGTAATTCTCCTTTTTGATGGGGTCTTTGTCTGGTTTTGGGATCAAGGTAATGCTGGCCTCATAAAATGAGTTTGGAAGTTTTCCTTCCATTTCTATTTTTTGGAACAGTTTCAGAAGAAAAGGTATTACTTCTTCTTTAAATGTTTGGTAGAATTCCCCTGGGAAGCCATCTGGCCCTGGGCTTTTGTGTTTTGAGAGATTTTTGATGACTTCTTCAATTTCCTTAGTGGTTATAGGTCTGTTCAGGTTTTCTATTTCTTCCTGGTTCAGTTTTGGTAGTTGATACATCTCTAGGAATGCCTCCATTTCTTCCAGGTTATCTAATTTGCTGGCATATAGTTGCTCGTAATATGTTCTTATAATTGTTTGTATTTCTTTGGTGTTGGTTGTGATCTCTCCTCTTTCATTCATGATTTTGTTGATTTGGGTCCTTTCTCTTCTCTTTTTGATAAGTCTGGCCAGGGATTTATCAATCTTGTTAATTCTTTCAAAGAACGAGCTCCTTGTTTCGTCGATCTGTTCTACTGTTCTTTTTGATTCTATTTCATTGATTTCTGCTCTGATCTTTATTATTTCTCTTCTCCTGCTGGGTTTAGGCTTTATTTGCTGTTCCTTCTCCAGCTCCTTTAGGTGTAGGGTTAGGTTGTGTACTTGAGACTTTTCTTGTTTCTTGAGAAAGGCTTGTATTGCTATATACTTTCCTCTTAGGACTGCCTTTGCTGCATCCCAAAGATTTTGAACAGTTGTGTTTTCATTTTCATTGGTTTCCATGACTTTTTTTAATTCTTCTTTAATTTCCTGGTTGACCCATTCATTCTTCAGTAGGATGCTCTTTAGCCTCCATGTATTTGAGTTCCTTCTGACTTTCCTGTTGTGATTGAGTTCTAGTTTCAAAACATTGTGGTCTGAAAATAGGCAGGGAATGATCCCAATCTTTTGGTACTGGTTGAGACCTGATTTATGACCTAGGATGTGATCGATTCTGGAGAATGTTCCATGGGCACTAGAGAAGAATGTGTATTCCATTGGTTTGGGATGGAATGTTTTGAGTATGTCTGTGAAGTCCATTTGGTCCAGTGTGTCATTTAAAGTCTTTATTTACTTGTTGATCTTTTGCTTAGACGATCTGTCCATTTCAGTGAGGGGGGTGTTAAAGTCCCCCACTATTATTGTATTGTTGTCAATATGTTTCTTTGCTTTTGTTATTAATTGCCTTATATAATTGGCTGCTCCCATGTTAGGGGCATAGATATTTACAATTGTTAGATCTTCTTGTTGGATAGACCCTTTAAGTGGGATATAGTGTCCTTCCTCATCTCTTATTACAGTCTTTGGTTTAAAATCTAATTTGTCTGATATAAGGATTGCCACCCCAGCTTTCTTTTGGTGTCCATTAGCATGGTAAATGGTTTTCCACCCCCTCACTTTCAATCTGGGGGTGTCTTTGGTTCTAAAATGAATCTCTTGCAGACAGCATATCAATGGGTCATGTTTTTTAATCCAATCTGATAGCCTGTGTCTTTTGATTGGGGCATTTAGCTCATTTACATTCAGGGTAACTATTGAAAGATAGGAATTTAGTGTCATTGTATTGCCTGTAAGGTGACTGTTACTGTATATTGTCTGTGTTCTTTTCTGGTCTATGTTTCTTTTAGGCTCTCTCTTTGCTTAGAGGACCCCTTTCAAGATTTCTTGTAGGGCTGGTTTCGTGTTTGCACATTCCTTTAGTTTTTGTTTGTCCTGGAAGCTTTTTATCTCTCCTTCAATTTTCAATGACAGCCTAGGTGGATATAGATTTGTTGGCTGCATATTTTTCTCATTTAGTGCTCTGAATATATCATGCCAGTCCTTTCTGGCCTGCCAGGTCTCTGTGGATAGGTCTGTTGCCAATCTAATGTTTCTACCATTGTAGGTTACAGATCTCTTCTCCCGAGCTGCCTTCAGGATTTTCTCTTTGTCTCTGAGACTCATAAGTTTTACTATTAGATGTCGGGGTGTTGACCTATTTTTATTGATTTTGAGAGGGGTTCTCTGTGCTTCCTGGGTTTTGATGCCTGTTTCCTTCCCCGGATTAGGGAAGTTCTCTGCTATAATTTGCTCCATTATACCTTCTGCCCCTCTCTCTCTTTCTTCTTCTTCTGGGATCCCAATTATTCTAATGTTGTTTCATCTTATGGTATCGCTTATCTCTCGAATTCTGCCCTCGTGATCCAGTAGTTGTTTATCTCTCTTTTTCTCAGCTTCTTTATTTTCCATGATTTGGTCTTCTATATCAGTGATTCTTTCTTCTGCCTCATTTATCCTAGCAGTTAGTGCCCCCATATTTGATTGCACCTCATTAATAGCCTTTTTGATTTCTACTTGGTTAGATTTTAGTTCTTTTACTTCTCCAGAAAGGATTTCTCTAATGACTTCCATGCTTTTTTCAAGCCCAGCTAGTATCTTTAAAGTGATGATTCTGAACTCTAGATCTGACATTGTACTAATGTCCGTATTGAGTAGGTCCCTGGCAGTCGGTACTACCTCTTGTTCTTTTTGTTGAGATGATTTTTTCCATCTTGTCATTTTGTGCAGAGGAGAATAGATTAATGAGAGAACAAAATGCTAGCAGGGTAACAACGTCCCCAGAAAATATACTCTAAACAAATCAGAAAAGACCTGAAGCAGTGGGAAAAGAAAGGGAAAGAGAGAAAAAAGAAAAGAAAAAAAAAAAGAGAAAGAAAAAGATAAAGATAAAAACAAACAAAAACAGAACAAAACAAAACAAAACAAAAACATATGTGATCAAATATGTTCAGGCTGGTATATAGATCAGTGCCACACACTAGATTTTGGGTGTATTTTGGTCTGTTAAAAGAAAGTGCCTCCCAAAATTTTAAAGAAAGAGAAACCGATATATGTACAAAAATAAGGGTTGATATATTGAAGGGATGGAATATGACTGTAAAGATGGAAATTATAAAAAAATTTATAAAATGAATTGATAAGTTGTTTGAAAAAAGAAAGAGGAGGATTTAAGAAAAAAAAGAAAAAAAGGGAGAGAAATGTTATCAGGCAGGGGAGTAGAAAAAAACCATACACTAGAGATTTAGAGTATATTTTGATCTGTTAGAAGAAACTATCTCAAAATTTTAAAGAGAGAACAACTTATATATATATGCCAAAAATATGGGTAACTACTATGAAAGGATAGAACATGACTCTAAAAATGAAAAATAAAAATGTTTTTTAAAAAAGGGATTGATAAGATGTTGGTTGAAAAAGGGAAAAAGAAAAATTCAAAAAAAGAAAAAAAAGAAAAAAAGACAATTAAAAAAAATAATTAACTTTGAAAGACTAAAGAATCATGGTAAAAAAGCCATGAATTCTATGTGCAGTTTTCCCCTAGTGCTAGAGTTCTGCCGTTCTCATTGATTGGTAAACTTGGTCTTGGCTGGCTGTTCTCGCTGATCTTCTGGGGGAGGGGACTGTTGCAGTGGTTCTCAAAGGTCTTTGCCGGAGGCAGAATTGCCCCGCCCTTGCCCGGTCCCGGCTGAGTAATCTGCTGGGGTTTGCTCTCCGGGGCTTTTGTTCCCTGCGAGCTTTCCGTACAGCTTTGGAGGCGGAGAGTGAAAATGGCGGCCTCCCAATCTCCGCCCCGGAGGAGCCGAGAACTCGGGGCCCTGCTCCTCAGTGCACCCCCAGAGAAAAGCAGTCAGTTACTCCCGTCTCCCCGGTCTCCGGCCGCACTCCGTGCTCACCCGGCCTCTGACCGCGCGTTTCTATCTCTGGCACCTGACTCAGTGTGGAGTCTCCAAACCCAGCAGATCCCTGCGGTGCGCTCTCGCGCCGCTCCTCCCAGGGAAGAAGGTGAGTCTCCCCGGATCTGCTGCTTTTTGGGTCCCTGCTGGAGGAGCAGTGGCCCGACTGTGCTGCGGATCACGGTTTATGACAACCCCGAGCTGAGAGCCCGCGCCTCGGCTCTGTCTCTGCAGCCGGCTTCCCGCTCCAATACCTGGGAGCTCTGCCGCACTCAGGCACCCCCGGTCTTTCTGTGACCCTGAGGGTCCTGAGACCACACTGTCCCACAAGGGTTCCACCCCCCTCTTAGCTACCAGAGTGACGTCCCTCGGCGGAGCAGACTTCTAAAAGTTCTGATTTTATGCTCCGTGGTTCTATCACTTGCCAGAAGCGGCCGACGGAGGCCCCTCCCCCACCGTCTATCCTCCCGAATATCGCCTCAGATTCACTTCTCCACACGTCCTACCTTCCAGAAAGTGGTCGCTTTTCTGTTCAGAGAGTTGTTGCTATTCTTTTCTCTGATCTCCTTGAGTTCGTAGGTGTTCAGAATGGTTTGATCCCTATCCAGCTGAATTCCTGAGACCAGACAAAACCCAGGTCTCCTACTCCTCTGCCATCTTGCTCCGCCCCCGGGTAGCTCTATTTTTAACTTTTTAAGGAACCTGCACACTGTTTTCCAAAGTGGCTGTACCAACTTGCATTCCCACCAACAGTGTAAGAGGGTTCCCCTTTCTCCACAACCTCTCCAACATCTGTTGTTTCTTTCCCCGTCCATTTTTGCCATTCTAACTGGTATAAGGTGGTATCTCAATGTGGTTTTGATTTGAATTTCCCTGATGGCTAATGATGATGAACATTTTTTCATGTGTCTGTTAGCCATTTGTATGTCTTCTTCAGAGAAGTGTCTTTTCATATCTTCTGCCCACTTTTAGACTTGATTATTTGTTTTTTGGGTGTTGAGTTTGAGAAGCTCTTTATAGATCTTGGATACCAGCCCTTTATCTGTAGTGTCATTTGCAAATATCTTCTCCTATTCTGTGGCTTGCCTCTTTGTTTTGTTGACTCTTTCCTTTGCTGTGCAGATTTTTATCTTGATGAAGTCCCAAAAGTTCATTTTTGCTTTTGTTTCACTAGCTTTTGGAGCTGTATCTTGAAAGAAGTTGCTGTGGCCAATGTCAAAGAGGTTACTGCCTATGTTCTCCTCTAGGATTTTGATGGATTCCTGTCTCACATTGAGGTCTTTCATCCACTTTGAGTTTATCTTTGTGAATGGTGTTAGAAAGTGGTTGAGTTTCATTTTCCTGCATGTGGCTGTCCAATTTTCCCAACACCATTTATTGAAGAGACTGTCTTTTTTCCATTGCATGTTTTTTCCTGCTTTGTCAAAGATTATTTGACTATAGAGTTGAGAGTCCATATCTGGGTTCTCTATTCTGTTCCATTGGTCTGTATGTCTATTTTTGTGCCAGTACCATGCTGTCTTGGTGATCACAGCTTTGTAATATAGCTTGAAATCAGGCAACGTGATGCCCCCAGCTTTGTTTTCCTTTTTCAACATTTCCTTGGTGATTCAGGGTCTTTTCTGATTCCATACAAATTTTAGGATTGTTTGTTCCAGCACTTTGAAAAATGTCATTGGAATTTTGATCGGGATGGCATTGAAGGTATAGATTGCTCTGGGTAGCATAGACATTTTAACAATGTTTATTCTTCCAATCCATGAGCATGGAATATTTGTCCATCTTTTTGTGTCTTCTTTAATTTCTTTCATGAGTGTTCTGTAGTTCCTAGAGTATAGATCCTTTACCTCTTTGGTGAGGTTTATTCTGAGGTATCTTATGGTTTTGGTGCTATTGTAAATAGAATCGTTTCTCTAATTTCTCTTTCTACAGTTGCATTGTTAGTGTATAAGAAATCAATTGATTTCTGTGCATTGATTTTGTATCCTGCCACTTGACTGAATTGCTGTATGAGTTCTAGTAATTTGGGGGTGGAGTCTTTTGTGTTTTCCACATAAAGTATCATGTCATCTGGGAAAAGAGAGAGTTTGACTTCTTCTTTGCCAATTTGAATACCTTTTATTTCTTTTTGTTGTCTGATTGCTGTTGCTAGGACTTCTAGTACTATGTTGAACAATAGTGGCGAGAGTGGGCATCCTTGACGTGTTTCTGATCTTAAGGGAAAGGCTCTCAGCTTTTCCCCATTGAGGATGATATTCGCTGTGTGTTTTTCATAGATGGATTTTATGAACTTGAGGAATGTTCTCTCTATCCCTATAATCTGGAGAGTTTTAATAAGGAAATGATGTTGTATTTGGTCAGATGCTTTTTCTGCATCAATTGAGAGGACCATATGGTTCTTCTCCCTCCTCTTATTAATGTGTTCTCTCACATTGATTGATTTTCGAATGTTGAACCACCCTTGTATCCCGGGGATAAATCCCACTTGGTCATGGTGGATGATCCTTTTAATGTATTGTTGGATCCTATTAGCTAGGATTTTGTTGAGGATTTTGGAATCCATATTCATCAGGGATATCAGTCTGAAATTCTCCTTTTTGATGGAGTCTTTCCCTGGTTTGGGGATTAAGGTAATGCTGGCCTCATAGAATGAGTTTGGAAGTTTTCCTTCTGTTTCTATTTTTTGAAACAGCTTCAGTAGAATAGGTATTATTTCTTCTTTGAAAGTTTGGTAGAATTCCCCAGGGAATCCATCAGGCCCTGGACTCTTGTTTTTTGGGAGGTTTTTGGTCACTGCTTCAATCTCGTTACTGGTTATTGGCCTATTCAGGTTGTCAATTTCTTCCTGTTTCAGTCTTGGCATCTTCTAGGTTTCCAGGAAGGCCTCCATTTCATCCAGATTGCTCAGTTGATTGGCATAATGTTGTTGATAATAATTTCTAATAATTGTTTCTATTTCCTTTGTGTTAGTCATGATCTCTCCCTTTTCATTCATAATTTTATTAATTTGGGCCCTTTCTCTTTTCTTTTGGATAAGTCTGGCCAGTGGTTTTTCAATCTTATTAATTCTTTCAAAGAACCAACTTCTAGTTTTGTTGATCTGATCTACTGTGTTTCTGATCTAATTCATTGATCTCTGCTTTAATTTTAATTATTTCTCTTCTAATGCATGGCTTAGACATCGTTTGTTGCATTTTCTCTAGTTCTTTAAGGTGTAGAGTTAGTTGGTAAATTCGGGATTTTTCTATTTTTTTGAGTGAGGCTTGGATGGCTATGTATTTCCCCCTTAGGACTGCCTTTGCAGTATCCCATAGGTTTTGGACCAATGTGTTTTCGTTCTCATTGATTTCCATGAATTGTTTAAGTTCTTTGATTTCCTGGTTGACCCAAACATTCTTGAGCAGAGTGGTCTTTAGCTTCCAAGTGTTTGAATTTCTGCCAAATATTTTCTTGTGATTGAGTTCCATTTTTAAAGCGTTGTGGTCTGAGAATATGCATCCATTTGTAAATCTGTAGCATAAGTCATAATCTCTGAGTCTTTTCTATTTTGGGGGCTCCTCCTCCTAGTCATTCTGTTGATGGGTGTTTGAGGGAATGTATAGAGTCCAAATTATTGACCAGAACCCAAACAAGATGTGCCTGTTTTCTAGGGACCTTAGGGTTGCTGACCTCTTGTTTTCCCCAGCTGTTTTCTGGGGGAGGGGGGTGGGGACTGCCGCACTGTTACTCAGGCAACCCTGTTTGGGCAAAGTTGCCCTGCCCCCCTGTGGCGGGGGATGGGCTCAGCGGGAATCATTTTTTGGGGCTTTTGTTCTCTGGAGGCTTTCCACGTCTCTTCCATGAGTCAGAGCAGAAGAGACCATTTCCAACCCTCTGCCTCAGAGCAGAGAGACCGCAGTCTGTTCTTCAGTGAGCTCTCCAGGCCACACTGTCTCCGTTTCTGTCTGTGCTGTCTGTGCTGCTATAAACTGCAATGTCCTGGGTTGTGCGCCCCTCCGCAGCGCTCCCAGTCCTGCCTCCAGGTCGGGGCACATCTCTGCCCTTTGTGCTTCTAAAACCGCCAGCTGCTCCCAGTTTGTGCGCGCGACCCCTCTGCTCCGGGTTTCTGCCCCGGGGGCTGCCCTAAAGTCCTTTCCTCGCTGCTACCGGTCTGCAAGTCTGTGCCCCGTCTGCAGCACAGGAGGTTGTCACTCACCAGCGGTGTAGGATCCCCATGGCCAGTCACCCTCCTGCTGCCGTTTATCTTCCGATATCTGCCCGCGGAATTATGGCTCCCCACTTCATACCTAAAAACCAACCGCTTGTGAGTATTCTGTTTATAGAGATCCAGATCTTCTTACATCTCAGGCTGGTTTCATGGGTGCTCAGAGTGGTCTGGTAGATATCCAGCTCAATTCCGGGGACCAGTTGAAATAGGGTCCCCTACTCCTCTGCCATCTTTCCTCTCCTCTATCTATACATTTAAAAAGTAGTACAGGGACTCTCCGGGGCCCTTCCATCTGTACCAGTCATTAATTCAATCTTATTTAAACTCTACAGAACCCAGAGCTTCTTATAATGAGCTCATGGAGTTTGTGTGCCAACCATGGTACATTTTTGTTTAAACAAACCTTGAGACCATTAGGAGTTTTGGAATACATATAAGCATCTTTTGCTATGAGTGGATTGAAAGCTTCTATATTCTGAGTTTACTACAGCTAGCTTGGTTCTCAGGCATTCATTTGGGTTTTGATATTTTAAATATTTTTTTCTATATATATCTGCTTCAGTGTCTATAAAATTGAGATAATAATAGCACCTAGTTCAGAAAATGCAGGGCTCAATACCAGGACACCAAGATCATGACCTGAGCTGAAGGCAGACGTTTAACTGACTGAGCCACCCAGGCTCCCCTCCTTTTAGGGTTTTAAATAATTGTATAAAAAGGAACTAGAAGTTTTATTGAAAATCTACTGAATTATCTTTACTTTTTGATGTGTAAAATATATAAAGTGTGAGTTCATTACTTCTCAATTTTTGCTTTCATTAAGTAACACATTAAAGAACACATTTGAGTAAATGGAATCTTTTTTAAAGCTTTAACATGTGCAGTTTTTATTATTTATAGGTGACTCCATAGGTACATTAACATCTAATGATGAGAAATTAGATGGCATTATAGATCACTTAGCTCGTTCCCATAATAAATCTTCTTTATTTATCTGCTATACAAGGATAATTATATTTTGGGATTTTCTTTGCCAGTTTGGGAAGGTTTCTTGTGCATGACAAGGTTCTACTTTCATACCTTATGTAGTAATACTTATAATTACAATATTATGATAATCACTCTTTTGCCATCCATTGAAGCAAGGTATGAAACACATTTTAGGGAATATTTCTCAAGATAGATTTTTCCACCTATCTTTTATCTTTAAAAGTCCTTGTCATTAACTTATTTTCTCATTTTGTTGGTGGTTTCCTCAATGGTCTTGGCAAGTTGTAGTTAGTAAATGAGCAGACTGTGGGATAACTAAGAAGCTAATTTAGAGTCAGGAGACTGAGTTTCCTTTCATAACCCTGTACTAATACATTGTAAAACTTTAGGGAAACTATTTAACATGTAGGTGAGTTTACCAGTAATCTCTAAAATCTTTTCTAACTTAAAATTCTTTGCCATCTAAAGAACTCCTGTAAGTTGACATTATGAAACATGTTTGAAAGATGTTTCTTATCCCTAAAACATGACAAATATATAATCATATTATACATCTTACCATTTTCTCCACATTTTTCTGGAAAAAGATATGGCAGTCAGAGAATTGGTAGATATTCTTAAAAACTGTTATTAAAGCCTACAGTGGAGGCAGTTGGATAAAAATCCTATGCTTTCCGAAGTGAAAGCTCTATCTTTCCTTACCTAGTGAACTCTAGTGAGAAGTACTACTTTTGCCAAGAGATAGGAAAGCTGTAACAACAATGGAATTCCCATCACCCTGCTACAATCCCTACTGTCATGTTTATGTCAGATGTGACAAATTTTGAAAAGGTCCCTGCAACTAATATCTGCCATGCACCTCTATTCTCCAAACAATCCTAAAGCAAAGAAAAATAGACTTTGATTTTTGTTTGGTGCTGGGTAAAACTGTGATGGTACTAAAATGTCACTCTAAAAAATATTAATAGGTACCTGTAAACCATCTGAAGATAATGTGTAAAACTAGCTATTTGATAAATGAAGTAAACAGAATATTCAAGTGATTTATGCATGTGGTACAATCCCAATGGGCAGATTATTCTCAAATTAAGATAGTGCTACTTTATAGTATCCCAAACCAAATCATATGTTATAGTAATATGATTTCAAGAATCACTAAGGTGATCTGAATTCTGAGCTAGAATTCTGAAGTCAAGGTTCATTTTTAATTTCCTTTTTTTATTATACTGTGTGTAATAATAGGCAAGTAAGACAGTAATTCCTGGGAATGTGTTTATCTCCTGAACAATGTCAATCTGACAAACTGAGAGAATGAAATATGCTTATGGTTATTAAATAACATTCTAAATAATTGTGTGTTTTAATTTCAAATTGAAATGGGCTTCTTTTATTTAATCAGTAATAGTAAGTTTTTATCTAATGCCATTTTGGAGCAATAAAGTTGGAAAAAACTCATAATTCCTGACTTCTTTAAAATGTTATTGATGCTTCTCTCATTCACCTAAATTAATTATAAAAAGGACAAATTTGATATGAAGGATAAGAACACCCATGGTGAGCATAGCATAACACAGACTTGTTGAGTCCCTATGTTGTACAACTTACACTAATGTAATATTGGGTATCAACTGTACTCAAGAAAAATGAAATTCAAGACACTTTTACCTCATAAAAAAAAAAAAAGAATACAGAATCTCCAACTCCAAACAAGCTGAATGATCAGAAAGAAAGGAACTAGCCTTCTTGACAAGACCAAATTATAACCATTTCCTAGGCTTGTATGCAGATGAATGGACACTAGGAATGAGGAGAGAGCAGTCTTTGGAGCTTTACATTTAGACTAGCTCAATTCTTTTTCTTCTTTTAATTAAACCTCAGCATCTACAATCAGATGGGGTTCAGTATGATTCATCTGTTCTTAGGCCTCCTGTCATATCTTTTCTAGGCTCCACTCTGCATTGACAGATGGCTTTTAATAGTATTACAAATAATTTTTCTAGAAATACTCTTAGTCCTAACCTATATTTAGATGATGACAGTTGTATCATCATCTTAGGTGTTTTTACAGAATTTAATTTATGCTATTGTTGATTCAGGTAGCTTTCTACCTTATATTTTGTACACATAAGAAAAATATTAAGTTATAAATAACATATTTACAACTCTCTGAATGAGCAGTGAAGTCTTTTAAAAAATATTATGAAAGAAATCTAATGTTGAGAGTTACAGACATAAAGAATCTCTACTACTAAAATGTATAGCACAAAATAAACACAAAGTACTAAGTTTACCATGGTTATTTATTTATTATATAATATATATAATATATTTATATTATATATATTTACATTATATATATTTATATTATATATAATTACATTTTAATATTTAGTTTTATTGTTGTCAATAATGTTTTATCTGCCTACCTCTGGAAATACTATGGATTTTACCGCTATTCTTTTCCAGAAAGTGAATTGAAGAATTTTCCAAGCTCTTGTGATAATAATGACTTAAACTAGGCAAAAGTAATTATGGTGACATAATTTATTTGTATTTCTATGTCTGCCATTTAACTTTCTAATAAATAACTTCAAAGACAACAGATTTAAATTTTTGCAATATGTTATATGAGGCAATGATATTGAAATCTGGAGGCAATTATTGCAGTATATCATTAAAGCTACATTAATTAGAATAGTATTGAGAGAGAGAGAGAGACAGAGAGGGAGAGGGAGAATTGTTGGAGTTGGAAATAAAATCTACATTGGTTTGCATAATAATATGAGAAATATAGAAAGAAGGCAAAGAAAGAAAATTGAAAGAATACTCCCAACGAAATAAATTATTTTATAATACTATCTGGGATCAAGTTAATTGAATTAAAATATTTACTGTAAGTCAGATTGATGGATAATTATCATGTTCTCTAAATTCCAACATTTAATAACTAGATTTCTCTATTTATTCCACTACGTACCTTCCAATTTTGTATCCCAATAGCACAAATTCTAATTGAATATTTTTAAGTGTAATGTTATAAATATGATCTAGGTAGACTTTTTTTCTTTTTAATGAAATTAAAAATTTTCTTACATATGTATATACATGCATGGTAATAGACTGTTGAGAATAATTGGAACCTATCTATATCTGGCTTTTGGTTTCATTTTTTTCTAAACCATTGCAATGATAAGGATATATCAAATATCTTCTGAATAATATATATAAATAGGTTGAATTACATGAAAGTATATATCAAAATTTAGATGTATATTTTAGAAACATTTTTATGCGAAAATGTTCATCTTTGGTAAGAATAGGCAGCAATTTGGCTTAATTTCTTTACTTCTCATTCAAAAAACCAACTAGGTCATCAAAGATAATAAAAAATATTTTAAAAACTACATTCTCAGCTAAATTAGGACACAGAAATGCCTCCAAATTTCATGTGATAAAAATGTGACCAAAAAGCAAAGCCAGCTAGCGAGACCACATAGGAAGTCAAGGAAGTACCTTGAAGAGGAAAA
Organism: Neomonachus schauinslandi; assembly: GCF_002201575.2. Classification (NCBI taxonomy): domain Eukaryota; kingdom Metazoa; phylum Chordata; class Mammalia; order Carnivora; family Phocidae; genus Neomonachus; species Neomonachus schauinslandi. The sequence goes on along the minus strand of NC_058404.1, from coordinate 157,011,423 downwards.
CCATCTTGTGGTTGCATATTTCAGAACTCTCTAGTATATATTCACTTCCAGAAGAAAACAAAAAGCCTCATCCTGATAGGAATCTGCAGTGTAAGTGTAGTACTGTTGCTGTGAATTGGGAAGAAAGAAGGTGCAGAAGTGCCCAGAGGTGACTGATCTCATAGTCTCTACCAAATACATCTTCTAAAAGTGACTGCTTCACATTTGAAGAAAGGACTGTGTCTCTTGGTGACAGCAGACTATAAAAAAATTTCAAAGAAAGCCCAACTTATCAGTAGAAGACCCCATGAAATAGAATAGGTTCTAAGGGTCACAGGAGGGGGGGCCTACACAGTGGTGGTATGAATTACCACTGTAATAACAGACAGAGGGAGACCTGAAAATGTAAAGCCTGAAAAGCTCCCCTCTTTCTACACTCCATTGAAACCTCCTGCTATTAGTACAGGGAAATTAATTCAGTCCAACACAAGTGCCAGAAAAGGAATACTCAAAACTCCACAGAAGTAGGCTTGGGAAAAATATTTAAAAAGATAATAGAGCAATCCTAAAGTTGATATACTCTATTAAAAAAAAAAGTTTTAATAACAAAAACATGATAACATGTTTCCAACATATTTTTGTTTAAAATGAAGCAGTCAGATTTATGAAGTAGCACAAAGGGTAAACATCTAGAAACTCAAATAACAGTTAAATTGGAAATAGAATCTGATGACAGGACAGCAGTGGAATGTGAAATGAGTTCTGACAAAATGAAAAGAAAGGAGGAAAAATTCATAAATAAAGAATAAATACAAAGAAACACAAAAGAAAATAGACATGATAGAAAGCACAATGAGAACACAGAAGATAAACAGTATTGGTACAATGATACATATAAATAAACAGAAAGAATATAGTGAATTAAAGTTAACATTATAGATATAGATCTTAGGAAAGGGCAATCTAAAGTATGCATTATTAGGGCTGACACTGAAAAAAGAAAGAAAAACAATTGAAAATAAGTTTCCTAAAATAACCTAAATTTGGGGGCTTCTTCATCTACAGTACAAACCCCAGCATATATAGGATGGCATCCAGCTCTCATACACTGGGGCAAAGGGAGAAAAATGCAGTTATTGCTGGGAATGAGGATAATTATCTATCCATACCCCATAAATCTCATGTCTATTTTCAGGATAATATGAATAAATAAATATATATTTAAATATTATGAGTAATATTTAAATAATTCACTCCTTGTTACTAGAAGGATTGCCATTCTTGTTTCATGAGGATGGATAAACACATGGCACCAGACACTTGACAGATGAGATCAACAACAGCTTATTTATTAGTCACATATACTCAAAACTTAAAGATTTATAGCAATGTAGCATCTTATAAAACTGATAAAAAAAGGTTTCTGAATTCTGGTCCATCATGTAAAGAACTTGGAACTCCTTGTTCTGTCCTAACAACAAATAAAAACAAAAATCTCTGTGGGAACAGTGTTGATGTAGGTAAACCAAATTGTAATTGACAAGTTACTGGAGACTCATTGTGGATAACTCTGAGAGTTAAAAACTCCAGGAAGCCCGGTCATGGGGGCGGGGGGTGGGGGAGGGATGCCCTCACTTTTGTGAGTTTTACCTCCAGACAATTGATCAGGTTTCCAAAGTGAATAACAGAGAAAAATTCCCTCCTGCTTCTGGCAGAGTGAGGAGAAAAATAATCATTTTGAAATACTCTAGAGAATTTTTGTCAAAAGTCTTGGCCCCAAGAGAAACTATTTTACTAGAGCCTAAACTATTGAGGTTTTTTCAGAGCCTGACTGACCTCTGAAAAGGGATAGACACTACTCTAACCCACTCTAGCCATCCTATCTTAAGGGAGGAAAAAAACTGTGAAGCATTTGTGAAATTTGGAGTTCAGAGTTACCTTTTGAGTACCTAGACTGAGACTTAATCATAGGATAATAAAACATGTCTTATCACACCTTACCATCATGTTAGTAAAAGCTTATTAACCACAACTCTTTTTAAATAATACATCATGTCTGGGTATCAAGAAAAAATTACCAGGCATGCCAAAAGACAAAAATAAATAACAATTAAAAAAGACAGTGTAAGCATTAGAACAAGATATGACAGAAATGTTGGGATTTTAAAACTGAGAATTTAAAACAACTATGATTAATATGCTAAGTGTGCTAATGGATAAAGTAGATGACATACAAGAATAGATGGGTAATATAAGCAGAGAAATGGGAATTCCAAGAGAGAATCAAAATGAAATTCTAATGACCAAACACACTAAAAGAAGAGTGAATGAAACAAAGAATGCCTTTAGTGGACTTATGAAGGGACTGTACATGGCTGAAGAAAGACTCTGAGCCTAAGGATGTATCATTAGAAATTTTGAGGGGCACCTGGGTGGCTCAGATGGTTAAGTATCTGCCTTTGGCTGAGGTCATGATCCCAGGGTCCTGGGATTGAGCCCCACATGAGGCTCCCTGCTCAGCGGGGTGCCTGCTTCTCCCCCTCCCTCTGCTTCTCCCCCTGCTCATGTTCTCTCTCTCTCTCTGTATCTCTGTGTCTCAAATGAATAAATAAAAAAAATAGAAAAAAAATAGAAATTTTGAAAACTAAAACATAAGAAAAATCCTGGAAAAAAAAAATGCCAGAGTTACCAAGAACTGTGGGACACTACAAAATGTGTATCTTACATGTAATGGGAATATCAGAAACAGAAAAACAGAGAGAAAAGAATAGAAAAAAAAATATATTTGAAGCAATAATAAGAGAGAATTTCCTTAAAGTTAATGTCAGACATGAAACCATGGATCAAGGAAGCTCAGAGGATAAATGAAATAAACAAAAACAAACAAAAATGCAAAAACGAAATCTATCTTTAGACATATCTTATTTGAATTGCAGAAATACAAAAATGAAGGAATTTTGAAAGAAGCCTGGGGGAGAAAATGTGTTACCTATAGAGAAGCAGAAATAATGATTACTTCTCCTTAGAAGCCATATAAGCAAGAAGAGACTGAAGGGAAATATTTTAAATATTAAGAAGAAAAAAATAGCAACTTAGAATTCTGTACCCTGCAAAACTATCCTTCAAAAGTGAAAGAGAAATGAAAACTTCCAGAAAAACAAAAATTGAGGGAATTTGTTGCCAGTAGAGAGTAGACCTGTCTCGCAAGAAATGGTTAAAAAGAGTTCCTCAAAGAGAATGAAAATAGTATAGGCCAGGAGCTCATATCTTTCTAAAGGAAAAAGAAGCATCAGAAATGGTAGAAGTGAAAAAAAAAAAAAAACTTTTGTTGCTATTATTCTATTAATTAATTAATTAATTAATTTGACGGAGAGAGAGAGACAGCGAGAGAGGGAACACAAGCAGGGGGAGTGGCAAAGGGAAAAGCAGGCTTCCTGCTGAGCAGGGAGCCCGATGTGGGGCTCGATCCCAGGATCCTGGGATCATGACATGAGCCGAAGGCAGATGCTTCATAACTGAGGCACCCAGGTGCCCCTATTGCTATTATTCTTAATTGGTATTATATATATATATATTTATATCTAACATATACCTATCTATTTATCTGTGATATGAATGACAGCAATGGTACAAGGAATGGGAGCAAGGAATTAGTATTATTTTTATATATTTTTTAAAATTTTATTTTATTATGTTATATCAATCACCATACATACATCATTAGTTTTTGATATAGAGTTCCATGATTCATTGTTGACATATAACACCCAGTGCTCCATTCAATACGTGCCCTCTTTTATACCCATCACCAGGCTGACCCATCCCCAAACACCCCTCTCCTCTAGAACCCTCAGTTTGTTTCTCAGAGTCCATAGTATCTCATTTTTCGTCTCCCCCTCTGATTCCCCCCCTTCATTTTTCCCTTCCTACTATCTTCTTTTATTTATTTTTTTTAACATATAATGTATTATTTGTTTCTGAGGTAAGGTCTGTGATTCAATAGTCTTACACAATTCACAGCGCTCACCATAGCACATACCCTCCCCAATGTCTATCACCCAGCCACCCCATCCCTCCCACCCCCCACCACTCCAGAAACCCTCAGTTTGTTTCCTGAGATTAAGAATTCCTCATATCAGTGAGATCATATGATACATGTTTTTCTTTGATTGACTTATTTCGCTTAGCATAACACCCTCTAGTTCTATCCCCATTGTTGCAAATGGCAAGATTTCTTTTTTTGATGGCTGCATAATATTCCATTGTGTGTGTATTTATATATACCACTTCTTCTTTATCCATTCATCTGTTGATGGACATCTTGGCTCCTTCCATAGTTTGGCTATTGTGGACATTGCTCCTATAAACATTGGGGTACACATATCCCTTTGGATCCCTACATTTGTATCTTTGGGGTAAATACCCAGTAGTGCAATTGCTGGGTCATACGGTAGCTCTATTGTCAAATTTTGAGGAACCTCTATACTGTTTTCCAGAGTGGCTGCACCAGCTTGCATTCCCACCAACAGTGTAGGAGGGTTCCCCTTTCTCCGCATCCTTGCCAACATCTCTCATTTCCTGACTTGTTAATTTTAGCCTTTCTGACTGGTGTGAGGTGGTATCTCATTGAGGTTTTGATTTGGATTTCCCTGATGCTGAACGCTGTTGAGCACTTTTTCACGTGTCTGTTGGCCATTTGGATGTCTTCTTTGGAAAAATATCTGTTCATGTCTTCTGCCCATTTCTTGATTGGATCATTTGTTCTTTGGGTGTTGAGTTTAATAAGTTCCTTATAGATTTTGGTTACTAGCCCTTTACCTGATATGTCATTTGCAAATATCTTCTCCCATTCTGTTGATTGTCTTTTGGTTTTGTTGACTGTTTCCTTTGCTGTGCAAAAGCTTTTTATCTTGATGAAGTCCCAATAGTTCATTTTTGCCCTTGCTTCCCTTTGCTTTGGCGATGTTTCTAGGAAGAAGTTGCTGTAGCTGAGGTCGAAGAGGTTGCTGCCTGTGTTCTCCTTTAGGATTTTGATGGACTCCTGTCTCACATTGAGGTCTTTCAACCATTTGGAGTCTATTTTTGTGTGTGGTGTAAGGAAATGTTCCACTTTCATTCTACTACATGTGGCTGTCCAATTTTCCCAACATCATTTGTTGAAGAGACTGTCTTTTTTCCATTGGATATTCTTTCCTGCTTTGTCAAAGATGAGTTGACCATAGAGTTGAGGGTCCATTTCTGGGCTCTCTATTCTGTTCCATTGATCTATGTATCTGTTTTTGTGCCAGTACCATACTGTCTTGATGATTGCAACTTTGTAATAGATCTTGAAGTCCGGAATTGTGATGCCACCAGCTTTGCTTTTCTTTTTCAACATTCCTATTGCTATTTGGGGTCTTTTCTGGTTCCATACAAATTTTAGGATTATTTGTTCCATTTCTTTGAAAAAAGTTGATGGTATTTTAATAGGGATTGCATTAAATGTGTAGATTGCTCTAGGCAGCATTGACATCTTCACAATGTTTGTTCTTCTAATCTATGAGCATGCAATGTTTTTCCATTTCTTTGTGTCTTCCTTAATTTCTTTCATGAGTATTTATAGTTTTCTGAGTACAGATTCTTTGCCTCTTTGGTTAGATTTATTCCTAGATATCTTATGGTTTTGGGTGCAATTGTAAATGGGATCGACTCCTTAATTTCTCTTTCTTCTGTCTTGTTGTTGGTGTTTAGGAATGCCACTGACTTCTGTGCATTGATTTTATATCCTGCCACTTTACTGAATTCTTGTATGAGTTCTAGCAGCTTTGGGGTGGAGTCTTTGGGTTTCCCACATAAAGTATCCTATCATCTGCAAAGAGTGAGAGTTTGACTTCTTCTCTGCCGATTCAGATGCCTTTGATTTCTTTTTGTTGTCTGATTGCTGTGGCTAGGACTTCTATTACTATGTTGAATAGCAGTGGTGATAGTGGACATCCTGGCCATGTTCCTGACCTTAGGGGGAAAGCTCTCAGTTTTTCCCCATTGAGAATGATATTTGCTGTGGGTTTTTCATAGATGCCTTTTATGATATTGAGGTATGTACCCTCTATCCCTATACTCTGAAGAGTTTTGATCAAGAAAGGATGCTGTACTTTGTCAAATGCTTTTTGTGCATCTATTGAGAGGATCATATGATTCTTGTTCTTTCTTTTATTAATGTATTGTATCACATTGATTGATATGTGGATGTTGAACCAACCTTGCCGCCCAGGAATAAATCCCACTTGGTCGTGGTGAATAATCCTTTTAATGTACTGTTGGATCCTATTGGCTAGTATTTTGGTGAGAATTTTTGCATCCATGTTCATCAGGGATATTGGTCTGTAATTCTTTTTGATGGGGTCTTTGTCTGATTTTCGGATCAAAGTAATGCTGGCCTCATAAAATGAGTTTGGAAGTTTTCCTTCCAGTTCTATTTTTTGGAACAGGTTCAGAAGAATAGGTATTAATTCTTTAAATGTTTGGTAGAATTCCCCTGGGAAGCCATCTGGCCATGGGCTTTTGTTTGTTGGGAGATTTTTGATGACTGCTTCAATTTCCTTAGTGGTTATAGGTCTGTTCAGGTTTTCTATTTCTTCCTGGTTCAGTTTTGGTAGTTGATACATCTCTAGGAATGCATCCTTTTCTTCCAGATTATCTAATTTGCTGGCATATAGTTGCTCGTAATATGTTCTTATAATTGTTTGTATTTCTTTGGTGTTGGTTGTGATCTCTCCTCTTTCATTCATGATTTTGTTGATTTGGGTCATTTCTCTTTTCTTTTTGATGAGTCTGGTCAGGGGTTTATCAATCTTGTTAATTCTTTCAAAGAACCAACTCCTTGTTTCGTCGATCTGTTCTACTGTTCTTTTGGTTTCTATTTCATTGATTTCTGCTCTGATCTTTATTATTTCTCTTCTCCTGCTGGGTTTAGGCTTTATTTGCTGTTCTTTCCCCAGCTCCTTTAGGTGTAGGGTTAGGTTGTGTATTTGAGACCTTTCTTGTTTCTTGAGAAAGGCTGTATTGCTATATACTTTCCTCTTAGGACTGCCTTTGCTGCATCCCAAAGATTTTGAACAGTTGTGTTTTCATTTTCATTTGTTTCCATGAATTTTTTTTAATTCTTCTTTAATTTCCTGGTTGACCCATTCATTCTTTAGTAGGATGCTCTTTAACATCCATGTATTTGAGTTCTTTCCAACTTTCCTCTTGTGGTTGAGTTCTAGTTTAAAAGCATTGTGGCCTGAAAATATGTAGGGAATGATCCCAATCTTTTGGTACCAGTTGAGACCTGATTTGTGACCTAGGATGTGATCTATTCTGGAGAATGTTCCATGGGCACTAGAGAAGAATGTGTATTCTGTTGTTTTGGAATGGAATGTTCTGAATAGGTCTGTGAAGTCCATTTGGTCGAGTGTGCCATTTAAAGCCTTTATTTCCTTGTTGATCTTTTGCTTAGATGATCTGTCCATTTCAGTGAGGGGGGTGTTAAAAGTCCCCTACTATTATTGTGTTGTTGTCTATTTGTTTCTTTGATTTTGTTACTAATTGGCTTATATAATTGTCTGCTCCCATGTTACAGGCATAGATATTTACAATTGTTAGATCTTCTTGTTGGATAGACCCTTTAAGTATAATATAGTGTTCTTCCTCATCTCTTATTATAGTCTTTGGTTTAAAATCTAATTTGTCTGATATAAGGATTGCCACCCCAGCTTTCTTTTGGTGTCCATTAGCAGGGTAAATGGTTTTCCACCCCCTCACTTTCAATCTAGGGGTGTCTTTGGTTCTAAAATGAGTCTCTTGCAGTCAGCATATCAATGGGTCTTGTTTTTTTAATCCAATCTGATAGCCTGTGTCTTTTGATTGGGGCATTGAGCCCATTTACATTCAGGGTAACTATTGAAAGATATGAATTTAGTGCATTGTATTGCCTGTAAGGTGACTGTTACTGTAGATTGTCTGTGTTCCTTTCTGGTCTATGTTTCTTTTAGGCTCTCTCTTTGCTTAGAGGACCTCTTTCAATATTTCTTGTAGGGCTGGTTTCATGTTTGCACATTCCTTTAGTTTTTGTTTGTCCTGGAAGCTTTTTATCTCTCCTTCTATTTTCAATGACAGCCTAGGTGGCTATAGTATTCTTGGCTGCATATTTTTCTCATTTATTGCTCTGAATATATCATGCCTGTCCTTTTTGGCCTTCTAGGTCCCTGTGGATAGGTCTGTTGCCAATCTAATGTTTCTACCATTGTAGGTTACAGATTTCTTGTCCCGAACTGCTTTCAGGATTCTCTTTGTCTCTGAGTCTCGTAAGTTTTACCATTAGATATTGGGGTATTGACCTAGTTTTATTGATTTTGAGGGGGGCTCTCTGTGCTTCCTGGATTTTGATGCCTGTTTCCTTCCACAAATTAGGGAAGTTCTCTGCTATCATTTCTCCCATATACCTTCTGCCCCTCTCTCTCTGTTTCTTTTTCTTCTGGGATCCCAATTATTCTAATGTTGTTTTGTCTTATGGTATCACTTATCTCTCAAATTCTGCCCTCGTGATCCAGTAGTTGTTTATCTCTCTTTTCCTCAGCTTCTTTCTTTTCCATCATTTGGTCTTATATGTCACTAATTCTCTCTTCTGCCTCATTTATCCTAGCAATTAGTGCCTCCATTTTTGATTGCACCTCATTAATAACCTTTTTGATTTTGACTTGGTTAGATTTTTAGTTCTTTTATTTCTCCAGAAAAGGCTTCTCTAGTATCTTCCATGCTTTTTTCAAGCCTAGCTCGTATCTTTATAATCATCATTCTGAACTCTAGTTCCTACATCTTACTAATGTCTGTATTGATTAGGTCCCTGGCAGTCAGTACTGCCTCTTGTTCTTTTTTTTGAGGTGATTTTTTCCATCTTGTCATTTTGTCCAGAGGAGAATAGATGAATGAGAGAACAAAATGCTAACAGGGTAACAATGACCCCAGAAAAATATACACTAAACAATTCAGAAGAGACGTGAAACCAGGGGAAAAGAAAGGGAAAGAAAGAAAAAAGAAAAAAAAAAGATTAAAAAAATGATCAAATATGATCAGACTGGTGAATAGATCAGTGTCACACATTAGATTTTAGGTGTATTTTGGTCTGTTAGAAGAAACTGTTAGAAATTTAATGAAAGAAAAACTTATATATGTACAAAAATAAGGGTTAATATGATGAAGGGATGGAATATGACTGTAAAGATGAAAATGATAAAAGATTTTATAAAATGAATTGATAAGAAGTTGGTTGAAAAAAGAAAGAAGAGAAATTTTTAAAAAGGGGGGTAAAGAATGTGATCACGCAGGAGACTAGAACAAAGCCATACACTAGAGATTTGGGGTATAGTTTGGTCTGTTAGAAGCAACTGTATCCCGGGGCGCCTGGGTGGCTCAGTCCTTAAGCGTCTGCCTTCGGCTCAGGTCGTGATCCCAGGGTCCTGGGATTGAGCCCCGCATCAGGCTCCCTGCTCAGCAGGAAGCCTGCTTCTCCCTCTCCTGCTCCCCCTGCTTGTGTTCCCTCTCTCACTGTATCTCTCTCTGTCAAATAAGTAAATAAAATCTTAAAAAAAAGAAAAGAAGCAACTGTATCCCAAAATTTTAAAGAGAGAACAACTTATATATATACCAAAAATAAGGTTAACTACTATGAAGGGATAGAATATGAGTCTAAAAATGAAAATTAAAAAAGATTTTTTAAAAAGGGATTGATAAGATGTTGGTTGAAAAAGAGAAAAAGAAAAATTCAAAAAAAAAATAGAAAAAGAAAAAAGAAAATTAAAAAAATTAACTTTGAAAGATAAAGAATCAGGGGGAAAAAAGCCATGAATTCTATCTGCTGTATTCCCCTAGCACTGGAGTTCTGCATTTCTCATTGATGGGTAAACTTGGTTTTGGCTGGCTGTTCTTGCTGATCTTCTGGGGGAGGGGCCTGTTGCAGTGGTTCTCAAATGTCTTTGCTGGAATCAGAATTGCCCTGCCCTTGCTGGGTCCAGGCTAAGTAATCTGCTCAAGTTTGCTCTCAGGAGCTTTTGTTCCCTGCAAGCTTTCTGTACAGCTGTGGAGGACAAGAGTGAAAATGGCAGCCTCCCAATCTCTGCCCTGGAGGAGCTGAGAACTCAGGGCCCCACTCCTCAGTGAGCCCCCAGAGAAAAGCAGTCAGTCACTCCCATCTCCATGGTCTCCAGGCGTACTCCATGCTCATCCTGCCTGTGACCGAGCATTTCTATCTCTGGCATACAACCCTGTGTGGAGTCTCCAAACCCAGCAGATCCCGGCAATGTGCTCCCACACCAGTCCTCCGGGGGAGGAAGGGGAGTCTTCCCCGATCTGCCGCTTGTTGGGTCCCTGCTGGAAGAGCAGTGGCCCGACTGTGCCATGGATCACGGTTTATGGCAACCCCGAGCTGAGAGGCCACTCCTTGGCTCCGTCACTGCAGCCAGCCTCCCTGCTCCGATACATGGGAGCTCTGCCGCACTCAGGCACCCCCAGTCTCTCTGTGACCCAGAGGGTCCTGAGACCACATTGTCCCAGTGAGGGTTCCACCCCCCGCTTAGCCACTGGAGCAATGTCCCTCAGCAGAGCCGACTTCTAAAAGTTCCAATTTTGTTCTCTGCTGCTCTATCACTTACCAGTAGCGGCTGACAGAGGCCCCCTCCCCCTGCCGTCTATCTTCCCGAATATCACCTCGGATTAACTTCTCTGCATGTCCCACCTTCCAGCAAGTGGTCACTTTTCTGTCTATTTTGATATTTCTTGATACCCAGACATGTACTATATATATATATATGTATATATATATACATATATATATATATATATATGTATATATATATATACTCGTGGTGTAGTGTTATTTGAAAGAGGGCTTGGATTATTTGTATTGCAAATTCTATGGCAACCACTAAAAAAGGAAGAGGAAGAAGGATAAGGAAGAGGAGAAGGATGAAGAGGGGGAGAAGAAGAAGAGGGGGAGGGGTGAACAGGAGGAGGAGAAAGATATGATATGAAAAGTGAGGGAAAAAAAACAAGAGATGTTCAATTATACCCCATAAAGCAAACAGTAGAAGGCAAATTAGGAATAAAGAGAAAGGGCAACAAATAGAAAACAGTAACAAATATGATACATATTAATATAACTATGTGAATAATCACTTTGAACTCAAAAGCCTAAATATACCATTTAAAAGAGATATCAGAGTGGATCAAAAACCCAGACCTAATTATATGTTGTCTACAAAAGACCCACTTTAAATTTAAAAGAACATATAGATTAAAAGTAAGTGGTTAGAGATAGATATATCATACTAGCACTAATCAAAAGGAAGGGGGAGAATCTATGTTAATTTCAGACATAGCAGACTTCAGAGCAAAGAAAGTTATCAAGGACAAAGTGGAGCATTAGATAATTATGAAGAGGTCAAGAAGACGTAACAATTCTTAGTATGTGTAAATTTAACAACAAAGTGTCAGAATCTGTGAGACAAAAGCTTATAGAACCACCAGAATAGATAAATCCATGATCATAGGTGGAGATTACAATTCCTTGTAAGTACTGGAGAGGTCCAGTAGACAGAAAAATCAGTGAGGACATAGTTTATCTCAAATGTACCATCAATCAACTGGATAAATTATCATCTACCAACTAACAGAGCAACTTAACAAATTTTAAAGAATTAGAAATCATATAATGTCTGCTTCCAGACCAAAAGGAATTAAATGAGAAATCAATACTAGGAAGATAGGTAGGAAATCCCCAAATACTTGGAGACTGTATTCATCAGGTTCTTCAAATAAACAGACCAGCAGGAGAAATTTATTTAGTTATTATGAGGACTTGCATCATGTGATTATTACAGAGGCTGAGAAGTCCCATGATCTAATGTCTGAAAGCTGGAAAACCAGGAAATCCAGAGGTATAAATCACTCCAAGTCTGAAATACCAAGAACCAAAGGAGTCAGTGGTATAATTCCCAGTCCAAGGGCTGGAGAAGGTAAGATGAGATGTCCCAGCTCAATCAGTTAGGCTGGAAAAAAGGAGGTGATTTCCACCTTGCCCCAGCTTTTGTTTTATTCAGGCTCTCAATGGATTGGATGATGCCAATCCACATTGGGGACGATAATCTACTTTACTGAGTCCACTATTCCAAATGCTAATCTCATCTGGAAACCTCCCAGAGACAAACTCAAAAATAATAGTCTGGACCCACCGTGACCAGGCAAGTTGGCACTTAATATTAACCATCACAGAGATTAAAAAACATATTTCTGAATAATACTGGGGTCAAAATATAAATCTCAAAAAATTTAACAATATTTTGAATTATATGAAGATGAAAATAAGCTCATCCAAATTTGTGGGATACAGCAAAAGTAGTGCTTTGAGGGATAAGTAATCTAAGCTCCCACCTTAGGAAAAAAAAAGAAAGATCAAATTAAAAGTAAGCAGCAGAAAAGAAATAATAATTACAGGAGAAACCAACAAAATTAAAACTGGAAATTTAAATTTTTAATTTTAATATTAAAAGGATTAGAGGCACACAGTAAAATCTTTAATAAATTTGAGATATATAAAATAAAAGGGAAAGTCATTATCTATCACTCCCACCCAACTTGATCCTATATATAACAAATTTAATAATTTGTTGTGTATCATTACATATATTTATTTTTAGTATTTTCTCCATTTCATGAATACTAAAATGTATTCATGTTTCTCCTACGTGACATTACATAGTTCTATAAAATTTTATGTCAAAGCAGTTTTGAGTTATTTTCTGCATCTTTAACCTTCGATCTTAAAGGAAAAGTTCATGTCATAAATTCACTTTAAAGCCAGGAATTGCTTATAGGCAGAATAAACACAGAAATGTCTTTCTTCTCTGTATTGAGTGATCCAGTGCTTCATTAATACAACATAAGTCTTAATCCAAAGATACCACTGGGTTTGTTTATTTCCATTTGAAAAGTCTACTTAATTATAAAGAATAATGGTACATGTTTTTCAGTAACAAAAGTGGTTAGGAGCATAAGCTCTGGAGTCAGTGCACATTGATTTCAAATTGGTTTTATCACTTAATAACTGTCATTGAATAAATTAAATAAAATAAAAAGTAAAGTCTTTTGCATATCAAATGACTTTTCAATGCTTCAATTCTTCTACCTGTGAAATAGGAATAATTATAGTCCCTGCATTTAGGGTTATTGTAAGTAATGACACTCTACAGTAAGCATTTAAAACACTGACACTTTTAAAGAAATGGGCCCTCTTTTATATACATATATATATATATACACATATGTATTTCATGAATACTTTGATGGAAATCAAATCAACAACAATCAGGCCATGAATAATTAAATAGTAAATTAATCCAAGTAAAAATATAAGTGGGCTGTAGAGAAATTATCAAAATAAATTACCATGCTTCAAACATAGCTGATTTATTCTTCAGATTAAACAAAGGCATATTTTTTTGTTAATTTTTAAAGGAACATATTTCAGAGGGCTAAGGACAGAAGATGATCTGAAAAATATTGGCTGTGAATACAGTGGGTGGAAGCCCACATGCTTGGTATGTTTGCCAACACTCAGATATGCTCTGTATATACTTTTGTTCATTTTGTCTTTTTTTGTGGACTGGTCCTTTTACAAGCCTGTAATTATATTGCAAATAAGATAGAGAATGGTTAAGTATGCATTTCTTTACTGTAATTCATTATTTGGATAATATTTCCTGTACCTATTCTGCTAAATAATTCAAGACTTAGACTGAGACATACACAGATGGAAAGATTTATGTCATTAACAATTCATTTGATAATACAAAAGAATGTCTTGACACTATATGCAAAGAACTATCATAGATATTTCTAGAAACAAACAAATGTACTTAGATTCATTTTGAATCTATATGAAGAAAAAAGTTGTGTTTACCAAAGCAGGTAATGTGATAATAGACTACATTAACAACAGTATAAATTTCATAAGAAGGGAGTTGAGGGGCGCCTGGGTGGCTCAGTCATTAAGCATCTGCCTTCGGCTCAGGTCATGGTCCCAGGGTCCTGGGATCGAGCCCCACATTGGGCTCCCCGCTCCACGGGAAGCCTGCTTCTCCCTCTCCCACTCCTGCTGCTTGTGTTCCCTCTCTCGCTGTATCTCTCTCTGTCAAATAAATAAAATCTTTAAAAAAAAAAAAGAAGGGAGTTGAATCTTCTGTTTCACTTTGTTGACAAAAATACCTCCTGGATTATTATGTTCCCTTTCCCTTGCTATTGGCGATACATAAATCTTTTAAAGAAAAACTAACATAGTAGCAAATATTTTGAAGTAAAAAGGAGATTCAAAAGATTCGTTGCTCATCCAAAATCTTTGTCTACTTTGTGAAATTAAGTTTAAAAAAAAAAAGTATATATGGTCATAGAAGCTCAGGTTAAGATTTACAGGTGGAATTTAAAGGTACTAATATTTTGGCTCAGTATCAGTAAGGACTTTCTAATGGACTTCATGTCTGCAGTAAGATTTATTACTCTAAGAGTTAGTGTCTTGGTACCAGAAGTGTTTAATCATAGGCCAAATACTGAATCTTTGAAGATTCCTCAAGACTTATGTTAAAAAAAATAAGATAAAATTATTAAAATAAGAGGATAGATATCTTTCTAAACTATATATGTACTCACTAGTAAATGTTTATTAAATTATGGCTTTGGTGCACAAAACCACCCAAGTAAAGTGTATAATTAGTATCTTAAAATAGAAAGATTATTTCATTGTGAGACAAAATTCCAAATTTTAGAAGCATTGGGAAACTTGATCATTATCTTTTCCAATTTCAAGGGAAAGTAATGATTTCCCACTTAAATCCTCCTGTAATTGTGCTTGTTATGGATAAAACTAACCATATACTTATTTTTTCTAAATTATAGTTAGCACTCTTCAAATTATTAATAAATATGAATCATGCTAGAAACATTTTAAGTGACAGTTAATAGAATCAGTGAACTTGAATTTTGATCAATATTAATTATAAAACCTGAACAACAGAAAGAAATGCACATTTGAAGACACATATGCAGAGCTTCAGATCTGTGGATGAAATAAAAAAACCAGACAAATATATGTGTAATGGGACTCCCAGAGGAGAAGAGAGGGAAGGAAAAATATATTAGAAGACATAATGCCTGATACAACAAATTTAATTTCTTAAAAAAATGAATATCTAAGTTCACTGAATCCCAAGTAGGAGGGACACAAAACAATTCACTCTAAACACATCATTGCCCAAAGACAGAGAGAACTTTTATAACAACAAAGGAAGATGACATCATATTCAAAAGAACAGCTATACATTTTACATTTCCATACATGGAAATCTCTTCTTAAGTTAATTCAGAAGACAATAGAATAACACATTTTATGTTGTAAAAGAAAATGAGTGTTACCCAAGAGTTTTATATCAGTCAAAAAATCCTTTTGAAATAGAAGTAAGATAAATATATTCCCAGGATTAAAAAGCACTGAGGGAATTTGTTACTAGATTTGTTGTACAATAAATAACAACGGAATTCCTTCAGTCTAATAGGAAATGTCACCAGACAGTAACTCTAATCCATAGGAAAAAATAAAATAGCAAAGGAAATGGTAATGTACTGGAAAACATGAAAGAGTTCATTAAATATTTTCAAAATTTTTAATTTAATATTTTAAGGTAACAGAAGATATATAGCAATAATTATCACACTATTTTGTTGGGTTTATAGTACAAATAAATAAGGTGTATAATTATAATAAAACAAATGTAGGGAAGGAAGTGGTAGTGCATTTGAGCAAGAATGCTGTATTTTTTTTCAAAGATTTATTTATTTATTTGAGAGACAGAGAGAGAGTGTGAGCGGGGTGTGGGGAGAAGAAGGAGAGGGTGAAGGAGAGAATCTCAAGCAGACTCCTCACTGAGCACAGAGCCCAATGTGGGGCTCGATCTCACAACCCTGAGGTTATGACCTGAGAGTATGACCTCAGTCAAATGCTCAACCTACTGAGCCACCCAGGGGCCCCAGATTACTGCATTTTTTTTTAAAAAATATTTACCTGAATTATTGATAAATCATGATGTATACTGTAATTTCATGATAAACCACTAAGAAAACAAGTCAAAAATATAGGTAAAGTATCAGTAAAAGAATTAGAATTGTATACCATTACATTTGTTTAACACAGTAAATTTAGTATATCAACAGGTGAAACAAAGTAGATATAAACAATATAGCAAATAAATAGCAAAATATCAGGCATAAATACAATCATAGGAATGATTATATTAAATGAGGTAAAATTAGACTAGACACTCTCATGAAAACTAAGATATTGTCATATAGAATAAAACATAGGATCCAACTATTTTTCCAGATATGCTTAAAATATATATATATATTTTTAAAGATTTTATTTATTTGAGAGAGAGAATGAAAGAGAGCATGAGACGGGGGAGGGTCAGAGGGAGAAGCAGACTCCCTGCTGAGCAGGGAGCCCGATGCGGGACTTGATCCCGGGACTCCAGGATCATGACCTGAGCCGAAGGCAGTTGCTTAACCAACTGAGCCACCCAGGCGCCCAGTTTAAAAATATTTTAATGGAAAAAATATATAACATTTTTAAAATGGTAAGTGAATGGGAGTGGTTATATTAATTGATCATACAAAATAGACTTCAAGACAACAAATACTTCTATCCCTATATTCTATGGATATAAAGGTGTGTTTTACAATGATAAAAGGGTCAATATATTGGGAAGATATAACAAGTATAAAGATACATGCACTTGACAATAGAGCTTCTCATTACATGAAGCAAAAAGTGACATGTTTGAAAGGAAAAACAAATAACTAAGTGATTATGGTTGCAATTGTAACTCTGCTCTTGATTCTTGATAGAGTGACTAGACAAAATATCCATAAGTATATTTAAGATTAAAATAAAGCTATCAACTAACTTGATTCAACTGATAATTTTAAAACACTTATTCCAGTGACACAGAATAAAAATTCTTTTCAAACACACATGAACCATTCTCCATGTCAGACCACAAGAGAGGCCATAAAACAAGTCTTAAAAAATGTAAAAAATATTGAAATAGTTCAAAATGTTTTCTGAACACAATACAGTTAATTTAGAAAGCATCAGCACAAGTGAATTAGGGAAAATTCCCAAATATTTGGAAATTAAACTATACACATAGTATTCTGAATCAAAGAAGAACTCACAAAAGAAGTTAAGAAAATACTTAAAACTAAATAGGAACTAGCAAACAACCGTCAAAATTTATCAGTTGCAATACTTTCTTTCCTTGCCTTATTATATTAGCTACATTCTCCAGTTCTTCTTTGAACGGAATATCTCTGAGCAGTTATTCTTGCCTTATTTCTGATCTTAGAGGGGCAGTTTTTAGTCTTTCACCATAAAGCATGATTTTAGTTATGAGTTTCTCATAGACACCTTTTGTTAGGTTGAGAAAGTTCCTATCACAAGCTTGTTTCTTTGACAAAGAAGGTATCAAAATAAGTATGTTTATGTTAAATGTTCTGGAGGAAAATTAGACTCTTAGTAACTTTGTAAATTGTGTTTGCATGTAAAAAAGAGTATCACTACAAAATATCAGAGAGAAAACAGATTTCCTAAAATCTTTTCTCACCATGTTCCAAATCTAGATGAATATAGAAGTTAAACCATTCTTGGCTTAAATTGTTTCTCTTGCAGCATCCATTGACTAAATACATTGCAAATTTGAGTGAGGCGGGGAGATCTTTTTCTAACTTAATAATATTCATTTTTTGAGGTATCTGGTAATCACTATTCATCTCTAAAACAAAGAAAATATGTATTTCATTTATCTAGAAACTATGTTATTTCATATAGATCAGCTATAAACAGTGATGAGGTCATAAAATGAGAATAAAATCCTTTGGAACTTATAATTATTTGTATTTTGTGGGAGGAAAAAGAACAAAACGTTTTGGACTTAAGTACCAGAAGATGGGTTAACCTAATAAATATGTACTTTCAGCCAAAGATATTGGCTAATTAGATTTTTGAAAGCTAAGTGGTAATTTACCTGCCACTTAAAACACTTCTCCTATGCAAAATTTTTACCTCATAAGAATTGTACCTGATATGAATCATGTTTATAACGTTATAACATTTTAAATTGAGAATGATGATTAAATACAATTGGTATATGGTTCTATCTTGTGATTATATTTGATAAACACAGAATCTCATTGAAATCAATGATTTCAATAGATCACAGTATAAAGGCAAGGTTTCAACACATGGACATGTCCAGTATTAATTTAATTAAAACAAGAGACAGTGCTACTTTCATTTATTTTGATAAACTAAATATTTCATATATTTTTATTTTTACATTTTTATCCATAGCATATTACCCACATCTACTTAAGAAAAATAGAGGACAGTGACATCCAGAGCTAATTTAGAGCAAATGCCACAAGGGCCAAATAGTAAGACTCTTTAAAAAGTCACCTCTAAAATTATTTGCTATTTTTTGGGCTTACATAATTAATGTTATATCCAGAAGTGAAACAGTTTGCTGAGCATTTACATAAGCATGAGAAAAGCTATCATGTATTTTATTCAAAATGCTTTTCCAATTATTTGGTTTACTTTAGGAATGCTTCAAAATAGGACTTCAATTGTATACTTCCATCTATTTGCCTTTTTTTTGTTATGAGAGAAATTTCTTTTGCAGTCTAGTTAAGAGCAGAGACTCTTATATATTGAATAAATCTCACCTCACCAGCTAAAAAAATCTGTTCCTTCTTTGTTTATGTGAATATATATATGTTTACATATATGTGTGTTTAGATATATATGTGTGTTTAGATATATATGTATACACACATATACAAATACATGCATATATATGTAAACACACACACACAAAGCTATCTCACATTTAATGTTAAAACTTAAAAACCCTTTCTGTGAAACAAACTCCTACCTTATTTATCTTGTCCATATTAAATTTTTTTTCTCAAGAAAGTTTTCTGAATCTACTGATGTCCTTTGTATATTATTCTCCCTTTTAACTTTTCAATAAAGATATAATTCACACCACACTATTGAAAATGTTCTTGTCAATTTTTCCAAGGATTTCTTTTCAAATACAATGGCCAATTCTATGTCATTGTGTCATGACTTTACTTCTAACAGATTTTGAACACACTATCCATGACACAATTTCTTTATTTGATTTCTGGGAAAAGCCACTATCCTAATTTTTCTTTAATCTCCTTGGACGCTTGAAGTTTCTCTTCGGGGTTTTTCTCCTACAGATCTCTTAGTGTTTGTATAACCCAAGGATTAATCCTTGCTCTCTTCCTGGACTGTACTCTCTCACTAGTAATAACATTTTGTCTCAGGCTTCAAATACTACATATACTGGTCATTTCCAAATTCGTATGTCAAATCTAATTTTTGTTCCTGAGTCCCGGACTTAATATATTACATCTCTTTACTTGAGTTTTCCACCTAGAGGATAACTAAAATGGAATTTATATTTCCTTTTTCTACCCCATCCTGTTTTCCCAGTCTTGCTCATCTGTGCTTCATACATATTTGATGAAACCATGATCATAGAATGAACCTTTTTTCCTCACTTTCCATCATCTCTAACTCACAATCCAATGACAAGAACTGTTTTGACCTACACTCAAAATGTATCTTTAAAAGCATTTATTTATTTACTTCTCAACTATTTTCACTCTTACCTTCCAGTCAGTCCCAGGCTCCCCCATCTCTATCTAACCCAGACTAAGATTATGCCTTCATAAATTGTCTCTCTATCTCCAGTCTTATTCTATGTTTGTTCTCCACTCAGCGATTCAAGATGAAGAGAAAAGAAAATTTCCCCAGCTTTTCTTGCTCTACGACATCTGCTTTTGTCTGCTGACTGATAATTCATTCTACTTCCAATCTTTCAGTGTTCTGCAGTATGTAGATTACTTAGGAATTGTGTTCTAGTTCTATGTCCTTTTCTAAATAATAATTTAAAAACACACACACAAATAATTCTTCAGTTTTAAAAATGGGAGGTGGTTCTTATTTATTCATATCATCTTAATTTCCATCTTCTTAATCACTCTTCCAAAGAAAATTTTTTTGTCAATCTTATCCCTATTTATGGTTTATGGGTATATTACTTTCACCCTATATTTATACAGGTAAAAAGAAATCAGTAATACTAATTTTAGGAATATAAAGTTTTGCATATAATTTATAACACATAATCACATAGCAGTTCTTTTTAAACTATTTTATAAAAGACCTTGCACAGGATATATAGTAATTTAAGTTTCTATGCTTTCATATTTACTACTTGAAATTATTTTCTTGAAGAGGTGCATGAGGCAAAGAAACAAACCATTGATGTCAAGACTGAAGAAGATGGAAAAAAAAAAAGACTGATGAAGATGGGAAATATAAAAGAGAATCACCACACCTTTCTTAATGAGGTACAGATAAAGTCAAGTAACTTGTTCTAGGTCACATATTCAGTGGCAGATGGGTCTGTGAATCCTTATTAGCTTGTCTTTGCCAATTGTACTCTGAGATTGAAAACATTCATTGAATACCTAAAACATGTAATTATCCCATATCTATTTTTATGGAAGAGAAAACTGGGACTCAGAAAAGAGAGGTCGGAAACTCAGGATGACAAGAAAGCAAGTAGCAGAGTTAAAATAATTTATGAGTTCTAGAAATGTTAACAGGGTGTCTTTTATACGATACAGTGTTAAACAAAACAGATGTGATCTTGTCCTTCATAAAGATTAGTTTAGTGAGAATTAATATAGTCAACTATATTATTCCAATGAAGCTTAATCTCATAAATTATTTTAAGTGGATTAAGGAAGATGAATAAAGTCAGGAAATCACTTTTTTAATCATATGTTTTCAACACTTTCATTTTTACAGATAGCTATTTCAGGTGGTTGTTATGATTGAATCACTAAATATAGTACAGCCTGAAAGACCAATGACAAATTTAATTATGAAAGGGCTGCCTTTGATTATTAACCTTTTCATATTTATTGAATACTGAAATAGTCTTGGGTCTATCTCTAGTGACAAACATAATATCTTAGAATCTAAGCATGTCAGAGTTGGAAGTTAACTGTATTATTCAGTGACAGAAACCCAATTCAACCGAAGAAAGTATGGTTTAAACACACACACACACACACACACACACACACTTTATTTGAAGAGCACTGGAGCACTCAGAGCATTAAGGACAGACAGGAAATGGGACAGCCTTAGGACTGTCAGGGACTGAATACTTGGGTTATTATCTGAATCTTTTTTCTAATTTAATTCTTGGTATTTATGAGTTTTGTGTGTGTGTGGTGTTTTAGCAGAGTTCCTGGGAGTTCTTGAATTATTTTCTTAAAACTTTATATCAGAGAGAAAGCAGAATACTTTCTTGGGTATCTAAGGAAGGAAAGAAGAAAATTCCATAGATAAACTCCTGTTGTCTCGGCTCAAGGTACAGGCACACCTTTGATCAGTCATTTTGTCCTGGACCTTGGATACTATGATTTTCCCAACATTGATCACATTACAAACCCTGAGTGGTCAGGAGAGTAAGTTCTATTAATAGAAACTGGTGGATAGAGATGCCCAGAAAAAATAGTAGTCACAGGTTACTTCTTGGTTGCCCAACACATATGACCAACTACATAAACATATTTTTCTCTTACTATAATTTTTAAAGAAAGTCATCCCCCCCCATTTCAATGCAACTATCTGATATACAGTCATGAATGAGCCCCAAAGATAGGCTCTTCACAGTAATATCTAACAACTGCATTCCAGACCAAGCCAACAATATATCTATTCAATGTAAATTCCTCCCAGTTATATCTAGAAGTGGCCTATCATGATACTACAACCTATGACAAAAATACACATATGCATATACATACAGAAACTGTAAGGATATTAAAATCTCCTATTTAGATAAAACAAGGAAAGATCCTATCTTACAGTTGCTATCAATCAAAACAAATATAGTTTGTTGAACAGGATTTTGTGAGTTTCATTTATTGTTGAGTGAGACCCTTGGTCAGGCTTTATGACTGCGGAGATTCCCTTTCCACAGGGTTCTCAGTGGACACATGAGAGTGGGCACTGGGGAGCGTTTCCCTAATGGATACTACACAGCTTTAGCAGCCAATATTATTTTGTCATGCTTATGACAGCCTGAAATTTGCTCTAGTAATAGAGTAATCATAAAATTTCTTTTTACATTTTTTATGGTTTCTATGGCAATGCAACGCCATAAAAACAGTTGTCTGTTGGTTAGTTGGAACCTAAGTCCTACCTATGGGATTTCTATTTCAGAAGGCAGTTGGGGTTCTCTACAACCCCTAGACTTTAGTTACAGGATTCTGTTTTCACCTCTGCCATGAAGCAAAGTGAAACTATAAGCAAACTCAACTGATTGCCTTTGCCATGGCTATATTTCCATCAATATGCTTTTCAGAGAATAATATTCATGAGGATTTTGTTTTGGAGGGGGGAAGGTGAGGAGGAAGTGGGGATTTTGGTTGTCTAGTGTATTAATTTGAAAGGCCAGGAAAATTCATGCTTGTTCTATTTCTGTGGGTCTTCCTGAGTGCTCATCTTATATCATACTGAGTTTTCTACCTCTCTGCCTTGTCTCATAGTAATTTTACCATAGAGCACTGAATTAACTTCTATAATCCAAAGATGTAGCATTCTACCACCCCTGCATTCAAAAATAACTGGTTTCAGCAGAAAAGGCATTTTTAGTGGAACAAATACATGGATGATTCTCTTTGTTCTTCCTTTCTTTTCTCAGGTAGGCCAGTGAGGAAAATAGCCCTTTTGTAGAAAAATCTTGTAGAAGGTACAAGAAGCAGGCAAGCATTCTAGTATCCTGACCTTTTTCTATCAGGTTTCTATAGCAAAGTTCTTCAACAGTGTTCTTGAATTAGGACATGTATGCTGAAATGTTTATTCCCTCAGTCCTCAGGTGGCATGGAACTGTGGAAACTCTGGGCCAGTCTTTAGCCTTCTTTAGGATGTTAATTTAGTGACATAAACAAATATAATTTTTTTGCTTTGTGATGAAATGAAAAAATCCATATATATATATATATATATATATATATGGATTATATATATAGGGTATATTTTATATATATATATATATATATCACCCTAAAGCTACAAGTTGGTTGAAGACCTATTTTGAAACTCAAAATTCATATAACAATTATTTAACCAGTGGCATTGCCACAACATAACAAGCATGATTGTCCTCCTAGCTATGGATGGATAAATCCTCATTATTTATTCACCCCATCCCCTCAGTTTGGTTGGTTTTCCATTTAAGAGTCTTTCATAAAAACATTTTATATGAAATGCCAATGTTTACATTAGCTTGAGTTGCAATGATTATAGATAGCAGGAACTGATATTAGCTAACAATAAACATGGGATTCATTATAAGTATGTGGGATAATTCTCTTAATAGAGGGAACAGGTGCAGAAATTAGAGAAGTTTTGGTGAGTATAAGGGTCTGAAATCTGGGACCCGGTACTAGATCATTAGGGAGTTATGAGTCTGACTGATATGAGGAACACAAATAAAGACAGGATATTAACAAAGAGGACTTAGTACAAAATAAAAATGAAGGCTAGGTAAAGGCCAGGTTAGGTGAACTCTTTCGTGATATACTAAGTAAAATTTGAAGACATTCCTACATGAGAGAGAAAGCTATTGTTTCACCTAGTTTGTAGTCAATTTTTTTATAACTCAGGTATTCACAAGTGTCCCCCTGTGTCCAAGTGTGTCACACATTGGATGGCAGCTTGTTAGGGATGAGACAAACAGTGACAATAGTAGAATTAAGGGCTTTTGAAGCTTTTGCATTTCAACACTCAGATGAAGTTGAAAATGGAGCTGCTGAGTAAAGTTATAATCAGGTAGTGGCAAAGGAGAATAATAAATTTTCTTAAATCTTCTAGTTTTCAGGCCTCTACTCTTTATACTGTTCCATAAAGATGCATTTTGTTAATAAATTACTTATGAAACTGAACATAAAAATTTGAAATTATGAGTAGCTATTATCTTTAACCTGATTTTCTATTTATTTTTTTTCTTAGGAATCTTATGACAAAAATTTGTATTTATCTTCTCCAAAGTTCTTTGTGGAGTGGAAGTGAATAGCACTTCAGATAGCACTCACAAGTGTGAGCTAACATAGAGAGCCTCTGCATTGCAGTTAAATCCTATGCTGCATATACTTAATATAATAGAAGTTCCCAAAGATTGCATGTATAAGACCAAGAAAGGTTTGTCTCTTCACACTGTGCACGTAACAGAAACAGAAAATTCTCTCTTCATAGCTTCAGGGAGCTGGGAGTTTCTTTAATATACTGGACTGGAGCCCTAAAATGATTTAAGCTTGAGAGGTAATTCTGAAGTGGCTGTTTCGTGGCACTAGCAAATGAAAAAGAATCAAAGCTTCTGAACAGATAGAAATATGGGTAAAAAAGAATTATCTTCTTTTACAAAAAGAATCCTTGCCAACTGGAGTTCAAACAAATTCTTATCAGGCAAGCCAGCTGAGGGAGCTGTAATAATCTTAATGTGACTAGAGTGTTGACAAACATTTCAAGGTCTGACAGAGATAAATAAATAAATAAATAAAATACTACTTGATGAAATTGTATCTCTTTAATAAGAAAGTAGATACAACGCCACCAAAAACCCATCATTTCTAAAAAATATACTGATGGAGGTCCTTTCATTTTAGGAATATAAAAATGGACATTTTAAAAATGTTTGCATTATTTTTAAATATTTGCATTTTAAAATAATATTTTGGAAATAATATATTTATAATACATATGAATAAAAACTAAACATTTAAGATTCATAAAAATCAAGAAAGAGTATTCAAGACATTTTTGAAAATGGAGAAAATAATTTAATGCAAAGAGGCTTCCCAAAATTGGTGGGGGAAAAAATCAAGATATAATTTATAAGACCTGCATTGTGAATGTTCAGGTATCCCAACTGTATTATCAAAACTTGGTGGTATATTGAAGATCTGTGTACAATAAAATAAAAGTTCTATTTTTGAATTATAGAGTCAGTGTTAATCTGTGGAAAACACTGATGTGCATTCTTATGTAAGGCATTTGAAAGCATTATTAACTTCAAAATGTTCACCTAATTACTAAAATTTTAGTGGCATATATCAGGATAATTAAAGCAAGCTGAAATTACATGATCAATGGATTTGGGGTATATTTCAATAGTAATTTAGAATCTTTAGTCTTGTCAATCTGTGCTGAGTCAGAGCTGAGCAATCAACATGAGCTGTTAGCAATTACTTTTTTTCCTTGTCTCCTATTTTCCATGTGATTTTTAAATATGGAACTATAACATTTGGATAATGGGTGTTTGTTATATAAAGTTACTGAATTGCCTATAACTGTCATCTGCTTAATAGTTTTCTTCTTCTGTTATGCTTGTCTTTTCAGAAACATTAACTTTCCTCAGTTGTTTAGAGCAGTATCCACCAATAAACATAATTATCATGAGAACTCAAATCTTTAGCACAGCAAAGATATATGTCAAGAGCCACCTGGACCACAAATTGATAACAGGTAAAAGCAGAGGTGGACATTGCACAGGAACTTGCAGAATCCTCTAGTTTGTTGATAACTTCTTATTTTTTTTTTAAAGATTTTATTTATTTATTTGAGAGAGAGAGTGAGAGAGAGAGCACAAGAGGGGGGAGCGGGAGAGGGAGAAGCAGGCTCCCTGCCGAGCGGGGAGCCCGATGCGGGACTCGATCCAGGGACTCCAGGATCATGACCTGAGCTGAAGGCAGTTGCTTAACCAACTGAGCCACCCAGGCACCCGATAACTTCTTATTTTTAAAAAGGCTTATTTATATTCCAGATAAAAATATATATATTTACTTCTCAGATAACAATCTATATTTTTCATTTAAGATATCCTGGGAGAATAAGAACCCTAGACCTAAACTAGTGAGACCGTATATCCTGGTTTCCCCCTGACAGTTTGATTCACTTTTTATACTATGTAATTATTGAGAGGACCTCTTTACTCCAAAAGTGCTCTGGCTTGTACAATAACATACACAATCATCTCACCTTCCAATGTGATTTATCTTTTCAACATATACCTCCATCACAATTATGATTATTTGCCCGACATTGTAGTCAATTTCATACAAGATAACTGTGGACCAGGCCTATGCAATCTCTGTAACTGGTTCCTAGCTAAAAGTTGTATATATCATAAGGTATTACCATTGTTCAGTTCACATTACTGTGATAGATCCTATATATGTTAGAATTTCTTTAGGCTCCTTGTAACAAAATAACTATGGGATCAATAATAAAGTATATTTTTAATTAGCTTATATTGCAGAATGTATCGAGATAGATTCTGGTTTGGCAATGGCTTTATGATACCATCCATAATCCAAACTCTTTCCTTCTATTCTACTATGTATTCCTTTTCCTTTTTCTGGTTCTATGATTGTTACATCATGTTTGGAAGATGGGTGTCATAGCTTAGGCTTCATATCCATGTTTAAGATAGTAAAAAGGGCAAAATGTGATGTCAACAATGCCTTTCTCCTTTTCTTTTGTTAATGAAAAATCCCATTGATGTTTGTAGGCCATCTTTCTTGTTTGTCTTATCATACTGAACTAGGACATAGGACCATCCATAACAGTATTGATGGCTGTAAATGAAAATTTCTGACATTTAACTTATATAATAGGAGGTAGGAAATCTAAATTGGAATACTATTTTATTTTTACATATATATATGATATAAATATATATACACACATTATATTCATATATGTAAATTTTAAAAGAATAAACTTATTCAATGATAAGTCCTAAGGGATTCAACTTATAATGAACTTTAGGCAAAAGTTTCACTTAATTTACTTGTAAAAATAACATTTATCATCTAATAAATCAACAAATATTTATATAATTCACAGTGATAGGTACAACAGATAGACAAATATAAAATGTGGTCAGATAGATCATATATCACATTCTATTACTAACTTAATAATTATTAATTGTTTGAAAATCACATATGCACATAGTTTCATTTTGAATTTTTGACAGCCAGATATAGTTATTAATATAGTCATTTTATCAGTTAGAAATACATGAATTATATGGTTTTCTCAAACTCATAGAACTGGTTTTGGTTTTAATTCCTTGTATTTCTTCTTTTTCCCTTTAAAATAACAGTAACAAGTCTCATGAGTATAAAAGAATCATAGAGGTACAGCCACTTTGGAAAACAGTGTGGAGGTTGCTCAAAAATTTAAAAATAGAACTACCCTATGACCCAGCAATTACACTACTGGGTATTTACCCCAAAGACACAGATGTAGTGAAAAGAAGGGCCATATGCACCCCAATGTTCATAGCAGCAATGTCCGCAATAGCCAAACTGTGGAAAGAGCCGAGATGCCCTTCAACAGATGAATGGATAAAGAAGATGTGGTCCATATATACAATGGAATATTACTCAGCCACCAGAAAGGATGGAATATTACTCAGCCCAACTTTTACATCAACATGGATGGGACTGGAGGAGATTATGCTAAGTGAAATAAGTCAAGCAGAGAAAGTCAATTATCATATGGTTTCACTTATTTGTGGAACATAAGGAATAGCATGGAGGACATTAGGAGAAGGAAGGGAAAAATGGGGGGGGGGTTGGAGATGAACCATGAGAGACTATGGACTCTGAGAAACAAACAGGATTTTAGAGGGGAGGGGGGAGGGGGGATTGGTTAGCCTGGTGATGGGTATTAAGGAGGGCACGTACTGCATGGAGCACTGGGTGTTATACAAAAACAATGGATTGTGGATCACCACATCAAAAACTAATGATGTATTGTATGGTGACTAACATAACATAATAAAATTAAAAAAAAAAAGAATCATAGAGGTTTAGAAGCGAAAGCTCATGTGTGCTCTAGTGAAATTAAGAAAAGCTTCAGAGAAGGTGGGATTGAAATGCATATTGAGCGAAAGATAGGGGGTTTCAGTTAAGAGCACACGTTATAAGAGAGAGATTTCATTATCAGAATCTATGTGCAAAAGAGAATGGGTTGGAAATTTTAGGGACAAAGAAATGATAAATCAGACTATAAGGTTATTATGATGAAAGAAAAAAATAGTATACCAGGATAGAAGAAGGCTTTGAGTGCTAATAGAAGGCATATTGTGATACTTTTTTGGTTTGGTTATTGTGACTTTAAAACATTTAATTTTACAGAATATTTTATTGTTATAAAATGGAAAAATCTTCATTATAATTAAAATATACTTAGAGGGGCTCATGGGTGGCTTAGTGGGTTAAGCGCTGGGCTTTTGATTTCAGTTCAGGTCCATGATCTCAGGGTTGTGAGATCAAGCCCCATGTTAGGCTCCACGCTCAGTGGGGAGGCTGCTTGAGATTCTCTCTCTCTCTCTGCCCTACCCATGAGCTCTCTCTAAAATAAATACACCTTTAAGAAATATAGACATAATTAGAATTTTGATTTCTTATAATCAGAATATTAGGAGTAAAGGAAAATGGCTTCATTTATACATGTCGTGATATAAGCTCAACTCTCTCTGCAGACATTGTGACACTGAACTCTTAAGATAAGCATTCAAAGGTCTGAGTGACCGTCCCAAAGGAAAAACAAACTACTGCAAAAGCAAACAAACAAAAAACCCACAGTGTGCCGACTTTTCAAACAATTTTGAGAAAATATAAAATAGATAACACATAAAACATATTGTAGAAGAGAGACATGATTCATAATATATACAGCATAATACTATACAATATTATAAGCCAAGTAGCCCTAACAGGCTTCTACTGAACATTCCCTCCAACAATAGCAAATTAGACATTCTAGTCAAGTGCACATGGACCATTCTGCAGGGTGGACCTTATTTTAGGTCATAAAATATATTTCAGCAATTTAGAAGTATTGAGATTATACAAAGTATGTTCTTCTATCTCAACAGAATTAAATTAGAAATTAGTAATAAAAGAAATTTGAGGAATTCACAATAATGTGGCAATTAAACAACAATTTAAATAATCAGTTGGTCCAAGAAGAAATCATGAAGAAAATTAGAAAATACTTGGAGATGAATTAAAATGAAAGTACAACATAGCAAAACTTTTGGGTTACAGCAAAAGCAATACTTAGCAGGATATTTACAGCTGTAAACCCCTTTATTAAAGAAGAAAGACATCAAATTAATAATCTGTAATCCCCATGAGAATAGGACTATGTTTGAATGTTCTTTCACAGCCATTGCCCCCAGAATTATTTTCTCCTCTGTCCTCAGACAGTAGTTGTAGTTGTCTGTTGTATGACTTTGGTAGCTTACCATTAAAAAAGAATGGATGGGGGTGCCTGGGTGGCTCAGTCTGTTTAGCGGCTGCCTATGGCTCAGGTCATGATCCCAGGGTCATGGGATCAAGCCCCACGTTGGGCTCCCTGCTCAGTGGAGAGCCTGCTTTTCCCTCTCCCTCTGCTTGCCTCTCTGCCTACTTGTGCTCTCTATCTCTCTGTCAAATAAATAAATAAAATCTTAAAAAAGAAAAAAAAGAATGGATGAAGTTTTGCTCGTTTTATCAAGCCTAATCTAAATGACCATTAGGGATGTCGCTCAACTTCTCTGACTGACAGTTTTGTTTTACTTGTCAGGATTATGTGATGTGTTTTTGTGAAGAGTACTTTGGGTTTTAAATAAAACACACTTAAAGGTGGGAATGCATGATGAACATCATCTCATTGAGGCTATAATATGACATGTCTTGCATTTTGTTTGCTTGCTTTTTAGGAGACTTCATCTTTTAGAGTTATATCTTGCTCTTTCATAGCATTTTATTCCACATCAGTATGGTGATTGCCTTGACTTCCCTGAGAATAGCCAGTATTGAGCAAAACTTGCCGTAATTTCTGTGGAGCTATTTTAATGCTCTTTGGCCTTCAGGAGTTTTGCAAGCTAAGTAGTATTTAATAGTGTGCCTTTTCATTTTATAATTGAAATATAGCTACATCTCACAAATTATGGAAAAGATGAGTAACTGTAAATCAATATTTGACATTATAAGTAAGGAGTTTTGTTTTTAATAAATGACCCATGTGTTGTAGATACTCATGCATGTGTCTTAAATTTAATTTTGTTTCCTTGTGGAGAGGATTTTAGAAAGTGTGTGAGCTTTGGATATCTTCTTGAAGGCTTGTGTTCTCTTTTGACATAGATTTTTTTAAGGATTACTCTAACAATTTTTAAATCAATAAGTAATTATCATGGTTCTTTCCAATCAAATAAATATTGACTCAGGAGAAGACATATGCTTTTTCTCTATTTCTGGGAAAGAATGCTGTGATTGCTGTATGCCATCATTTCATGTTAAATAAACTCAGATATTTGTTAAATGAAGTGATACAAAACATTTAAAAGAGACAGACAGTGACTATATTGTTTTGTAGGGAGTTATAACAGCCTATCCTGGCTTTTTTTCCACCTGGTCTTTGCATATCAGTTTATAAGATATATATTCAGACAATATTTTAGTGTTTTTATTTGAGGCTTTAATACCAAAGCCTGACAGCATTATCTCTGCTGTTTATTTCACTATAAAATTGGTTTATAGTGATACAATTAATAATGTTAAGTCTAGATACCATAAGAAGTAGTACTGTTGTTCCACAGTAAAGTTCACTTTATAGTGACATCAATGAATAGTATTTGTGCCATAATGCCTTATGGCCTCAAGTAATTTCACTGTAGGAAATTATCCTGAATACTCTAATCTCACAGCTAAAGTTTGCATTCAGGGTACATTTTAATTCAATGTCACAGTGACTCACAGGCTTTCCTGACCTCCTAAAGTTGTGAAGAATTTTTTTTGAGCAAAGATATTGCTAGTTATAAACTTTGAAATATTTTGTATAATTAGAATTATTTTTTAAGATATTTTTTGTTCACAATCTTTTGGGATATTTTATATTCTGCTTAATACTGCAAGGAAACAAAAAATAAGATGTGTTATATATAAGAGCCTCAATGAAATGCTTTGACATTCATCATGCATTTCCACCTTTAAAGCATGTTTTATGTAAAACCCAAGTACCCTTTACAAAAACGTATCATAATACTGACAAATAAACCAAAATTGTCAGTAAAAGTTGAGAAACACAGTTTTTACATTTTACTTATGGATTTTTTTTCTATATAAATAAATTTGTAATGATTTCATAACTTGTATTTTATTTATTTATCTATTTATTTATAAATATGCTTTTTTTTTTTTTTTTCCAATTTTAAGTAAATGCAACACCACATGTAGTGCTTGAACTCACAACCTGAGGTCAAAAGTTGTAGGCTCTACCTTGAGCCAGCCAGGTGCCCCATAACTTGTATTTTAAATGAATATATTAAAATGCAAGTTTACTTTTAACACATACTATATTCATACCATAACAGCTAAAGCCAAGGATGTATAATTTCATTGTTACAAATTGATTTGCAGTTACCATAATACCATAATGTTGACTAACAAATGAGTTGAATTACTCTGTTATATTTGGCAGGATAGGTTAGAATATAGCTTGTTATACAACAATTCAAAAATCTCAACTATAGCACACTGAAGACTGCTTCTCACTCACGAAATTCTAGGCAAACTCCTGGATACTTATATTCCATGTAATAATGATGGAGCCTAGGAAAGCCTTTTTTATCCTATCACTGAATCCAGTTACATTCAGTTTGACAAATTACAGAATTCCAGAAGGTATTCAGCTGGCAATTAAATACTTTGTCTAAGAGACAATAAATATTACCTTTGATCACAACCCATTGGCCAACTCTAGTCACATTGCAACTTCCAACTGCATGAAATTGGGAAATAGTTTTCATGTACCCCAAAGATGTGGAAAAATGATGTTATAGTTATAAATATCAAAAATCATAGCTATATATAATAATTAGAATCAGAGTCAGATATTAGAGCTTGAAATATTAGAAATTGTTATTGCTCATCAAAGCAGTGGTCTGTGATTAGTTAATTTGAATATATATTCCTCCATCATTATTTGTTCTAAAATAAGAACCTATAAACTACTGAATAATTTCCCTTGAAAATTGGACACTTTTGTTTTTTTAAACCTGTCCAATTTATTTCATTTCTATAATCAGAATAAGATTTAAATATATGAAATTTTTAAAATTTTTTTATTTTTTCATTATTAACATATAATATTTGTTTCAAGGGTACAGGTCTGTGATTCATCAATCTTACACAATACACAGTGCTCACCACAACACATACACTCCCCAATGTCCATCACCCAGCCACCCCATACCTCCCACCCCCCTCCACTCCAGCAACTCTCAGTTTGTTTCCTGAGATTAAGAGTCTCTTATGGTTTGTCTCCCTCTCTGGTTTGTCTTGTTTCATTTTTTCCTCTCTTCCCCTATGATCCTCTGCCTTGTTTCTTAAATTCCACATATCAGTGAGATCATACGATAGTTGTCTTTCTCTGATTGACTTATTTTGCTTAACATAATACCTTCTAGTTCCATCCATGTCATTTCAAATGGCAAGATTTCATCTTTTTGATGATTGAGTAATACTCCATTGTAGATATATACCACATCTTCTTTATCCATTAATTTGTTGATGGACATCTAGGCTCTTTCCATAGTTTGACTCTTGTGGACATTGCTGCTGTAAACATTAGGGGTGCATGTGCCCCTTTGGATCACTACATTTGTATCTCTGGGGTAAATACCCAGTACTGCAATTGCTGGATTGTATGGTAGCTCTATTTTCAACTTTTTGAGGAACCTCCATACTTTTTTCCAGAGTGGCTACACCAGCTTGCATTCCCACCAACAGTGTAGGAGGGTTCCCCTTTCTCAGTATCCTTGCCAACATCTGTCATTTCCTGACTTGTTAATTTTAGCCATTCTGACTGGTGTGAGGTGGTATCTCATCGAGGTTTTGATTTGGATTTCCCTGATGCCAAGTGATGTTGAGCACTTTTTTATGTGTCTGTTGGCCATTTGGATGTCTTCTTTGGAAAAATGTCTGTTCATGTCTTCTGCCCATTACTTGATTGGATTATTTTTTCCTTGGGTGTAGAGTTTGATAAGTTCTTTATGGATTTTGGATACTTGCCCTTTATCTGATATGTTATTTGCAAATATCGTCTTGAAAGTTGGACACTTTCAAGTATTTTCAGTTCTTTCTAGACATAAAGATATCATTATATTTAGTGCAGTATTTGTTAGTAAATGGAACATTCTTAAAATCAATTCACTATAAAAGAACCCAGGATATTCATGAATATTTCACATACCTGGTGACATGTGGTTTACTACATTAAATTATATTAAACTGATTTTAACATATCAGAAGAAATAATAGATCTTAAATTTTGTTATTGGTTAATATTCCTCAGTATTTCACTTAGAAACAATGATTATAATTTGAGTCATATATTAGTTACACTAATTTATTTTTGTTGCTGATTCAACTCTATCATTTTTTTCTTTTGGTAAATGATATTGCTCATAAGCCCTTTTGTTCTAAATCCATAATTTATTTAGTTTATTTTGGTGTAGCTGTGGGTGGGACCAGTATATTGAAAGCTCAAAGAGACTTTGATCTAATTCTAGCTAGCTAAGTGGATAGAGTGATACCTACCTGGCATTGAATAGGATTGCATGAGCATCAGGAGAACTCTTTCTTATACAGGAATCAAAGAAAATTTAAGACCAAAATGCATAGTATTTTGCTGGGTGATATACCTGGGCAAAAAATACCCATGGGATGTTGTGCACAGACAATGAATCATGGAACACTTCATCTAAAACTAATGATGTAATGTATGGGGATTAACATAAGAATAAAAATAAATAAATAAAAAAATAAAAAAAATAAAAAAATAAATAAATAGCTTTTAGATTTAAAAAATAAAAAAAAAAAATACCCATGGGAAATTTATATATGCCCTTCCAGAGTAAATGATCTGACAGAGATCAGAAAATAATTGTGGGCAGACCACAAAAAGCAGAATTTCTCAGATGCTCATAACAAACCTCAGAAACATTTACCTCTATTTTGTAAACTGTACAGCTAGGCTGATACTGATATGAGAATAAATAAATGCTTTCAACTTTTTTTCATTTTATGCCTGGTCTTTGGAGACTGTATCTCAATTCTGTTGGAAAGTTTTGAGAAATGAAAAAGTTTAAATTTAGAATTTTTTCTTTCTCAATAATTAAAGCAATGTCTAGTATGCCTTTTCATTTATCCCATCTGATTTGTTTATCCCAAAATGCAATTTATTCAAGTTGTACAAAATGTTCCACTGTTCATTAAGATTCCTATGTGATCCTAAATGGTTTTCTTACTGAGTTTTTCTTATGATAATCTTTTCATTTTTCAAAAGCTAATTTTTGATATTACTCTCTCTGCTTCTTTTAGCTTAAATTTCTGCAGTGAATAGAGCTGTCCTGAGGAGTAAAATGTATTCATGAGTATGAAATGGTTTGCTGACATTGATGCTAAATCATCTAAGTTGCTTAGTGGGTTAAAAGGTACTTGAGAATTCTGGAGTATTTAAAAAAAATGTTTTTGTTCAAATTTTATAGAGCTAGGGGTGCCTGGGTGGCTCAGTCTGCCTTTGGCTCAGGTCATGATCCCAGGGTCCTGGGATCGAGCCCCACATCAGGCTCCCTGCTCGGCAGGAAGCCTGCTTCTCCCTCTCCCACTCCCCCTGCTTGTGCTCCTGCTCTCACTATCTCTTTCTCTGTCAAATAAATAAATAAAATCTTTAAAAAAATTTTATAGAGCTAAAAGCCAATTTCCCACAATAGTTTTAATATAATTTAATACATAGGAACTCACTCATTCCATTCCATATTTGTATTGCTCTTTAAATGATAAGTATTAATTAATCTGAATGACCGATTAATTTATTTTACTTTTTCCTTTGAAAATCCACTCCTTTATTCCTTTTAAGTTTTATTTTTAATAAAAACTATATATATTTTAAAATATAACATGATGATTTGATATACATACACAGTGAAAACTACAGTCAAGCTAATTAACATATCATCTCCTCATGTAGTCATATTTTGTGTGTGATGAGAGTACCTGAAATGTACTTTCTTAGTAAATTTCTAGTATTTAATATAGTATTATTAACTGTAGTCATCATGCTACACATTAGATCTCTAGATGTATTTGTTTTATATAACTGCAATTTATACATTTGACCAAGCACCATTTCCTTCATTTCCCCACCCCTGGTAACGACTCTTCTACTCTTTGCTTCAACATATTTGACTTTTTTAGATTCTCACAAATAAGGGAGATCATACAGTTTTTTGCTATGTTTGGCTTATATCACTTAGCATAATGTCCTCCAGATTCATGCATATTGTAAATGGTAGGATCTCTTTCTTTTTTAAGGCTGAACAATATCCTATTGTATATATAAACCAAAATTTCTTTATCCATTCATCTGTTGACAGACACTGGATTGTTTCTATATCTTGGCTGTTGTGAATAATGTTGCAATAAACATGGGAGCCCAGCTATTTCTTTGAGGTACTGATTTCATTTCATTTGGATATATACCAGGAAAGAGTTTGCTGGATTATATGGTTACTATATTTTCAGTTTTCTTTAGGAACTTCTATACTGTTTTCCATAATGGCTATATGAATTTACACTCCCACTAATGGTGCAGAGGGTTCCCTTTCTCTACATCCTAGCCAATTCTTGTTATTTCTTGTCTTTTTTTATAATAGCCATCCTAACCCTTGTGAGGTGATATCACATTGTGGTTTTGATTTACATTTCCCTAAGTAATGATGTTGAACAATTTTTTATATATCAATTGGCCATTTATATGTCTTCTTTGGAAAAAAGTCTATGCAGATCTTTGCCCACTTTTAATTGGGTTGTTTGTTTGCTATTGAGTTGTATGCATTCCTTTTATATTTTGGATATTAACCCCTTATCAAATACATGGTTTACAAATATTTCCTCTTTTTCGTATTGCCTTTTCATTTTTTTAAAGATTTTATTTATTTATTTCAGAGCAAGAGAAGAAAAGAGGGAGAGGGACAAGCAGACCCCGTACTGAGTGCAGAGCCCAACGTGGGGATTTATCCCACAAGCCTGAGACCATGACCTTAGTTGAAATCAAGTGTCAGCATAATATTCCATTGTATATATTATGCAGCCATCAAAAGGAATGAAATCTTGCCATTTGCACCGACATGGACAGAACTGGAGGGTATTATGCTGAGCGGAATAAGTCAATCAGAGAAAGACATGTATCATATGATCTCACTGATATGAGGAATTCTTAATCTCAGGAAACAAACTGAGGGTTGCTGGAGTGGTGGGGGGTGGGAGGGATGGGGTGGCTGGGTGATAGACATTGGGGAGGGTATGTGCTATGGTGAGCGCTGTGAATTGTGTAAGACTATTGAATCACAGACCTTACCTCAGAAACAAATAATACATTATATGTTAAAAAAAAAAAAAGAAGAAGAAGAAGAAGAAGATAGCAGGAAGGGAAAAATGAAGGGGGGGAAATTGGAGGGAGAGACGAACCATGAGAGACTATGGACTCTGAGAAACAAACTGAGGGTTCTAGTGGGGAAGGGCGTGGGGGATGGGTTAGCCTGTTGATGGGTATTAAAGAGGGCACGTACTGAATGGAGCACTAGGTGTTATACGCAAACAATGAATCATGGAACACTACATCAATAACTAATGATGTGATGTATGGTGATTAACATAACATAATAAAATTTAAAAAAAGAAAGAAAGAAATCAAGTGTCAGATACTTAACTGACTGAGCCACCCAGGCACCCTAGTTGTCTTTTCATTTTGTGGATTGCTGTGTAGAAGCTTGTTAGTTTGATTTAATCTCACTAATTTATTTGTGCTTTTGTTACCTGAACTTTTGGTGTCATATCCAAAAAATCATTGCCAAGACTGATGTCAAGGAGCTTTTTCCCTGTGTTTTCTTCTAGGAGTTTTATAGTTGCAAGTCTTACATTTAAGTCTTTAATTCATTTTGAGCTGATATTCGTGTATCCTGTAAGATATTGGTCCAATTTTATTCTTTCTTTTCTTTTCTTTTCTTTTCTTTCTTTCTTTCTTTCTTTCTTTCTTTCTTTCTTTCTTTCTTTCTTTCTTTCTTTCTTTTTTCTTTTCTTTTCTTTTCTTTTCTTTTCTTTTCTTTTCTTTTCTTTTCTCTTCTTTTCTTCTCTTTTCTTTTCTTTCAGCAGGCCCCACACCCAGCATGGAGCCTAATGCAGGGTTTGAACGCACAACACTGAGATCAAGACTTGAGGTGAGATCAAGAGTTGGATGTTTAAGGGACTAAGCCACCCAGGCACCATGATCCAATTTCATCCTTAATTCCCTTTTTCTTTTCTTTTCATTCCCTAGATGATGCTAGAGAGAAATTCTGCTTTCTAAGGCTGCTCACAGTTATTTTCTGATCTCTGTCATATCATTTATAGGAAGAATATAATATAAATTCTCCCTTTTCTTTTTTTGGGTGAGTTTTCATCTACTAGAAGACTTATATATGAAACTGAGATCCTTATAAATATGCAGGATATTTATCGGTTATGTATAGGCTACAAATAAAACTGATGTTCTAATGAATAAATATACTAGAAGACTGGGTTCCATACAATTGTGCCAATAACTAGCTATAAGACTCTGGATATTGCACATATCCTCAATGGAATTCACTATCATTACTGGATGATAATTTTCAAGAGTTCTCATATTTAATATAAGAGTTCCATTATTTAATTCAGTTTTCAGAGAATGAGCATTTGTCATCAAGACATCTTTAAAAATTAAGCATTCATTACACTGGATTAGAGGAATGTTGTAGGGATGAGTCAGCATAGATGATCAGCTACATGCTACTGAAATAAGTAATCATAGAGAGAATTTTTAATATCTACCCTAGATGACACTAGAGAGAAATATTAATATATTCTTAAAGAAAGAATAAAACAGAATATAAAACAAAATTTAAGTATAATTCTCAATTTTTAAAAAATATATCACTTTTTTCTTATGTTGTTGACTTATCATTTATTAATTCCTATGACTAATACTTTTAGTATATATGTTTTAAAAGTTGTAAAGGCTATATAGCTCTACCTGGTAAGTGTTATGCTTGATCATAAAGCAAACTTAAACTGACTGGAAAGCATTTAAATCTGAGTATGAACTCTGATCAGAGTAGAATGATGGAAGAAGGTTGTGCTAGAAGGCTTTTTCTTTTGCCTGGAAATGACTCAAATGTCATATTCAGGCAAAGACATATAACTCTCTTGATCCTCAATACACTTCTTAGATTATTATAATTATATATGTAACTATTTTTCACATATTTTATTATAATATATAATTATATACTATCATAATATAGTATATATAATGCATTATATAATATATAATTATGTAATAATATATAATAAAATAATATATACATACAAACATATATAGACTCTTAATATAATATAATAATGTAATATAATACACACACACATATATATATATAGACTCTTTTTTTTTTTTAAAGATTTTATTTATTTATTTGACAGAGAGAGAGACAGCGAGAGCGGGAACACAAGCAGGGGGAGTGGGGGAGGGAGAAGCAGGCTCCCCACGGATCAGGGAGCCCGATGTGAGGCTTGATCCCAGGACCCCAGGATCATGATCCGAGCCAAAGGCAGACGCTTAACGACTGAGCCACCCAGGTGCTCAATAATAGACTCTTAAATGCAGTCAGGGGGGCGCGTGGGTAGCATAGTCAGTTAAGCCTCCAACTCTTGGTTCCGCTCAGGTCCGATGTGAGGGATTGTGACATCAAGCTCCCCATGGAGTCCCCTGTGGGCCCTGAGCTCAGCATGGACTGTTTCTCTCACCCTCTCCCTCAGCCCCTCCCCACTGTGTGTGTGTGCTCTCTCTCGCTCATTGAAATAAATAAATATTTTTTAAAAAATTTAAAAAGCAGTCAGTAATGGAACAATTCATCGTTTTTTTTTTTTTTTTTCATTTAAATTCACTTTCTTGTGTGGTAAGATCACTAAGTTGATGAATACAAGTGAGGCTGTAAACATTTCATGGATGTTATGTATGTATTTTTATAGGGAAGTTTGAAAAATCCATCATTAGTTTTCCTACTGAGGATGTGCTTACTTGTGAGAAAGCTGCAAAGATTCTACATTGTGTGTACATAAACCATCTAAGTGCTTTCATCCTTTGAGGTTCTATAACAAACAGACTTCTCTGCTGGTTGATGCTGAGGTATAAACTTCACTCATAATGCACACTTATTTAAAAAACCTTACCATTAGAAAGGTAAATTCTCCCACTGCAAAATAAAATGCCTTTCTGTCATTTTATTCTGGAGATACCATCTCCACTCCCAGGGACCCCATGAAGGAAGCCAACATTTTCACCCTGCATTTTCAGCTTCAGCCCAAAGCATAGCTTTTATGTTTATATTGTTTTGACTTTTTCATTTTCATACCAGCTATAATTTATTTTTTATTACTTATTTTGTGATTATTAGATTTTTAGTAGATGTGATTATTTTGTTTTTGAATCAAGATATTTTGTAAATTTAAACCTTAAAAAAATCATTGTACGGACACCTAGGCGTCTCAGTCAGTTAACCATCTGCCTTCAGCTCAGTTCATGATCCCAGGGTCCCAAATCCTGCACCTTGCTTAGCGGGGAGCCTGCTTCTCCCTCTGCCTGCCACTCCTCCTGCTTGTGCTCTCTCTCTGACATAAATAAATAAAATCTTTTTAAAAAATAAATAAAAATTAAAACATCATTGTAGTTTTATCTTTACTTTTTTTTATTATGTTATGTTAATCACTATACATTACATCATTAGTTTTTGATGTAGTGTTCCATGATTCAATGTTTGTGTATAACACCCAGTGCTCCATTCAGTACGTGCCCTCTTTAATACCCATCACCAGGCAAACCCATCCCCCCACCCCCCTCCCCTCTAGAACCCTCAGTTTGTTTCTCAGAATCCACGGTCTCTCATGGTTTCTCTCCCCGCTCCAATTTCCTCCCCTTCATTTTTCCCTTCCTGCTATCTTCTTCTTTTTTTTAACATATAATGTATTATTTGTTTCCGAGGTACAGGTCTGTGATTCAATAGTCTTACACAGTTCACAGTGCTTACCATAGCACATACCCTCCCCAATGTCTATCACCCAGCCACTCCATCCCTCCCCCCACACCACTCCAGCAACCCTCAGTTTGTTTACTGAGATTAAGAATTCCTCATATCAGTGAGATCATATGATACATGTCTTTCTCTGATTGACTTATTTCGCTCAGCATAATACCCTCCAGTTCCATCCATGTTGTTGTAAATGGCAAGATTTCATTCCTTTTGATGGCTGCATGATATTCCATTGTACATATATACCACATCTTCTTTATCCATTCATCTGTCGATGGACATCTTGGCTCTTTCCATAGTTTGGCTATTGTGGACATTGCTGCTGTAAACATCGGGGTGCATGTAGAAATGGAACAAATAATCCTAAAATTTGTATGGAACCAGAAAAGACACCGAATAGTGGGACGAATGTTGAAAAAGAAAAGCAAAGCTGGTGGCATCACAATTCTGGACTTCAAGCTCTATTACAAAGCTGTCATCATCAAGACAGTATGGTACTGGCACAAAAACAGACACATAGATCAATGGAACAGAATAGAGAACCAGAAATGGACCCTCAACTCTATGGTCAAC
This sequence comes from Neomonachus schauinslandi, assembly GCF_002201575.2. NCBI lineage: Eukaryota > Metazoa > Chordata > Mammalia > Carnivora > Phocidae > Neomonachus > Neomonachus schauinslandi. The sequence continues at coordinate 156,970,411 of NC_058404.1, read as the reverse complement.
TCATCTTTGACAAAGCAGGAAAGAATGTCCAATGGAAAAAAGACAGTCTCTTCAACAAATGGTGTTGGGAAAATTGGACAGCCACATGCAGAAGAATGAAACTGGACCATTTCCTTACACCACACACAAAAATAGACTCCAAATGGTTGAAAGACCTAAATGTGAGACAGGAGTCCATCAAAATCCTAAAAGAGAACACAGGCAGCACCCTCTTTGGCCTCAGCCACAGCAACTTCTTCCTAGAAACATCGCCAAAGCAAAGGGAAGCATGGGCAAAAATGAACTATTGGGTCTTCATCAAGATAAAAAGCTTTTGCATAGCAAAAGAAACAGTCAACAAAACCAAAAGACAACCTACAGAATGGGAGAAGATATTTGCAAATGACTTATCAGATTAAGGGCTAGTATCCGAAATCTATAAAGAACTTATCAAACTCAACACTCAAAGAACAAATGATCCAATCAAGAAGTGGGCAGAAGACATGAACAGACATTTTTCCAAAGAAGACATCCAAATGGCCAACAGACACATGAAAAAGTGCTCAACATTGTTCAGCATCAGGGAAATCCAAATCAAAACCTCAATGAGATACCACCTCACACCAGTCAGAATGGCTAAAATTAACAAGTCAGGAAATGACAGATATTGGTGGGGATGCGGAGAAAGGGGAACCCTCCTACACTGTTGGTGGGAATGCAAGCTGGTGTAGCCACTCTGGAAAACAGATGGAGGTTCCTCCAAAAGTCGAAGGGGTACGTACAACTTTTTTTTAAGATTTTATTTTTAAGTAATCTCCACACTCAATGTGGGGCTCTTACAACCCTGAGATCAAGAGTCACATGCTGTACTGCCTGAGCCAGACATGTATCCCCTTTACATCTTATTTTGTTTAATGATACTATATGAAAGTTCTTAACATTTGCTTTGTCATTTTACGTTATTATTATTCTCTTACAATGTTGAATTATTAGATTGATGTTTTAACTATTACTTTTAATACGCTTTAATTTTTTTCAAGTTTTTATTTAAATTCTAATTTAGTTAACATACAGTATAATATTAGGTTCAGAAATAGAATTTAGTGATTATCACTTACATACAACACCCAGTGCTCATCTCAACAAATGCCTTCCTTAGTACCCATCACTAATTTTTAGGACAGTTTTGGATTTACAGAAAATTTATAAAAACTGTACAGAAAGTTTCCAGTCTTTTGCATAGTTTCCCCTATTAACATTTTATATCAGTATGGTATATTTGTTACAAGTAATGAACCAATAAGGATATATATTATTAACTAAAGTCTGTATTTTATTTATTTTTCCTTAGTTTTTCCTTGATCTCCTTTTTGTGTTCCAAGATCCCATCCCAGGTAAGACAATACATTTAGTTATTATATCTCTATAGGCTCCTCTTGACTATGACAGATTCTTAGACTTTCCTTTTTTGTTTGTTTTTGTATTTTGAGTTTTATTTTGTATTGTGTTTTTGGATGGCCTTGACAGTTTTGAGGAGTTCTGGTCAGGTGTTTTGTAGAATGTCCCTTCACTTCCACTTATCTGATGTTTTTCTCGTGATCTGATTGGTGTTGCAGGTTTGGGGGAGGAAGGCAACAGAGTGTAATTTCTCAAAACTTCTCAGAAGACAAATTTTCCCAATTTGAAATAAAATCATTTTTGAAAATAATGGTACACAATAGACATATACATAAATCTGTTAGCCAATATTAATGTGACTGAGTCTTTAACTTACAAAGAAGAATAAAGATGTGAGAGATTATGAAAATAATGCAAATGATCCATCTATGGAGGGAAGTAGTAGAGACTTATTCTTCTAGAGCTAACTGCACAACAAGAAGTGACCCTCACTTCTGAGGGCACTCAGATTGGGGCATGGAAAAGCTAAATTGGTTCTCATCAAAGAAAAGAAAAAGTAACTGAAAACCCAAAGCAGAAACATTAAAAGATAGTTCTCATAAAATTGAAATCCATTTGCCATCCAAATGCATGTAAATTGGAGAATCTTAAGAAGTATACACACATATGTCCTTATTACCGCTCTGAGGAGCAGATCATAATATGCAACAAGTTAAAATTCTGCTATAGGCATTCTGTGTATGAATTCTAAAGAGAAAAGGGGAAGATGCTGAGGAAGAAAAGATTTGAAGATTAGCATTTCCCTTCGTGAAAATCATTATGTTACTGTATCTGCCCTTATTTTCTTACAATATTTCCATTTGTTTGTTTTCTGTGGAGTAATTTAATAGCTTATTTTGCATCCTTAACAGTATCTAATTTTATACTAAGGAATTCAGAATATTAAGGAAAGACACTAGTGCTTGTATAATTAAAGAAAACAATGTGCAACTTTAGTAAGATGAAACTGGTTTTATTCACATTTTATCATGAAGCATTCTTTATTAACTGACATCTCTACACTACTGTGCTGGGGAAGAAAATTGATTTTCATGATAATGGTTCTAATGTTCTGTAAATTTTGGGTATATAGTAGTTTTCTCTTATTTGCAGTTTTGTTTTCCATACTTTCAGTTACTTACAGCCAACTGTGATCCAGAAGCAGATGATCCTCCTTCTGATGTATTGTCAGAAGGTCAATAGTAGCCCAACACTATATCACAATGCTTACATCTTTCACTTCACTTCATTTCATCACACAGGCATTTAATCATCTTATATCATCACAAGAAGGGTGCATAACACACAGTAATATATTTTGAGAGAGAGAGGCCACATTCATATAACTTTTATTACAGTATATTGTTGTAATTACTCTATTTTATTATTAATTATTGTTAATCTCTTACTGTGCCTAATTTATAGATTAAACTTTATCTTAGGTATGTATGTGTAGGAAAAAAAAAAGTATTATAGGGTTGGGCACTATCTGTAGCTTCAGGCATCTATTGGGAGTCTTAGAATGTATCTATCCCCCATCAATAAGAGTCACTACATTTTATTAAAAGTACACTTTGAAAGCTTGCTGTTACTTACAGCAAAAGAAGATATATTCAAAGATAAAGCAAATAGACATAAACAGTATTTCTTTAGTTTAGATATCATCCTTGGTATTTCTCTAGATTAGATATCATCATTTAGATATTAGATATCATCATTAGATATCATTCCATTTTGAAACAATGGAATGACTACTCAAGAGACATATGTGGATTAGTGAGATGGAGAGGTCATATTTACAAACAAATAGTAACCAATAATTTACTGGAAATAATGTCCAGCTTGCATAAAAATCCCCATTTAAATTATCACATGAAGTGCTGATTATATTTATATTATTAAATATCTTTTATCATATTTTAACTGGTAAAAATTCAAATACAAAAATGATAATTTCATGTATGAAATACTTGATTTACTAGAATATCTGTCTCTTCAATCTGATAATAAAGTCTAGAATCTTGGATTGGTCATCAAGAATATCACAACAAAATCATAACAAAATTTTGATATGTGACAATGTGCTATCCATGCCCTGCACACCAGTCCTAAGAATATCTTGACTGACTTATGGAGAGCTGCTCCCTGCATTCCCTTGAAGGTTTATTAGTACATCATAGAGCTAATTCCACAAATTCTCAGAAGTGAAGTAAAGCCCTTTCTCTACTTTTCACAGTCTCTACAATTCACTTCTGAAGGGAGTTTGAAAACTAAGTTAGTAAATAATATAGGAGCTTTTAATACTAGTAGACCAATGCAGTAAGGAATAGAACTTAGAGAGTGTTTTTACATTGCTCTTTCTAATCCTTAAAATTCACCTATATTGCTTAGAATTTCACATGACTTATAGTACACTTTAAGTACTTACAATGGATATTTGTTGGAATAAAAAACCTAGTATCTATTCAATTTCTCTGCAAATGGTATTTGATTTCCTTTTTGAGATCATCATTTCTTTTTTTTATTGATGTATAATTAACATACAGTATTATATTAGTTTCATGTGTCCAATATAATGATTCAACAGTTCTATATGTTTCTCAGTGCTCATCATGGTAAGTGTTACTCTTAATCCCCTTTTATCTATCTCACCCATCCCCCACCCATCTCCTCTCTGGCAACCACCAGTTTGTTCCCTGTATTTAAGAGTTAGTTTGTCTGTGTTTTCTGCATTTGTTCATTTGTTTTGTTTCTTCAATTTTATATATCAGTGAGATCATATGGTATTTGTCTCTGTCTGACTTATTTTGCTTAGCGTTATACTCTCAACATCCATTCCTGTCGTTGCAAACAACAAGATCTTTTTCTTTTTAAATCTTATTAAATATTATTGAAGCATATACATCTTCTTTACCCATTCATCTATGGATGGACACTTGGGTTGCTTCCATATCTTGGCTATTATAAACAATGCTGCAATAAACATAGGGTGCATATATCTTTTTAAATTAGTGTTTTCATATTCTTTGGTAAATACCTGGTAGTGGAATTATTGAATCATATGGTACTTCTATTTTTAATTTTTTGAATAATCTTCATACTATTTTCCATAGTGGATGCACCAATTTGTATTTCTACTAAGAATTCATAAGAGGTCTTTTTTCTTCACTTCCTCACCAAACTTGTTATTTATTTTCTCTTTTCTTCTAGCCATTCTGACATTGTGGTTTTGATTTGTATTTCCCTGATGATTAGTGATGTTGAGCATCTTTTCATGTGTCTGTTGGCTATCTATATGTCTTCTTTTGAAAAATGTCTATTCAGGTCCTCTGCTCATTTTAATCAGATTATTTTGGGTTTTTTTGGAGTTGAGTTGTATAAATTCTTTATACCTGGATACTAACATCTTCTTGAATATATCATTTGCAAATATCTTCTCCCATTCAGTAGGTTACCTTTTAGTTTCATCAATGGTTTTGTTCACTGTGCAAAAGCTTTTTATTTTGGTGTAATTCCAATAGTTTATTTTTGCTTTTGTTTCCGTTGCTGGAGGAGACATATCTAGAAAAATGTTTATATGGCTGATGTCAAAGAAATTACTGCTTATGTTTTCTTCTAAGGGTTTTATAGTTTCAGGTCTCACATTTAGGTCTTTAATCCATTTTGAGTTTACTTTTGTGTATGATGTAAGAAAGTGTTCCAGTTATACTCTATTGCCCATAGCTGTCCAGTTTTTTCAGCACCATTTGTTGAAGACAAGTTGCCTCCTTTGTTGTAGATTAAGTGACCATATCAGTGTGGGCTTCTTTCTGGGCTCTATATTATATACCAGTGATCTATGTGTCTATTCTGTGCCAGTGTTTTGATTACTACAGTTTTGTGGATTAGATACTTCCAGCTTTGTTCTTCTTTTTCAAGATCACTTTGGCTATTTGGGGTCTTTTGTGGGAGACCATCATTTCTTCAATTAGTTCATTCATGTGATTCATTAAATATTAACACCTTCCCTCCACAAACACACATATATTCATATTTCAGTACATGACATGGCTCTCTATCATTATTATTATTATTTTTTTTTCATTTCAAAGGTTGTGGCAATTGGGTCAAATAGGACCAATGTCCAAGGTTGTTAGGATGAATCTATGTGGAGAATCATGTGTCAACAATGAGAAAGATGTTCTCATTTTCTAATAATGAGTTTGCTAACTGTAAAGATAATATAAGTCCACAATTGCCAGAAGTCCTCAAATGCCTGATAATCAAGCCACCACAGATGAAAGTAGGGAGCAAGAAACTTATTTCTGATGACATTGAACTTCTGGATCTCAAGCATTGTCTGAGTCAGCCATCTCTTTTAACTTGTGCTTCTACATCTTCAACCAGAAGGATCCCAATACAGGGGTAGTGAAAGGTGAAGATGCCATTGACAATTTTCTATACATGGGGTGTCTAAATTAGGTAGGTAGAAGACAGTGTAAATCCAGAGATTCCAAGTTGTGAGAATGACAATATATTTTACATATACTGGGAGCAAATTGGCAGAGTAACCTTTTGTACTTGTTGTATCCAGGACCTTATACTCGTAAGGCATTTATAAGTAAATATTAGATTGTTGGAGTTTCTTTGCCAATTGTCTTTAAGTAACCTTTTACCAAAACATAGAAAAACTTTGTTTGAGCCTGGCCAACGTGAAAACAGAGGGAAAACAAACAGCTTTACTAGTGCTATGCTGACAATCTCAATGGGATTCATTGGAATAGAGTCTTTTATTTTATTTTTTTAAAAGATTTTATTTATTTGACACAGAGAGAGAGATAGAGAGGGAACACAAGCAGGAGGAGTGGGAGAGAGAGGAGCAGGCTTCCCGCGGAGCAGGGAGCCCAATGTAGGGCTCGATCCCAGGACCCAGGGATCATGACCTGAGCCAAAGGCAGACGCTTAACGACTAAGCCACCCAGGCACCCAGAATAGAGTCTTTTAAAGATGAATTTTGCAGCATTTCAATCTAAAAATGGATGGAAACGGGAGTCTGGCTGGCTCAGTTGGAAGAACGTAAGACTCTTGATTTCAGGGTCATGAGTTTGAGTCCCACAATTGGGGTAGAGATTACTTAAAAAATATATAAAAATAAAAAAATAAAAATGGATAGAGAAAAAATAAATATGTTAAGAAAAAATACGCAATAAAATTGAAGGCTGGGAGAAACCTGGCTATGCCATAAATATTTTTTAGCTCTCCTTCTAGCCTCAGAAAGTAACTCTTAAGTTCCTTAAAATGGCCATCCTCCTGAGAAAGATTTCCCTTCCTAGGTTATTGCTTCTCATTGTCCTGAGGTAGGGGCCAAAAAGGAGTACATTCCATCTAGCTGCCAAAAGTCCACTGTCAAACTTTGGGCTTGAGTTATGTAGTCATGTATATGGGCCCGTGCATTGGCTCTTCCGCATCTGTGTTCTGATTGCAATCCTGCCTCAATTCTATGATTGCCCAAAGCAGCAAAGGTGGTGGAAGGCCTTGTTGAATCTGCAAGTCTGCTACTGTTAACACCCAGAACAATTACTCCAATCCTTCCACAGGTTCTACACTCATTCAAGTCACATCTGTTTCCTCAAAGGACTTTTTTTTTTTTTTTCATCAAAGGACTTTAAAGAACATAGCTTTCCAAAGCCAATGAACCCTTTGATTGATGTTTGCTTGAAATTTGCCTTTGATTCATGCAGTGATGGTTAACTATCCTGGGAGGATCTCCATTTATGTTGAATAGGTGGACATGTTGAGTGTAACAGGACTGTTCTTTTTTAATTTGCCCACAACCTCCTCACCTATTTTCCCAAGTGGTAGCAGAATTTTGATTCCACCAATATTGAGAGATTATATTCTCTATATATAATGCAGTGATTACAGTCCAAGGATTTCAAGAGAAGAAATGGTTAGAAGATGTGCTATTCTACATTTGTGATAAAAATTCCAAATAGTAGATATACATAAACGGAAAATAATCAACCACATTTTCCTGCATACTCTGGGTAAGATTTGAATTTGTGCTCATCATCAACAAAGAACAGTAACAATCCTTGGGAGAGTCAGTGGAAGTCAGAATTCATAGGTGACACAGGGAATGGTGCAGCATACAAGTAATTATGTAACCAGCATTAAATGGTACTCCTTAGGGAACAGAGACAAGATCTAAATAGTTTCAATGCAAGTAAGTACCAAAGAGCCATGGCATTGTTAATTGTAATTGTATTGTTTCTTTTTCATTATGGAGGGCTATATGAAGTTAGCCAGGAACCTGTGGTAATTTTTATTCTCCAATAAATATCCGGAAGAGATGATACCTCAACACTATGAAGAATCTTCACCTTCATTGATCAGACAATAATTGAATACATAAGATTGTCCCCCCCACCAATTATTCTAAATTTTCACTGATTAATCACTAAACCATACATAAGCCCATGGATGTAGAAAGGCATTTTGGAAAAAAAAAATTTGCCCTGACCTCTCACATTTTAGAGCTGAGCCTGACAGAGAGAGACAGAGCAAGAGAGCATGGGAGGGAGGGAAAGAGAGAGAGAGAGGGAGGAAGAGAGAAAAAGGGGGAGGGAGGAGAACAAGAAAGATGTGTGAAACACAATTAATTAATTTCATAATTTACAATTAATAACATATTTGTGTGCTAGGGTAAAGAGACTGATGTGGTAGAGCTGTTATGAATTCTAAATACCCTTTAAGATATACCCCCTGAAAGCCCTAGATACACTGAAGATTATTTCTTCCTTTGAGGCCTGATTTTATTGCTTACTGTGGGTTACTGAAAAACCTAAGTGTATTGTCAAAATTTATTTCTAAATAGTTATAAAATGTACTGTTACATGAGAATGTCTCCCTTCCCTGAAACCAAAAAAATTACAAAAACATAGTGATGATTAATAAATCACAAGGAACTACCCATCTGACCCACACAATTTCTAATACTTCCCTCTGTGATGTAGTGGTTTTTTGGAACTACTGCCTTGGTCATAGGATGGAGACATTGCAACTCTGGCTTAAATATAAAATTCTTGCTTATCAGAGAAATGCAATCTAGATGGATATGTTTCCAATTGGCTGATATGAAAGTGATATATGATATGAATATATGATAATATTGATTTGATATTTCCTTTGACAGTGTGCTAATTCTTAACATGGCAAGCAGAGTCTTTTCACAAGAGTGGTAATATTTTGGCTGTGTTTTCAAAACTGGGCAAGAGATCATGAGTGTTCAATCTCCACTCATCTTTCTTTAAACTCCTACTGAGCTAAATGGGAGTTTTGTACTTTAGCAAGCAGTGAATTAGGTTTCCAGTGATGTGAAGAGAAGAGGGCAGACAGTTCCAGATGGCTAGTGCCACAGAAGCTAAGGGTCAATGTTTGCAGAGGAAGGAGTGGGCACAATATACAATCTCAATTATTAAAAGTCAGTAGACAGGAAAACATCCAAACGGTAACAGATGAATGAAATGACTCTGTTGGCATGAGCAAGTACTATAAACTTTTTCAAAGCTCCCAAGGGCAAATGCATTATTAGTAGATTTGTATTTATTAGGAGCATGCCATGGGATTAAGCTGCTATGGATTTATCTTTACTCTTTATTTTTTTTCATCTTCTATTTTTTAATTTTTTTAATTATTATATTATGTTAATCACCATATATTACATCATTAGTTCTTGATGTAGTGTTCCATGATTCATTGTTTGGCATATAACACCCAGTCCTCCATGCAGAACGTGCCCTCCTTAATACCCATCACCAGGCTAACCCATCCCCCCAGCCCCCTCCCCTCTAGAACCTTCAGTTTGTTTCTCAGAGTCCATAGTCTCTCATGGTTCACCTCCCCATCTGATTTCCCCCCCTTCATTCTTCCCCTCCTGCTATCATCATCATCATCATCATCATCTTCTTCTTCTTTTTTTATTTATTTATTTTTAAAGATTTTATTTATTTATTTGACAGAGACAGAGATAGCAAGAGCAGGAACACAAGCAGTGGGAGGGGGAGAGGGAGAAGCAGGCTTCCCCCCGAGGAGGGAGCCTGATGTGGGACTCGATCCCAGGACCCTGGGATCATGACCTGAGCCAAAGGCAGACGCTTGACTGAGCCACCCAGGCGCCCTTCTTCTTCTTTTTTTAACATGTAATGTATTATTTGTTTCAGAGGTACAGGTCTATGACATCTTCTATTTTTAAAAAAGTTGAAGCAGCAGAGCTTCATAGTTAACACACTTTCATTATTTGAAAATAATGATTCTATAAGAACATTTGTTTTTAGTTCACCTGAATGTAATTACTTACCTTTCTATTTTTTCCTAATTATACTATACTGCATTAATATTGTTGGAATAGAACCAATACATTTTTCTTTCCAGAGGAACTGAAATTATCATACATTGCTTGCAGCATTTCCCCCCCCTTTGAATGATTATAATGCAATGGATATCAGCTTTGTGTCCTGCATTCTATTGTTAATGCCTCATGCAGGATTCATGCCTTATTATCTCAATTTAGTGTTTTTAATTTAAACTAACATTAGCAAGAAGGACCAGTTCACCAAATCTAATGACTGGTCATAATGCAATACAATAAAATGTTACTTTTTACACCATTTCTAATGCAAAATTTATCTCAAACATATTTTAAAATTAAATGACATCATTATAGAGTATCATCTCATCATATCATTTATTAATAAATAAGAACTGAGAGAGAAATTAACTTTTCTACAAACCAGTCAAAAGAAAGGTTTGTGGGAAATACACCTCAATTGGGTGGTGAGAGACTCCAGAGGCAGAAAAAAGAATAAAATCCTTGAGAAGTCTGGGAGCCATGGCTGGGAGCCTTATGAGAAAGGTTTTAGTGTGTGTTTGCTTCATGCACTCTGAATTACTTCATGAACTTGGGTAAGATACTTAATTGTCTGTAACCTAGGTTTGCCTAGCCGTTAAATTAGGACAGAGCACAGGTTTAGAAAGGACGGCTGCTTCTATTAAAAGGAAGTGAATTGCTGTGTTTCGGGAAGACTGTTTTTTACCTTTTCCTGGGCACTAAGGCTCAAGTAGGAATAATTATATTCAAAACTTTAAAAAAAGATGAATGTCCAAAAAAAGGAGCAACATAATCCTCCATCTGCAAAACCAAACAAAATACAAAACCTGTGTTCTAGATCTCGTTGATATATTCCTGGACATGAAGTATGCCTTTTAAAAAAATTAATTTCATTGATCATTAAACACTAGAATAATTTACTTCTCATTATATTAATATTAGAAATCTTTGTGAATTTTAGAAATTCAGAATGTCATTCTATTGCTCATTAAATTATTTGAATGAAATTGGCAGTTGTGCCCAGGCCAAGACACTTCATGATAAAAAAATAAAATAAAAAGTGAATGACAATGTTGGGAAGATTTAAATTTCTATTTTTAAAATATAATTTATGTGTTAGAATAATTAAAAGATATTGCTTATATTTTTCAAGCTGTCATAATGGGGGAAAATCACCATGGCCGGTGCAAAAATAAATCAATGCAGAAGACTTCTTTCCTAGCCAGCCTCCATTTCCACTGTCTTCTGTGAACTCACCTGTCTCTAATCACAATTAAACTCTACTTTCTCACCTGTGAAATTAAAAGAATGGTCTGAATACGAGTCACAGATTCAAATACCCACAGGGATCCAACAGGCAATTTAAGTTAATTAAATATATCAGATAACTATTTCAGCAAACTGAAGAGTGAATATCGCTTCTAAAAATAATCTGCAATTATTTCCATGCAGGAATTTGGGCCAGTGCAGCAACTTTTCCATTTTTTTCACATGTGTCTAATAACTTTTTTATTTTCAAATATCTAATTTTTAATATTAGTCCAAATGTTTTTAAAGAGGCATTATAAAACATTTATATGTTTCAAAATTGGACTTAAGCCACCAGTTTTTAAATACTATAATAGATCAATTTTTGGATTTCTCCTAACAATCTGTGATTTTATATTTTTGTAATATTGGAATAACATAAGTAAATTGAAATTTTCATGCTAAATGAGGATATGTGGAGTGTAGCCCTTCTTATATACAGATAAATTATTGGGCAAGCTTTGTGCAAAAATTTAATGTTATATGGGAACATATTTGTTCTTCTCTCATCTCCTTTTTTTTCTCATTTTTACATCCCGCCCCCCCCCCCGTCAGGTGTAAAGTGGCTACTTGAATGTTAGTTACTGTTGATTCTTGTAATGATTACATTACCCCCACCTCACCCTCACAAACCAGAGGGGAGAATGGTGTCCTAGATGGAATAGAAATATTGAAATCAACGGGGACATCTCACCTGGGAAAAGGCAGCTTTGCCCAAAGGATGGCCAAAACTCCAGTGTCTGTTCTTTATCATTGCAAGCCTGGACAATCTGTGGTTATTTCACCCAGAGAAAAATAAGCTTCTCAAGGCCTTTAATGGTATATTTAATAGAAACAGATGTATTTAAAATATGAATGTAAATTTCTTGTTTAAAAAGAAGGATAATAAGCACGTAAGACACTTGTGTTCTCATCAGCATTTCCTGTCCTTATATTCCAATCTAACTGCTTAGCCAATTATAATCAGAATTTTGCTCAGTGATGATTGAAATAGCTTGAAAGTAGTTTGATGGCTTGTGTCAAATCTAACATGGACTGGTATATTCCTCTTCAATGTAGTGATCTTTCTCCCACAATGATCAAGCACTCAACACATGACAAGCTCTCACCTAAATCACTCTGAAGTATGCTATCAATGTGAGCTTATCTCTCTTTGCCTTGGATATATAAACTCTCTTTAAAAACTGTAAAACCACAGATACAAAATGCTGAATTAAACTAAATCTCAGGTTATTGGCTATCATTTGTGTAGACAAAGACCTTCATTTATTCACTTAAAAAATTTATTTAGTTTCTTTCATCCATAGACCCAATTCCATCCCCATCCACATATAACCTATTTTGGTCTATTTAAGATATGGCCTTAGATATTTAAATATCTTCTAAACATGTAGTATTTAATTACATTTTAATTTCATAACCAATATTATATTATGAATCATATTTTCTTATATTTAACACTAAATTTTGCTCTTTATTTTTCTATGCACATCTAGTTAGTTGTTTTTGACTGCTGCCAAGGGTATTCCATTTTATATATCCAGCACGCTATTTTTATCCTTACTCCTATTGATAAACGTGTTATATTGTTGTCTTCAAATTCTTGCTAACTCTTTCAATGCTGTGATAAACATTTCAGTAGGTGATAAGTTTCTTTTTAAGTTTTTTCAGATATAAATACAATTTAACACAGCTAGAATGTATAGAATTCACAATAATGTCAATAGATATTTCCAAATTTATCTGCAGGTGATTCTACTCACACCAGGAAAGGAAAAGTATTCTCAAATATCCATCTCATTGCAGATATTTAGAGTTACCAAACTTTATTCTAATCTTATGAAACTGAAATTCTATTTTATTGCTTAAACTTGTATTGCTTGTAACTTTGAGAACATTACTAAATAATTTTCCTTATACTTATCTTCCATATATTGGCCACTCATATCTTTCACTCATTTTTCTAATTTATTGCCTATCTTTTTAAAATTTGTTTTCAGGATTAAATGTATGTTATATTAATGTAGTATTATTCTAGATATTACAACTCTTATTTCCCAGACCATTATCAATTATTATGTTATAATGTCATAACAATTTTTTCATGTTAAATAATTAATCTTTTCACCAGTTTGTACATCATAATTTATCAATTAACCCTACAAATAATGTTTTTGAGTGCTATCATAGCGGCTCAATTTTAGGCATTTAAGTAATAGAGTTAGGTGAACAGATGAATAAATAATAAATAATCCCTGTTTTCAGTGGAACTTACATATTTGTGGAGATATGGACAATCATCAAACACATAAACTTAAAATATGCAAGGTGTATATAAGAGTTATGAGAACTAAATATGCACAGTAGATACATAAAGAGTTATAGTAGAGAGTGGTAATTTATAAAGGGAGATCAAAGAAAGTGATATTCGAGCAGAAAGCCAAGAGTAGAGAAGATACACTTTACCTAGCTATCCAACAGAAAATAATTCCAAACCAAAGGAAAAACAGAAACAAAGCTCACAGTTGCATTCTTGAACAACTAGAAATTCTTCCTTTTTATGGTTTTATTTAGTATAAGTAAATGTTACAGATATATTTTCACAAAATAGCCACTTTTCCCAAGTTTAGTATAATATTTCTTTCTCTCTTCAATAATCTATAAACATATCCCTGTTGTAAATCAGAATCCCATCTATACACAAGTATATTCTGGATCCTCTATACTCCTTAGATGTTTCTACTTTAATAGTGCATTATATTTATTCCTAAAACTTTGTAGCATGTATCTTTTTACCTGGTATTGTTAAGTTTTCCAGCTTAGCTCCTTTATTTAGGAAAAAAAAAACAACTTAGCTATTTAGTTCCATTCAAATTTCTTATAAGCTTACCACAAAGTTCTACCATAGATTGTGAAGTTGTATATATTTCTGAATTGATAACTTAATTTGGTGAGAAACTACTTGTTATAACATGATATTGTCTTATTTTTGAATTCTGATTATATGTTGTCATATAATCCAATATTTTGAAAAATTAATAGAGATTTCAAATGTAATGTATGAGCATCCAGTGCTTACATTGGAAAAGAAGGTCTCAAATAAATGATATAGACCTATACATTAAGAAGCTATAAAGAAAGGAACAAGTTAAACTCAACAAAACCAGAAGGAAATAAATGAGAAAGAGCAGAAATCAAGGCAATTAAAATCAGAGAAAATTTTTTGAAAGTTAATGAAGCATTGACTTAATTTTTTTAATTGATAAAATAGTAATAGAATGACCAAGGGAAAGAGAAAGAAGATATATATTATCAATCTCAAAAATGAAACCAGGAACATCACTGAAAATCCTACAGACATTATCAGGATAACAATAGAATATTAAACATGACTTAATGCTCATAAATTTAAGACTTAATGTGAAATGGACAGAATTCTTGAAAGACACAATCTGTCAATGATTATTTTAAAAATTATATAATCTGAATATTCCTATATCTATTTTATGAATTTGTATTTAGATGTCTTCCAAATAAGAAACTTATGCCCAGATGCTCATCTCCCAAACAAGAAATAATACCAATTCTAGATAAACTCTTTTATAAAAAAAAGAGATAACACTTTTTATGATACCAGCATTTCCCTAATACCAAAACTAAAAAAAAGATATTTCAAGAAAATTACAGACCAATATTTTAAATTAATATAAATGTACACTCAACAAAATATTTATAATAATTCCAACAATTTGTTAAAAGGATAAGACATCACAACCTGAGATTATACCAATATTGCAAGGTTGGTTTAACATTTGAAAATCAATTAAGATAATCAACACACTAAAAAAGAATAACAATGTTAATATCTCCATAGATGCAAAAAGTGCATTTGGCAAATTTTTACATTCTTACACTCACATGCACACAATTACACAAGCTCTCAGCAAACAGGAAATAAAGTAGAATTTCCTCAGTGTAATAAAGGGCACTTACAATAAGCCTATGTCTAACATATATGATAGAGTAAGAGTGAAATCATCTCTCCACACAGGGAGCAAAATTGTACTATTCAATATTGTACTAAAGGTCCTAGCCAGGGCAGTGGGGTAAGAAAAATCAACAAAAGTCATATGGATTTGAAGGAAGAAATAAAATTGTCTCTTCTTGCATATTATTTGTCTTTGTAAAAAAAAATATCAAAAATCACTAAATTATTATTAGAGCTAATAAATAAATTTAGCAGATTTGTAGGATAAAAAGTAAATATATAAAATTTAATTGGAATTTTTTATCTTTATACGGCATTTTTTTTAAAGATTTTATTTATTTATTTGAGAGAGAATGAGAGAGAGCACATGAGAGGGGGGGGGTCAGAGGGAGAAGCAGACTCCCCGCTGAGCAGGGAGCCCGATGCAGGACTCGATCCAGGGACTCCAGGATCATGACCTGAGCCGAAGGCAGTCGCTTAACCAACTGAGCCACCCAGACGCCCTATACTGCATTTTTATAAATTGAATTTTTTAGATTGAAAAAATTTAAAATACCATTTAAAATAGGGTTAAAATATCAAACACAATAAGCAAGACCTGTGTAGTCAAAACTATAAAGCATAAATAAAAGAAATGAAAGAATATAAATAGAGAGATACATTATTTTCATGCATTGAAATAGTAAATACTGCTATTAAATCAATTCTTTCCAATCTACCTATACTTTCAATACAATTCCCAACAAGAATATTTAGAAATTAGCAATCTGATTCTTAAATTTATATTGAAAGGCAAATTTTCCAGAAGAGAAGAACAAAGTGGGAAGATACATTTCTTTATTTAAGACTCACTATAAACCTGAAGTAATCACAGTGAGGTATCCGCAAAAGGATAGACATAAAACAACTGAACAGAATAGAGTCTAGAGATAGAAATACATACATTTGGCCAATTGATTTTTAACAAAGATGCATAGGCAACTCAATGAAAAACACATAGCCTTTTCAATAAACAGTGCTGAGAAATTCAGACATCCACATAAAAATTAAAGTTTGACTTTATTTTGTTTATGTGTTACTTATATACAAAAATTAATTCAAAATAAATTATAGATCTAAATATAAATTTAAAACTAAAGGAGGAGGAGGGGAGAGAGGAAATGGAGAACAGGGGGAAAAATGGGGGAGAGGGAGAGAAAAGAAGAAAAAGAAGGAGAAAGAGGAAAAGGATCAGAATCAGGTGTAGGAGGAGGAGAAGAAGAAATTATAGGAGAAAATCTATGTGATCTTGCTATGAGCAAATATATCTTAGATGATGTCAAATGCATACTCTATAAAAAATTGATAAATTCAAATCATTTGGTCTTCAAGAAACATTCTTATGAAATTGAACACATGCCATATATTGAAAGACATATTTGTAAAATATGTATCTGGTAGAATATTTGTCTTTAAGATAAATAAAAAACCCTAAAATGCTCAATACAGAGAAAAGGAACAACCAAATATTTTTCTTTATTTTTTTTCTTTTTCCTTTGTAATTCCAGTTAACATACAGTGTAATATTAATTTCAGGTGTATAATATACTGATTCAGTACTTCCATACATCATGCAGGGGTCATCACAACAAATGCACTCCTTAATCCCCATCACCTACTTCACCCATCCTCCTCCACACCTCCCCTCTGCTAACCATCAGTTTGTTCTCTATAATTAAGAGTCAGTCTCCTGATTTGTCTCTTTCTCTCTTTTGCCCCATTTGCTTATTTGTTTTGTTTCTTAAATTCCACATATGAGAGAAATCATATGGTATTTGTCTTTCTCTGACTTATTTCACTTAGCATTATACTCTCTAGTTCCATCCATGTTGTTGCAAATGGCAAGATTTCATTCTTTTTTATGGCTGAATAATATTCCAGTTTGTGTGTGTGTGTGTGTGTGTGTGTGTGTGTGTGTACATCTTTATCCATTCATCAATCAATGGATACTTGGGCCGCTTCCATATCTTGGCTGTTGTAAACCAATTTTTAAAAAGATTTATTTATTTATTTTAGAGAGAGAGAGCATGTGCATGAGTGTGAGGGAGGGGCAGAGGGAGAGGAAGAGAAACAGGACCCCCCACCCTGAGTGTGGAGCCCAACACAGTGACACAGGGCTAGATGTCACAACCCTGATATCATGACCTGAGATGAGATCAAGAGTTGGATGCTTAACTGACTGAGCCACCCAGGCATTCTATAAACCAAATCTTTAAAATTGACAAAAAAATGATTAGATACATCACCAAAGGAATTATATCAGTGGCAAATAAGCATATATAAAGAAATGGTGTCATTAGTCATTGCGGATATGCAAATTGAAACCACAATGAGATACCACTACACATTAATTACAATGTTACAAAACCAAATTAAAATAACAATAATAGTAGTAGTAGTAGTAACAGTAGTAGTAGTAGTAAACCACATGCTGGTGAGGATGACAACAACTGACTCCTCTTGCATTGCTGGTAGACATGCCAAAGGGTACAGTCACTAAGAGGTTGCTAGTTTCTTAAAAATGTAATCATAAACTTGCCATGCTAATCCCAATCCTAAATATTGTCCAGGCGAAATGAAAATTTATGTTGCTACAAAACCTTGTATATTAATATCTATAGAGGTTTGATTAAGTACCATCAAAACTGGAAACTGGGGTGCCTGGGTGGCTCAGTCGGTTAAGCGTCTGTGTTCAGCTCA
This sequence comes from Neomonachus schauinslandi, assembly GCF_002201575.2. Taxonomy (NCBI): domain Eukaryota; kingdom Metazoa; phylum Chordata; class Mammalia; order Carnivora; family Phocidae; genus Neomonachus; species Neomonachus schauinslandi. The sequence continues at coordinate 156,952,592 of NC_058404.1, read as the reverse complement.
GGCCATTATCTCAGGGTCCTGGGATCAAGCCCTGCATCAGGTTCCCTGCTCAGCAGGGAGCCTGCTTCTCCCTCTCCCTCTGCTGTTCCCCATACTTGCGTTCTCTTTCTCTGTCAAATAAATAAATAAAAAATATATATATTAAAAAAAAAAACTGGAAACAGTTTTATTTCAATCTATTGCAAAATTCTTATTACCCAAATTTGAGAACTGATATGATGTTACCCTTTCATCTTTACTTGGAATTGGTATGATTTTTCTGATTTTCTAGTCTTTAATAGATATGGGATAGACAATGACTCAAGTGAGTGAAGAAAAAATGAAAGAAAATGACTCATAACTAAAGAATTCTTTTAAAGTATATCTATTAGTTTGTCTTTGTTTGTTAGTTTTTTCTCCTTAGGCTGACATTCATCTGCTCACACATCTCACACACACACACACACACACACACACACTCACACACACACACACATACTGTAGCTACATTACAAATACATATACCTGACCTTCTCTCTCTCTTCATTTTGTCACAGCTTTTGAATCCTATCTAGGTTGGATTTTTGTGCCTGAATATCTGAGGATATATTTTTACATCTAAGCAAAATATTGTCAATTGGCTATTAGGTTGTGGTATGGCTTTGAGCCCAGAAAAATGTTTTGAGTAGAAAGACTGGGTTGAAGTTTCATTTCTGAATTTATCCATATAACCTCATTATGTAGGGATATAAATACAATTAAGTAAGAAGATGAATTCAAGGACACTTTATTAAATATTGTACTATTAGCAGTATTATTAATGGGGACTTTTGTAACATTACATATATAATGAATATATTTAAATTTATCTTTCAACTTTAATTTATCTTTCAACCTTACCTTTCTAATACCACAAGAAAATAGTTTTGTTAATATCTACATTCAGAAAAAATCTACATTCAGAAAATATATTTTATGTGACAGATTTGTGACAGGCAAACTAGGAACTGAAACAATATGTGTTTAACATGTGGATAATATGACATCTTTGGATTTTGATAGAAATACAGAAAATATACCAAGACCCAGTATTTAGAAATCTTTTATTTACCTGAAAGAAAATTTATTCACAACATAATTTCAATGACTTAAGCATACAGCTATTCCTAAATGCTTTTATAAAAAACTTTTTATTTTAGGAATGCCTGGGTGGCTCAGTCAGTTAAGTGTCTGCCTTTGGCTCAGGTCTTGATCCCAGGGTCCTGGGATCAAGTTCCATATTGGGCTCCTAGCTCGGGAGCCTGCTTCTCCCTCTGCCTGCCGCTCCCCCTGCTTGTGCTCTCTCTCTCTCTCAGACAAATAAATAAAAATCTTAAAAAATAAATTTAAAAAATAAAAAAAATAAATAAATAAAAACTTTTATTTTAATTCCAGTTAGTTAGCATACAGTGTAATATTAGTTTCAGGTGTACAATATAGTGATTCAACACTTTTATACAACACCTGATGCTCATCACAACGAGGGCATTCCTTAATCCCCTTCCCCTTTTTCACCCTTTCCGCCCACTCACCTCCCCTCTGGTAACCATCAGTTTGTTCTCTAGAGTTAAGAATCTGTTTTTTGGTCTCTCTTTCTCTCTTTTTTTCCCTTTGCTCGTTTGCCTTCTGTCCTATATTTTGTTGCCATAAATTCCATACACCACAAGCAAGCATTTTAGTATTCTTTTACTTCTAAACTCTTAGGTAGATTTTCTTTTTCTTCTTTTTTTTTAATTTTATTATGTTAATCACCATACATTACATCATTAGTTTTTGATGTAGTGTTCCATGATTCATTGTTTGCTTATAACTGGACCTTACATGATACAGAGTTTAAAGATTCCTTCTATTTACACAGCACAGCCTAATCAGCCCTTTACCTGCTTCTTTCAAAGGACACAGTCTAATATTTTGACTTTGTATTTTAATACTCCACTGATAAAATATAAGCAAGGGAAGGTCACTCCAAGAATTCCCAAAGAACATAATTTTTCTCTAAATCTGGGAGAAAATCTGTTCTATAGCACTGCAGCCAAGCCATCCCATGGCAATGGCTGGGGTGGTAGCTACCGGGCAATTTTATAGCCACAGCATTATTGAGTAAACCCTTCCTAGTATGTCATATAGACTCAATAGTTTGAACCCCCTTTCTTCTGCACACCAAAAGCTATCACCTTCAGTTAATAATGCCCTTATCTCTGATCATAACCCCTATCAGTTCTTCTCCTTAGTGATATCATGAGTTGGGGCAAAGTGGAATTAGGACGTATTTGAAGGTGTAGGATCTAAATGTCAGCCAGTGGCCAAAGATTATGTCGTGGGGTGCAAAATTTAATTTTCCCTCCATGTGCACAAAAATTGGCATATTTACCAAGGGAATTTATTGACTACACTGTTTTTATCAAATAATATTATAAGACAGGAACAGCACCTGGAAGTTTCATAATTCTCATTAGCCTAAGGGGTCTTCTTTTACTAATAGCAGTAAAGATAAAGAATTTAAAAACATATTATGCACTTCTAATTACTTAAAAGAGTATTTAAGTATTCAACAAATGCTTTTTAAATTTTATTTATTTATTTATTTTTTGTCATGTTAATCACCATACATTACATCATTAGTTTATTTATTTATTTTTATTATTATGTTAATCACCATACATTACATCATTAGTTTTTGATGTAGTGTTCCATGATTCATTCTTTGCATATAACACCCAGTGCTTCATTCAGTATGTGCCCTCTTTAATACCCATCACCAGGCTAACCCATCCCCCACCCCCCCCAGAACCCTCAGTTTGTTTCTCAGAGTCCATAGTCTCTTATGGTTTGTCTTCCCCTCCGAATTCTCCCCCTTCATTTTTCCCTTCCTCCTATTTTCTTCTTTTTTCTAACATAATGTATTATTTGTTTCAGAGATACAGGTCTGTGATTCAACAGTCCTACACAATTCACAGCACTCACCACAGCACATACCCTCCCCAATGTCTATCACCCAGCCACCCCATCCCTCCCACCCCCCACCACTCCAGCAACCCTCAGTTTGTTTCCTGAGATTAAGAATCCCTTATATCAGTGAGGTCATATGATACATGTCTTTCTCTGATTGACTTATTCCGCTCAGCATAATACCCTCCAGTTCCATCCACGTCATTGCAAATGGCAAGATTTCATTCCTTTTGATGGCTGCATAATATTCCATTGTATATATATACCACATCTTCTTTATCCATTCATCTGTTGATGGGCATCTTGGCTCTTTCCATAGTTTGGCTATTGTGGACATTGCTGCTATAAACATCGGGGTGCACATACCCCTTTGGATCTCTACATTTGTATCTTTGGGGTAAATACCCAGTAATGCAATTGCTGGGTCATAGGGTAGCTCTATTTTCAACTTTTTGAGTAACCTCCATACTGTTTTCCAGAGTGGTTGCACCAGCTTGCATTCCCACCAACAGTGTAGGAGGGCTCCCCTTTCTCCACATCCCTGCCAATATCTGTCATTTCTTGACTTGTTAATTTTAGCCATTCTGACTGGTGTGAGGTGGTATCTCACTGAGGTTTTGATTTTGATGTCCCTGATGCCGAGTGATTTTTTTTTTTAAAGATTTTATTTATTTATTTGACAGAGTGAGAGATAGCGAGAAAGGGAACACAAGCAGTGGGGGAGTGGGAGAGGGAGAAGCAGGCTTCCCGCCAAGCAGGGAGCCCGATGCGGGGCTCGATCCCAGGACCTTGGGATCATGACCTGAGTCGAAGGCAGACGCTTAACGACTGAGCCACCCAGGCACCCCTTGATGCCGAGTGATGTTGAGCACTAAGAACAAGTGATCTAATCAAGAAATGGGCAGAAAACATGAACAGACATTTTTCCAAAGAAGACATCCAGATCGCCAACAGACACATGAAAAACAAATGCTTTTTTTTAAAGAAATGCATATACTTAAAATGAACTATTGTCATAAATATTTAGAGTATGCACTTACACTTTTTTAATGTCAGTGGTTGATATTATTTCCCACTAAGACTGCCTCATTTTGTTTCTTATGCTGTCCTACTTACTTGGCAATGACGTAACTCATGATTGGATTAGTGGCTTGAAGCCACAGAATTTAAATTATTTGAATTAAATCCTGTGATTGCATTTGTTCTCCTGGCAATTGAGTTTTATTACCACAGGAACGGTCTTGGAAATTTTTTTCTATTTGACTAAGTGTTGAGTGTGGAAGAATGTTACAAAAATACCCATAGATGCAACAGGGGAGAAATAAAGATAAATACTACATAGCAGAAGGGCAAATAGATTATGCTCATAGTTCGCTGACATAATGTATATTTTATTAGATAAAATATGATTGAAATATATTTCCTAAGCAATATTTGTTCTCTTTTTCTCATCATGACTGATTACAAATGAAAGAAAAATATCATAAAATGTGGTGGCCGGAGGTAACTTAAATTTATTTGGGATTTTAAAAAAAATATTCTAGGAACTTTTAAAGTGGTATTTGGTAGGTTCTCAGAGAATTATATTGAATGCAAAGCATTTCTCAACCTGATAAATAGCATCTATGAAAAATCTGCATCCAATATCATACTCAGTGTTATAGTGAATCAATAGTAAAAGATTTCATAATCTTAAAATTTCATAATCTTAAAAACAGCAATATTTAATTGTTATCATGGGGAAAAGAAGCATTTTGAGAAACAAGGAAAAGGAACAGACAAAGTCAAATAACCAAGGTTCACCTCTCTAAAAGGCCAAAGTAGAAGAGTTATGTCAAGGAAAAATGGTTGAAAAGGCTTCAGATATTTCAGGGAGTTTAAGGACTTAAAAGAGTCCACTGTGTTTGTCAATGAGACTGTCATTGGTAATAACACCCACAAGAGTTTTGGTAGACAAAGCAAACAGAAGAATAATTGCCACAAACCAAGAAGTAAATGAAAAATATCCAAAGAATGTAAGGTGTATTCTTCTGGATATGTTGATCAAAGGAGATCTATAGAGTGATAGAGTGAAACATGAGCTTTGAAACTGATTTTTAAGATGGGTGGTTTGATGTAGCTAAGTATATGACACAAAAAAAGATAATTTTATGCCTGATAGACTGTTTTCTATAAAAAGTAGGATATACATTCATCTGCTAAATCAAGGTGGTCTACAATGGTTTTAAGTACTTAAAGAGAATGTTATATATTTAAAAATTATTTTTAACCCAATTCATTCATTCTGACGTTTAATCCTCAGAACCTTTATGTGGTCTGATTTGTTTGCACTATATTGATTTATTTAAAGAGTTACAAACATACAATAACATGCATCAAATTAAAAGTTCTGAGGAAAATCTATTGTTGAAATTAGAAAAGAGGGGTGCCTGGGTGGCTCAGTTGGTTAAGCGACTGCCTTCAGCTCAGGTCATGATCCTGGAGTCCCTGGATCGAGTCCCGCATCAGGCTCCCTGCTCGGCAGGGAGTCTGCTTCTCCCTCTGACCCTCCCGACCCTCCCCCCCTCATGTGCTCTCTCTCTCAGTCTCTCTCTCTCAAATAAATAAATAAAATCTTCAAAAAAATTTAAAAAAAAGAAATTAGAAAAGAAATTTTTAAATAAGAATGAATAACCTTATTATATTTCTTATAGGTGAAGTTTTGGGGAGATGGAAGAATTGAATTAGAAGCATCAATCACTACAAAAGTATTTCTGTGATAAATCAGTTTAGATTTTCATTTCTAGAACTGCTAGCCATGAAGAATGGTCAGAAATCATTCATTTTGTGTAATCATTCATCAGTGACACAATATCTATGTTTGATGAAATTTAAAAATCTCTTGCTTCCTGATTGAAAATATACCCTAAGACATGTTGAAAGATGTCATTATTGTATTCTGATAAAGCCTTAGCAAAGTGCAAAAGGAAGAAAAGAGAGAAGAGTAGGCTAAGTATCTCTTCTCAGAGTAAATTTTAGTTTTGTATCCTTATTTTTATCTGAAAAGTATATATATCGAAGGAAATATATATACATCAAATATATTTTGAGAATATATTTTGTAGGGTAATGAGATAAGGGTGTCTTCAGACTTATTTATTGCCAGTAAATCTCCTAAGTGGATTTACCAGTCTGTACTCCTATGAGCTTTTTAAATGTTGCACTTACACCACATCCTTGTCAATATTTATTATGGCCTGATTTTTAATATTTTATTTAACCATATATGGCTAAAGCAATTTGCATTTTGGGCACATAATGATATTGAACATCTTTTCAAATTATTATTGATAATTTGTGTTACCTCTTTTGTGAAAGGCTTGTTCATGTATCACATCCATTTTGGTATTGCTTGATCTATAGCTTTTATTGACTTTTAAAACTTTGTTATATCATCTGGATATTAATGTGGCGCAATTATGTTTTCCCAATATATAACTTATCTTTTAATTTTTATGGTGTACTTTGATAAAGAGAGATGTTTAATTTTTACATAGAATTCAGAAAGGTTTTCCTTTTAGGCAGTGGGCTTGAAAACTGCTTGCAAATTAGTATTGCAAAGGAATTTTTAAAAAATACTCTGTAGGCCCCAGCCCAGAGAAATAGCTTTAAAGGTTTATCTATTTTATTAGTCTTTCCAATACAAAATGTTTTGCTTTATTGATTCTCTATATTAGAAAATATACCTTATTTAATTGACTTCTGTTCTCAGGTTATCTTCTTACTACTACTTTCTTCATATTTTCTTGTTCTTTTCCAGGATTGAGTTGGTTGTTTAATTCATTGAATTTTAGCTTCTTTTTTAAGCTACTATAATCATTTGAAGGTATCACTGGACTCTACATATGTAAGGTACGCTTATCCCACAATTATTGATACATTATATTTGAGTTATTGTTCAAATAGAGGTATTTTAAAAGTTTAATTGTATATTCCTTTACCCATTAGTAATTAAGTTTGCTTTTAATTATTAAGTATATGAATCATTCGAGACACACCACTAATTCTTAAATGTATGCATGGTTTTAGGTATTTTTGTTTGCTTTTTATTTTCGGACTCAACTGCAATTTAACCATTAATGCTTTTTTTTCCCTTTTTTTAAAATTCGATGAAGGCCAAAACATCAGCTTCATTATTATAGCATTAGTTTAGGATATAATTTGGTGAGAAAGCCAAATAAGTCAATTAGCAGCACCCCAGACTATAATAAATTATGTACATATTCACATTAACCCTGTGAAAAGCAAGCACACAATGTATGCTGTCACTGGATAGACTGGTTCCTCAGAGAAAGAAAAATGATGGAGTTGAACCAAGCATGCTATCTTCCTATATTTCTCAAACTGGCCTGCCACTCCACACCCTATTAAGCTCCCTTGACAGAAAGGAATTAGCAGCATCTGAGAAGAAAAGCTACCTAATAATTTTGTCTAAATTTTGCTCTTAACTCATTGGGCATAACCTTCACAACCAAGGATGTGACTCTACCTTTTCAGGGTTAAGTCCAGCAGTCTAGGAAACCAGCCCAACTTGCACATTCATACACTTCAATATTCCTCACTCCTCTCATAGGCATCCTTCTGAAGCTAGGAATAGGAATTTAGATGCTGCCCTATAAAACTCAAATGTGAGTCAGAACAGTATATTCATTAACCCAAATGCAAACCATGCGTACTTTCCGCAATATAAATGTAAGCCCATTTCTATTTTTTATGCCAAATTATGTACAGATACATTGTCCATAATAACATATGCGACATTCTGCAATAAGATTGTAAGACATACAAACAAAGGCTTAAAGGCACTACAATAATAAAAGGGTGAGAAGAGAAAGATTTTGAAAATGTGCTCCTAATACCAACTTTTCAAGAAGAAATTAAAACCAAAAATAAATCCCCCTGAGTTTAACTGCAAGATACCAATGTTCAAAGAATTAAAATCCTATTTTTTTTGTCATTATGAGTTCACAGTCTAAAATCCTTACTTAATTTCAAAATATTTCTTCAAATTATTCCTATTCTCAGTGTTAATCCTATTCTCAATGCCTAGGTCAGTTTGAGATTTTTAGCAACTTCAGAAGAGGTTGTTTCTTCACTGAAATGATTGCTATTAGTTCAAAGCCTTGGGTGCAGAATGCCAATTTTCTGAAATACCTTAAGTTTTCCAAAAGTTATTGAGCTGTCCCCTTTATAGCTTTACCTCTCCTCCCACCTTACTTCCCCTTCTCTTTTTTTTTTTTTTTAATTTTTTTTCCTTCTTTGTCATTTCCTTTCTTTTTCCATCTATCTTTCCTTTTTTTTTTGAGAGAGAGAAAACATGCATGAGCTGAGGCATGTTTTCTCCCAGGGGGCTGGGGAGGGTCAGAGGGAGAGGGAGAGAGAGAGAATCTTAAGCAGGCTCCACGCCCAGAGCAGAGCCCCATGCAGGGCTTGATCCTAGGCCCTGAGATCATGACCTGAGCCAAAATCAAGAGTTCAAATGCTTAATCAACTGAACGACCCAGGCACCCCTCTCAATCCTTCCTTTTTCTTTTGTTCCCATCCCTTCCTCCCTTTCTCATATATTCCTCCTTTTCCTTACTTTCCTATCAAAGTCACTGAGGACATAGAGAGTATGCAGACAGTTGAAGCATGGGTCAGTAGTTCTGGAGGCCAAGGGGTGGCTGGTAGAAAAAATAGTATAGTTGGAATTCAAATTGAAATACATTATAAACTTCAAATAAAATGATTCATTATTTGATAGTCTTTAAATAGATCAGAAGTAAAATCTTGACCCTTTTTCATCCATCTTCCCCACTGCTGCCAGAGGGACTATTTTAAAATGTATAATTAAAATGTTATTCTGACTCAAATACAGTATTACTTGCTCTAAGTCCTGCCTTGTGCCATGTTAAGCTACCCTTATCCCACCAGATGGAAGATGGAAGATGGAAGATATCAGAATCTTTTGTGATAATACATGCCTCTATTATCTTTGCTTAATATTATATGACAATATTTGCTTACGTATTTTCCTCTATACAGACAATTTTGAGTTAGTATTTTTATGTGCCTCTTATAGAATTAGTACCGCCTAATATATGAAAGTGTATATATCTTAGTTCTATGGTAACTCAGTAATCTAAAATCTTTGATTAATTTTCTAACTGTTTAAGGGAGTTAACCTACACTTTAAATGGTGCCTTAGAATGGACACAACATGAGTCAGTGATTCATTTTAGGATACATAATATTCAACTTATCTGTGGATTAGTCAGTCAGTTTGGAGCATCCTCATGTCATTGGTTCGGTGGCAAGGAATGGAATCTTTAATCTGTTTTCAGAAATGCCATTGACAGGATAAAGTTAAATCTTAAAACACCAGGTTTGCTTGTCATTTTGACATTTTACTTTATAGTAGGACAACTTTTCTTCTACTCAAGGAATAGCATTAGCCACTAAGTAGGAATTTCTTTCCTACTCTGATACTTCAAATAACTAAGAGATGATGGGAATTAGGTTATAATAGTGTCTATTATTGATCACATGGCTTGTGCCAGATAGATAGATAGATGATGGATAGATAAATGAATAGACAAGATAGATATATTTAGATATGCATATGTATACATTGTCTATTATATATGTTATTTGTATATAAAACCTCTTTTCATGCTCATAAGAACTTTTTGAGAGAGGTAATACTATCACTGCTTTATAAATGAGGAAGCAGGGATACACAGAGGTCATTAAACCTAGTAAGTTGTGGCTCTTGGATGCAAGCCCAAGACTGCCTTCAAAACACAATGACTGAAATATAAATAATGCTATAGCACAACTCTTTGTGGGGAAAAAGAGAAAAAAAAACTAAAAAAAAAAAAACTTAAAAAACACCAAAACCTTGTCATGATAAGATAAAATGCTATAAAGGGGAAATTGACTTAAATCCTATCTTAGGACTTTTAATTAGATGCAGATATTTGAGAAAATCTATTATTCTATCAATGGTACACTTAAACAAACAAATGATACAACTTCTAGCAAAACATTCCTTATTGGATGCATAAATTTCAACCTCGTTTAAATCATTACTGTTTTATTTAAAAAAAAAAAAACGAGTCAACTTAGAAGTGAATACATCTGTAGGCTTTTTGTAGTGGTGGTTAGGAATTGGTAGTAGAGATGGCAGTGGATTGAAATAATTATTTAACAAAATTTTCAATAATTACTTTTTTCTCTTTAACCTAAAGACAGAATATTTGTTTTGTCCTGGAATGCTACCTAAATATGTATTTTTTTTTTTTTTTTTTTTTTTTTTATAGGCCATGGTCAAATAGGAAATTCATCCTAAGAGAAGGCATTTTAGGACACTAGTACATTGGATTATTTTGCATGTATGTGCATATGATTACAGGAATTTGGAATAATAATAAGAAGCTGAAAAAAATGAAAGCTCTGGATTATTCAGAAAATTCCATTCTCAAAATACCCTTTTTGTAGATTTTATAATGAACAGATATTAAAAACATTTCAGGCAGATGGAGAACCAGTATTAACACTTCTGTAAAATATATAATAATCATAAAATACTCTGAGAAATTTTCATAATCTAAAAATAAAATTTCCTCTATAAATAAGTAGCCTTGAGAATTCCATCAATCAGAAATTATGATCTCAATTTCCTGTGTTATAAGAGTCAATAAATAACCTAATTACAAACAAAAATAAAATATACCGAAATGTCTGCAGTAAGTTGTAAACATAACAATTAAACACTATATACACATATAATTGAATTCCAGCTTTTGAAATTTCAAAATAAATGAAAAATGTTTCTGTGTCTAATAAAAAGGTGAAAATGTGTTATTAGTGGCCCTGTAGGTCCCAATTACTTAGAGTAATTCTGAAGTTTTAGAATCTGAAAGTAATAGGTGAAGCCTTGTACAATTGTTATAGTCAAAAATTTTTGACTTTCAAAAGTAGCATTTCCATATGGTACAAACTAGTAGAATCTGAAGTATCAAAAAGAACTTCAGGTAGTTCCAAATAGGGGTTTCCACTACATCTGCAGTTACTTCCTCTACTGAAGTCTTGAACTCCTCAAAATCATCCATGCAGGTTGGAATCAACTTCTTCCAACCTGTTCATGTTGATATTTGGACTTCTTTACATAAATCACAAATGTTCCTAATAGCATCTAGGGTGATGAATCCTTTCTAGAAGGTTTTCAGTTTACTTTGCTTAAATCCATCAGAGGAATCATTATATATGGAAGCAATAGCCTTAAGAAATGTGTCTCTTAAATAATACTTGAAAGTGGAAATGACTCCTTGATCCATGGACTACAGAATGGATGTTGTGTTAGCAGGCATGAAAACTACATTGATCTCATTGTATATTTCCATCAGAGCTCTTGAGTGACCAGGTGCATTATGAATGAGCATTAATATTTTAAACAGTACTTTTTTAACTGAATCTGACAGTATGTCTCAGTAGTGGGCTTAAAATATTCAGTAAACCATGTTGTAAACAGATGTGCTTTCATTCAGGCTTTCTTCCATTTCTAGAGCACATCTAGAGATAAAGATTTCTGCATCTAGAGATGTTGTTCCAATGTAGAGTAGATTTAGCATAATTCCTAAAGGCTCTAGGACTTTCTGAATGGTAAATAAGCGTTGGCTTCAACTGAAAGTCACCAGTTTAGGGGCATTAGCCCCTAATTTGAGAGTCAGCCTGTCTTTGAAGCTTTGAAGCCAGGAACTGACTTCTCTCTGGATATGAAAGTCTGAGATGCCATCTTCTTCCAATAGATTGTCTACATTGAAAATCTGTTATTTAGTGTAGACACCTTCATGAATTATTTTAGCTAGGTCTTCTGGGGAACTTGTTGCAGCTTCTACATCAGCACTTGCTGCTTCACCTTGCACTTTATGTTCTGGACCTGGCTTCTTTCCTTAAACCTCATGAACAAACTTTTGCTAGTTTCAACCTTTTCTTGTATAGCTTCCTCACCTCTCTCAGCCTTCATAGAATTGAAGGGAGTTGGGGCCTCACCCTGGATTAGGCTTAAGGGAATATTGTGGCTGGTTTGATCTGTCCAGAGCTCTCAAACTTTATCCCTATCAGCAATAAGGCTGTTTCATGAATATTCTTACCAGTTGTGTGTTTACTGGAGTAACACTTTTTAATTTCCTTCTAGAACTTTTCCTTTGTATTCATAACTTGGCTACTTGTTTGGCATAAGATGCCTAGCTTTCAGCCTATCTTGGCTTTCAACATGTCTTCCTCACTAGGCTTAATCACTTCTAGCTTTTGGGTTAAAGTAGATATGTGCAACTCTTCATTTTACTTGAACACTTAGAGACCATATAGGGTTATTAATTGGTCTAATTCAAATATTATTAATATGTCCCAGAGGAAAAAGAGGCTAAGGAGACAGAGAGAGATGGGGAAGGGAACTGATGACCAGTGGAGCAGTTAGAACACACGCAACACACATACAACCTTTATGGATTAAGTTTGCTGTCTTATGGGCATGGGTCATGGTGCATCAAAACAATTACAATAGTAATATCAAAGATAACTGCTCACCATAACAAATATAATAATAATGAAAAAGTTTGAAATATTGTGAGAATTACCAATGACACAAAGACATGAAGTGAGCAAATGTTGTTGGAAAATCGCACTGATAGACTTGCTTTGATTCAGGGTCACCAAGAATCCTTCAATTTGTAAAATCTGCAGTATCTGTGAAGCATGATAAAGTGAAACACAATAAAATGAGGTATGCCTATAGTTATGTCATCTGCTCTTTGGTAGACATCTGAGGAGGAGGGAAGGAGAAATGGGTGATAAACATAATTTTCTAGATACTCTTTAATCAAGCTCTCCAGCAATCTTGTTGTTGCTTTACACCATATTCCTGCCTTCTGTAATAACTGTTGCTTTCAGATCCTTGTCATTGCTCAAGTTCTATGAAGTTTCATCAGCTCATTTCAATAAATATCTTCCCTAGGAGGAAGTTTTATCTTAGCATCCTGCAATATACTGCAATTATCACTCATCTACCTACTATCTCCCCAAAATAGATTGAAAATTAGAATCACTTTTTATATAATCATTTATTGAGGTATATAAGTTAAATACATTAAAATGCACACATTCAAGGGTATAGTTTGATAACTTTTTTTTTTAAAGATTTTATTTATTTATTTGAGACAGAGAGAATGAGAGAGAGAGAGCACATGAGAGGGGGGAGGGTCAGAGGCAGAAGCAGGCTCCCTGCTGAGCAGGGAGCCCGATGCGGGACTCGATCCCAGGACTCCAGGATCATGACCTGAGCCGAAGGCAGTCGCTTAACCAACTGAGCCACCCAGGCGCCCTAGTTTGATAACTTTTGAAAATATATATAGTCATGTAACTACAACTGGCTTGTATACATTATATATATATAAGTGTATATATATACACTTATATATATATTATAACTTGTATGCTACATAGAATATTTCTATCACACTGAGTGTACCATTGTGGTCAATCACCATGCCCCACCCCAACATAAGCAATCACTGATCAGTTTTATATTATTATTCACTAGTTTTTTCTGTCTTAAAAAATAAAATTCTATAATATGCATTATTTTTAGTCTGTTTATTTAGCAAAGGAGAATGTTTTTGGGAAATATCCATATTTTAAGTATCAGAAGTTCATCAATGAAGCTTAAAAAAAATTATAGATCCTTTTAATGCCGTCAAAATAGGCATAGGTACTGGATTATCCTCCTCCACCCTCCCCCCACTCTCTGTAAACAATTTCTAAGATCCTAAAAGCAGTAAACATCTGGAGTAGTAAGAGGATATATCATATTACCACTTTTCCTTGTTCTTCCTTGGATTTGTTCCAAGATGGGTTGAAAGATACAAAAGTTGTCCAACACATTGTATTATTTAATTAATCTGAGTATAATTGATTTATTTCAAAGACATGTATTTAAATATTTATAAAATATATTTTATGTCACTATGAATTTGTTGTTTTCTTCTTTTTTTTATTTTTTTATTTTTATTTTTATTTTATTTTTTTAAAGATTTTATTTATTTATTTGAGAGAGAGAGAATGAGAGAGAGCACACGAGAGGCGGAAGAGTCAGAGGGAGAAGCAGACTCCCTGCCGAGCAGGGAGCCTGATGCGGGACTCCAGGATCATGACCTGAGCCGAAGGCAGTCGCTTAACCAACTGAGCCACCCAGGCGCCCCTCTTCTTTTTTTTTCAAAAAGATTTTTATTTATTTATTTGACAGAGAGAGAGATAGTGAGAGGAGGAACACAAGCAGGGGGAATGGGAGAGGGAGAAGCAGGCTTCCTGCCGAGCAGGGAGCCCGATGTGGGACTTGATCCCAGGACCCTGGGATCATGACCTGAGCCGAAGGCAGACGCTTAACGACTGAGCCACCCAGGCACCCTAATTGTTGTTTTCTTATTCTGACTTATTATTGGAAATTCTACAATGTGTAATACTCTGCACCTGACAAAAAGAACTTGGAAAGGAATCTACTCCAGATTTCAAAATCCAAGTCTTGGCTGTGATGAAGTTTTTTCCAATCAATGACAGAAAACAGTGGGTTAATTTCACATTGGGAACAATTTTAGGGGAACACTAACTGAGCCACTCAAGTGCCCCTTCAAGGTATTATTCCTGAAAGAAAAATGGTAATTGGTGAGAAGGAGAAGAAGGCAGATGGAAAATAGAGATAATTTATTAAGTGATAAAAATGTTACAATTTTAAATATAATGAGTATTGACAAAATAGCCTAGAACATACAAGTGATAGGATTTCTTATGTAACCTGGCAGAGTTTTTCAGAAACAAGAATAAAGGGAATTTTTTTTTTTCAAAGATTTTATTTATTTGACAGAGAGACACAGCAAAAGAGGGAACACAAGCAGGGGGAGTGGGAGAGGGAGAAGCAGGCTTCCCACAGAGCAGGGAGCCCGATGCGGGGCTCGATCCCAGGACCCTGGGACCATGACCTGAGCCGAAGGCAGACGCTTAACGACTGAGCCACCCAGGTGCCCCAAGGGAAATTTTTTTTTGAGTTGCACTAAAAATGAACACATAACTGTTACAAACTGATAAGGTTTTAAACTGACTATGCATTTCTGTTTTATCTTTAAAGTAGTTTTTAACCTTAATAATGAAGCCCAATTGGTTTGAATATATAAGGGACTGTATTTGTTGTTCCTTATTTAGCTTCAGTCTGGTAGTATGTTATTCAAATTATAGGCTACAACAATAGGTAGAATTTAGATTGAAGTTAGTAAAAAAGAAAGACTACTATCTACCGCTAAGATCAATTTTCTAAAACTTGGTATTTTTATGGTTTATAACATACCCAATAATTGAGTGTTAGTTAATGGTGAATTAAGAAAATTATTCTGCAATTTCTTTTCATTTTGAAGATAATTTCTTTTGGTTGGAAGCAGTGAATATTTCCCAGATAAAATTCTTTTCCCCAATAGATAAGAAGAAAGTATCTCACTCTGCTTAAATCGCCATAGGGCCACTTATTTATGTATTGACTTTTACTTTTTTGTTACAGTACTTTGTTTTTTTTTGTTAGTATATTATGAATAAGTAATGGAATTCAGCTCATAAAACTTACATATAAAGTTATTACTCCTAAGTAGGCTAAATTCGCATTTTTTAATTATTCAGGTTGCTTACAAATGTAAATGACATTTTAAGTATTAACGATATTGATGTGACTCCAGTGCAATATTTTTTCCAAAGAAAAAATCCCACTTATTTACAGGATAAGAAATGAGGGCTCTTAGAGCATTTGTGGGTGTTTAGAATATAAAGATCTCAAAAATGCATGTGAAAGATTCATCAAGGATAGCTTATAAGAGATGGATGCATAAACACTTTATAGAGAATCATTTACTTGAATAATTATTGCACTTCTTTAATTCAATAAAATAAAACTCTTTCCCCTCTTGATGACTTTTCCTTAGGAAGACAATTTAGCCATTGAAGGAATATTTGCAGAGCAAGGAAATAGCTCTATTAAAGTAAATTAAAATACTCCTGCTTGTGATGTCTTCGTATCAGATTTAGAATTTAACATCAGTCCAGCTGCAGTGTGTTAAGAAAAACTACATAAGGCAAGATTACCTGAGTGAAAACCAGTTAAGAGACTATTACAGTAGTTCAGTTAAGAGAAGATGATAAACTGAACTATGATTATGGCAGTAGAAATGGCAAGATATGTCTAGATTAAAGCGATGATCAGGGAGTAAACCTACATGCCTTGCCATATAAGTGAAGAGTAAAATAGGCAGATGTAAGATCAAGATTTCCACTTCTGTAAAAAATGCCATTGAAATCTTAATAAGGATTTCATGGAATCTATCTCTAGATGGCTTTTGGTAGTATTTTCATATTTATATAGTGTCTTCCAATCCATGAACACAGGATACCTTTTCCATTTATATGTCTTCTTCCATTTCTTTCATTAATGTCTTACAGCCTTTAGAGTAGCCAAATAACTGAAGAAGAAAGAGACACTTCAAGAATTCAAAACCTTATGTAGTAGAAATAAAAATAGATGTAAAGTAAAATGTAAATCTTCTAATAAATCATGGTGGAAGCAATGATCACTGAATCACCTAGTGATCACTGAATCAGTGGAAATAATTGTAGCACTGGAGGCAGGGAATCCTATAATGAGAAGCTTACCTTTGACGCTGAGTGTTAAAGATGAACAGCAGTTTGCCTGTTGAGAAAAGTTGAGAACGCATTTTCAAAAGAAAGAAACCGCATGTGCAAGAACACAGACTGGGAAAGGACACAGATCAAGGATAAAAGATGTGATTTGAGCTTAGGTTATAAAGAATTGTGAAGCCAGGAGCGCCTGGGTGGCTCAATCAGTTAAGTGTCTGCCTTAGGCTCAGGTCACTATTCCAGAGTCCCAGGATGGAGCACCGCGCCCCCCCCCCCCCCAGGCTCCCTGCTTGGTGGGGAGTCTGCATCTCCCTCTCCCTCAGCTCCTCCCTCTGCTCGTGCTCTCTCTCTCTCACTCATTCTCCCTCTCAAATAAATAAATAAATAAATAAAATCTTAAAAAGAAAAGAATTGTGAAGCCAGCAGAAGAACCATAACACCATCACCAAAATAACGACAATATTAGCATCTAATATGATTATTCCTTTCTTTGTCACCTACTTAATATATGCAATTAACAAAGTGATGATTCCAGTTTTTTTGCATGTTTTTTAAAAAAAGTTCCACACTGCATCCAAAATGTAGTACCTTCAAAATATCCAACAGGTATTATGTTTTGATCAGCCAGATTGCTGTCCATCATCCACTACCAGTGTAAAATTTAGTACCTTCTTAGATTTTTAAAGAAGGCCAGATATGGGCTTTTCAAATCCTCATTTTCACTATATTATATTAAAGACTGTCATTTATCTTCTAGTTTGAAGAATAAATTAAGTCTTCAATCCATTGTTTCCTATTTAGCATGCAACTCAGCAGTTTAAATGTTTCTGCAAATTATTTTCAAATCCACTGACAAGAAGATCAAATCCATAGTTTATGGGTATTAAAAATACATACAAAATATATATAATAATTAGTTACCAACATATGAAGAAACAGCTCATTAAAGAGCTGCTGGAAAATAACCTGCTCAGAAATAATTCACTTTAATATATTACTGATTTTTAAAATGCTTCCTATCTCATTCTTTATTAATGGGGATATTTGCATTCAAATAGAGATCATTTGTTTTTAGGAATTCATCTGCTCCCGCTGTTTATTTTCCACCTACTATTCAATCCTTGGTTTACAGCACAAGCATCAGTTGCAGTGAAAATGATTAGGATGTCACTAAAGTTTATGCCTTCAGGTGAGAAATATGGTACATTTTGAGTGCAGTATAACTGGGAAACTAATGTTGTATTCATTTAAATTGTTTCAAATTAAAATAAGAAGGACTGAGAAATTTAAAGAAAATGATTCATTGTTTTATCTGAACTGATATATTTCTGTATGGTATATAGCTTTTTGCAACATGCCACCTGTTCTCCAGAAGTATAATCACAATGTGATAGACATGCTAAAATAATTGCCTGAGTAAACCCACGAATTACAGAGCTATGAGATCAACATGTTGACAATACCTTTCTATTGCTCTATTGTACATGTAAATCCCTGTGTATGGGGTTGGGAATTACTATTTATTGGAGGTGAATCTAAATTAATCAAAGTAATTCTGCACAGTGTTGATATATAGAGACTTCACATATTACCTATTTGTCAGAATGTAGACTATTATACTTCTTGTGCCTGTAATCAGTGGAGATTTAAGTTCATGGAGAGAAAATGTGACTAGAGCTGTGTGTTGCATTACCTCCTGACAAAGCCAAATGTTAACAGTGTGTTCCATTTCAAATGCAAAACTACTAATCTAATGAAAATGTTACTGTTCTGGGCAATATGTTCTTAGTGTTATTGTAGAATAGAATGGAAATGCCTCCATTAATATTATCTGGCAAGAAAAATGACAGCTAGAGAACTTAGAATTCTGATCAAGTTCAGAAAAAAAAAAGCAGCAAAACACAATATGTTTCTGCTAAGTTGAAGAGAAAGAAAGTACTGTTGGGTGGAAAACATTTGAAGTAGGATAGGTTATATAGTAGATAGGGTAGTTCTCCAGCTTTAGATAAGAAGGGTGTTTTCAAAGACAAGAAAAAAAAAGGAGTTCTGTTTGCAATCAGTTCTCAAAATTTTGGTAAGAAATTGATTAATGTAAGAAAAAAATTACTTCAACTCAATCAGAAAATGAAAGGCAGACCCATTCGTTTGGGTTGTACAAGTCACATATTGAGCATTAAATTCTCTCTCGTGTTCTCTTTCCCTCTCATGTTCCATCTCTAGCTTAGTCCCCTTCGGTGATAAAAGTCCTTACCTTGCCTTACATTAGAAGAATTTATCTGTAAACACACTTCTTTAAATTTTAGGTATACCATAAGAACAGGCAATTTCTCTTCTAAGTTTACTCTTAGAGTAGTATGTTTCCAACTGTAACTTATGACCTCATGGCTGGGTTATAAAATCAAATTAATCGGTCTTGACCAGCACTTCAGGTAATTATACTGTTAAAATAAAATACAAAATAACATATCAGGATATATCACAAACAAGAAGGATAATTATTATACCATGAATATTTTGTTTTGGTTTGTGCATATGAGTATATATTTTAGAGGGATTATAGTATAGTTTGTATTGTTTTTATTATAGGTCATGGCCAAAATTATGCCCCTCTGATTTTAATAGCCAAATGTTATGGAGATTTGTCTTCCCTGCTCCTGGGGTGTCTGTTTCTTTCTCCCCTTTCTGCACTTGCAACATCCTTCCCTCCTGCAGACAGGTTCATAGGTCTGTTTAGCTCCTTACAATGCCTCTCTGTCCTTCCTACCCTCTTCATGTGGCCTTTGTACATTTAACTGTGGGGAGTGTGCTACCAGCTTTTGGGTTGTTTTTTGGGTCATTTACACTGATGTGGGTATTACCTAGTTGTATCCATTGGACAAAGTGAGCTTAGTGTCTTCCAATAATACATACATATTATGAATCTATATATTGTGTACATATACATATATACATATAAACATATAAATGTAGAATTTGGGATTCTAAATTCATATTAGCAGTCTACTTAGGGGAAAATGAGTAGCAATGGGATTGGAAAGGATATAGAGAAGACTTCCACTGATTCTGTTATCCATTATTTCTTTAAAAACAAAGGAAACTAAAAATATGAAATATTAATATTTGACAGAGCTAGGTGCAATTGTACATTGATTATATTATATTTTGTGTTTTTTTTGCTTGAAATATTTCATTAAAAATGCTAGAAAATAGGAATGCAGCAAAGACATGGGGAAGAATAATAGTTATTGGCAAAGTGACAGGCATTCACCACTTAAATTATGCCCACCCAATCTTAAATCCTTTTGACTTCAAGAGGGAACATAGACTCACACCTCAAGGAAAATTTTATTTCTAGGGAGTAAGATACTTGTGACAAATAATAGAAAATTATTCTCTTAGAGAATAGCATAGAAGTCAGGGTGACAGCTGAATAACCAACTATTTGTTTTCTAACAGTTTTGGGGATTACACTAGGCATCTATATTTTTAGAGACAGAAAATTTAGTGATACTGTGTGTTACTGCCTAGGGAATAATCAGCAGTAGAAGTGATGTATGGAGCACATTTAAGAAGGTGGGCTGTGACTGCAATTAGGTGAAAATAGTTTCATTTCAGGCCAAGTATGAAGATACCAGATAATCATAATCTCTTTTACACATTTCAAGTTTTACACTTGACAATTTGAGTGAACAGAGTATTAGGGGAAAAAGAATAAATTACTGCATTTACTTACCAGTTTTATTTGTTCCCTTCTTTTCTCTACCAAACTCGAGGTGATTATGCACATATGGCAAAGACAAAAAATAATGTTATTTGGACAAACATAAAAAGCTAGGGAGGAAAGATTAGAAGAAAGTCCTAAGAGATCTAATCTACTATTCCATGGATTTATAAACTAAAAGCATATGTGTGTGCACACTCACACACACACACACACACACACATTATACAACTTTTTACAAAAGCAGTTTAACATCATCTCTTCAAAGTGGTCCTCTCTGGTTTTAGTAAAGTAAAAGGCAGGGCAAATAGATGCATCCAAGAACTTCTCTCTAGGATTTTGGATATAATCTTTATCTTTATTAAACATTTATATTTGCCCTATTATATCTGTATGCCTGATCAGTCAATGACAGGAACAATTTTTATCAAACAATTCAGGAATATGTTGGAACATGGCTGTGGATTCTTTAATCAATAAATGTTCCACAGTACCAGATGAGTCCTCCCCCTTTGGTAGTATATCTACAGAGCCCTTGGAAATGAGAGTCTTAGAGGAGAAATCTGTTTTTGTTGCATTTAAAACCTGAATGGTATGCTAAATATTCTGTGAACCATTTTCTTGGTAGGAGATACTGATCCTAACATCTGAAATCACTCTTTTTAAAACTATTTACCATATGAATCCCATGATCAGCAAAGTTTGAGAACTAGATCTATACCTTCATTCTAAAATTTAAAAAAAAGAAAAATCTTTTTTTTCTAGTAGACAAAATATTTAACTCTTTTTTCTTTTTTTTTCTTTTTTTTTATTCTTATGTTAATCCCCTACATTACATCATTAGTTTTAGATGTAGTGTTCCATGATTCATTGTTTGTGTATAACACCCAGTGCTCCATGCAGAATGTGCCCTCCTCAATACCCACCACCAGGCTAACCCATCCTCCCACCCCCCTCCCCTCTAGAACCCTCAGTTTGTTTTTCAGAGTCCATCGTCTCTCATGGTTCGTCTACCCCTCCGATTTCCCCCGCTTCATTCTTCCCCTCCTGCTACCTTCTTCTTCTTCTTTTTTTTTTTTCTTAACATATATTGCATTATTTGTTTCAGAGGTACAGATCTGAGATTCAACAGTCTTGCACAATTCACAGCGCTTACCAGAGCACATACCCTCCCCAGTATCTATCACCCAGTCACTCCATCCCTCCCACCCCACCCCCCACTCCAGCAACCCTCAGTTTGTTTCCTGAGATTAAGAATTCCTCATATCAGTGAGATCATATGATACATGTCTTTCTCTGTTTGACTTATTTCGCTCAACATAATACCCTCCAGTTCCATCCACGTCGTTGCAAATGGCAAGATCTCATTCCTTTTGATAGCTGCATAATATTCCATTGTATATATATACCACATCTTCTTTATCCATTCATCTGTCGATGGACATCTTAGCAATCTACACATTCAGTGCAATCCCCATCAAAATACCATCCACTTTTTTCAAAGAAATGGAACAAATAATCCTAAAATATGTATGGAACCAGAAAAGACCCCGCATAGCCAGAGGAATGTTGAAAAAGAAAAGCAAAGCTGGCAGCATCACAATTCCGGACTTCCAGCTCTATTACAAAGCTGTCATCATCAAGACAGCATGGTACTGGCACAAAAACAGACACATAGATCAATGGAACAGAATAGAGAGCCCAGAAATGGACCCTCAACTCTATGGCCAACTCATCTTTGACAAAGCAGGAAAGAATGTCCAATGGAAAAAAGACAGTCTCTTCAACAAATGGTGTTGGGAAAATTGGATAGCCACATGCAGAAGAATGAAACTGGACCATTTCCTTACACCACACACAAAAATAGACTCCAAATGGTGAAAGACCTCAATGTGAGACAGGAGTCTATCAAAATCCTAAAGGAGAACACAGGCAGCAACCTCTTTGACCTCAGCCGCAGCAACTTCTTCCTAGAAACATCACCAAAGGCAAGGGAAGCAAGAACAAAAATGAACTATTGGGTCTTCATCAAGATAAAAAGCTTTTGCAAAGCAAAGGAAACAGTCAACAAAACCAAAAGACAACTGACAGAATGGGAGAAGATATTTGCAAATGACATACCAGGTAAAGGGCTAGTATCCAAAATCTATAAAGAACTCATCAAACTCAACACCCAAAGAACAAAGAATCCAATCAAGAAGTGGGCAGAAGACATGAACAGACATTTTTCCAAAGAAGACATCCAAATGGCCAACAGACACATGAAAAAGTGCTCAATATCGCTCGGCATCAGGGAAATCCAAATCAAAACCTCAGTGAGATACCACCTCACACCAGTCAGAATGGCTAAAATTAACAAGTCAGGAAATGACAGATGTTGGCGGGGATGCGGAGAAAGGGGAACCCTCCTACACTGTTGGTGGGAATGCAAGCTGGTGCAGCCACTCTGGAAAACAGTATGGAGGTTCTTCAAAAAGTTGAAAATAGAGCTACCATATGATCCAGCAATTGCACTACTGGGTATTTACCCCAAAGATACAAAAGTAGGGATCCGAAAGGGTACATGCACCCCGATGTTTATAGCTGCAATGTCCACAATAGCCAAACTGTGCAAAATATTTAACTCTTAAAAACTTTATGTAAAAGTGGTTATGTAGAGGTAGTTATAATTCATTTTTAAATATAAAATCACCTGTAACAGAAGAATTGAAGAACTGAAGACCATTGTAAACATTAGATACCTTACAAGACATTAAAAATATATCAACATATGTGAAACACAAATTCATAATATATGGATAAGTCATAAACTAATATATATATTTTTATCAATTTTTCACTTTGAATAAATTGAGAAAACACACCAAAAACCGGTTATAGTGATTATTTATATTACTATTTGAGATTCATTTTTATTTTGTCTTTGAAAGATTTTTAACTTCGTATGGACAAAAGATACATTTCGGCACATGTATGTTAAAAGATTAGTAGGGGAGAAATTTCTGGGCCTAGACTTTGGATGCATATTTAGTATGTAATATTTGTACCCTTAAACTTTGCCCTAAATCAGAAGTAAGGGTTTTAGGAAGCATCAGTGCTTGTGTATCCATGGGAAAGGATAGAGAAGGTGTTTAAATCAATAAATAATTATTGTACATGGCAATTTTGAATTCCCTTTATGTCTATGAGCAGTGATTGGCTTTTATCACTGACAAAAGAAGAAAGGAAGAAAGAAAGAAGAAAGAAAGAAAGAAAAAGGAAGAAAGAAAGAAAGAAAGAAAGAAAGAAAGAAAGAAAGAAAAAGAAAGAAAGAAAAGGAAATTTCTCATTCATTCCACTTTTTCCACTGCTTCCATAGGTGATCTCATCCATGCTCATAATAGGTGACTATTCCAAAATACTTATGTCCCACCATTATCTTAATGCCAGAAACTCACATTAGCTTTCTACTTAATATCTCCACTTATCTCTCATAAAAGTCAAAATGAATGTCCAAAATTAAACTCTTAATTCTTAACACACATACACATACCCACACATAGGTAAAGACATACCTATTTATCCCTAAGCCTGTGTCATCTGAGTAAATGACACAACTACCACTTCAGTGCTCAGGCTGGAAACATAGGAGCCCTTTTACCTCATTCTGCAACCTATCAGTATCTTATGTAGATTCTAGCTGAAAACAATGTAGACTTCACAACTGCCTATCCCTATTGCCATGTGCTTAGAAGCAGAAGTCATGATGTCTCTCCATAATAAAGCAATAACTTTCTAACTGATCTCCCATTTATATTCTTTGCCCCCTTCCTTAGCTCATTTTTGCCACAACAGCTAGAATTATTTCATTAAAATATAAATCTGCCTGAGTTACTCCCTGCTTAAAATCCTTAAATGTATGCTGATTGCACTTGAATCTAGTCTTTGACACTCTGAACTTGATATTGGGCAAAATTTCTGCCTATTTCTCTGTACTCCAGACTCACTGGTATTTTTTTTTTTTAAGATTTTAGAAATGTAAAGCATTTTAGATCCTCAGAGCTTTTGCCTATGCTTTTTTCTTCCCTTGATCTTTCCCATGAGAGCTCCATCTCATACTCTTGGTCTCCACCACAGTGAAACTTTTTCAGACAGTCTTTTCCTATCAGTCTATCCAACGTAAGTCCTTACATGTTTCTCAAACTATTTCCAGCATTATTTCCCATAATTCATTCATCACAACTTCTAATTAATTTATGTGTCTCTTCACATGGTTTGTTATTATCATCTCTCCAGTAAAATTAATCTTTATAAAGACTAAAGTCATATTTCTTTTATTTATCCCAGTTTCTTTTTTTTTTCATTTTTAAAATTTTTATTTTAATTTTATTTTTTTCAATTATTATTTTTTAAAATTTTATTATGTTATGTTAGTCACCATACGATACATCATTAGTTTTTGATGTGGTAATCCACGATCCATTGTTTTCGTATAACACCCAGTGCTCCATGCAGTATGTGCCCTCCTTAATACCCATCACTGGGCTAACCAATCCCCCCTCCCCCCTCCCCTATAAAACCCTGTTTGTTTCTGAGTCCATAGTCTCTCATGGTTCATCTCTCCCTCCGATTTCCACCCCCTTCATTTTTCCCTTCCTTCTACTGATGTCCTCCATGCTATTCTTTATGTTCCACAAATAAGTGAAACCGTATGATAATTGACTTTCTCTTCTTGACTTATTTCACTTAGCATAATCTCCTCCAGTCCCATCCATGTTGATGTAAAAGTTGGGTATTCCATCCTTTCTGGTGGCTGAGTAATATTCCATTGTATACATGGACCACATCTTCTTTATCTATTCATCTGTTGAAGGGCATCTCGGCTCTTTCCACAGTATGGCTATTGTGGATGTTGCTGCTATGAACATTGGGGTGCATATGGCCCTTCTTTTCACTACATCTGTGTCTTTGGGGTAAATCCCCAGGATTGCAATTGCTGGGTCATTGGGTAGCTCTATTTTTAACTTTTTGAGGAACCTCCACACTGTTTTCCAAAGTGGCTGTACCAACTTGCATTCCCAATAACAGTGTAAGAGGGTTCCCCTTTCTCCATAACCTCTCCAACATTTGTTGTTTCTTTCCCTGTCCATTTTTGCCATTCTAACTGGTGTAAGGTGGTATCTCAATGTGGTTTTGATTTGAATTTCCCTGATGACTAATGATGATGAACATTTTTTCATGTGTCTGTTAGCCATTTGTATGTCTTCTTCAGAGAAGTGTCTGTTCATCTCTTCTGCCCACTTTTTGACTTGATTATTTGTTTTTTGGGTGTTGAGTTTGAGAAGTTCTTTATAGATCTTGGATACCAGCCCTTTATCTGTAGTGTCATTTGCAGATATCTTCTCCCATTCTGTGGGTTGCCTCTTTGTTTTGTTGACTGTTTCCTTTGCTGTGAAGAAGCTTCTTATCTTAATGAAGTCCCAAAAGTTCACTTTTGCTTTTGTTTCACTAGCTTTTGGAGATGTGTCTTGAAAGAAGTTGCTGTGGCCAATGTCAAAGAGGTTACTGCCTATGTTCTCCTCAAGGATTTTGATGGATTCCTGTCTCACATTGAGGTCTTTAATCCATTTTGAGTTTATCTTTCTGTATGGTGTTACAGAATGGTCAAGTTTCATTGTTCTGCATGGGGCTGTCCAGTTTTCCCAGCACCATTTACTGAAGAGACTATCTTTTTTCCATTGCATGTTTTTTCCTGCTTTGTCAAAGAGTATTTGACCATAGAGTTGAGGGCCCATATCTGGGTTCTCTATTCTGTTCCATTGGTCTGTATGTCTGTTTTTGTGCCAGTATCATGCTGTCTTGATGATCAGCTTTGTAATATAGCTTGAAATCAGGCAACGTGATGCCCCCAGCTTTTTTTTTTTTTTCCAACATTTCCTTGGTGATACGGGGTCTTTTCTGATTCCATACAAATTTTAGGATTGTTTGTTCCAGCACTTTGAAAAATGTCATTGGAATTTTGATCGGGATGGCATTGAAGGTATAGATTGCTCTGGGTAGCGTAGACATTTTAACAATGTTTATTCTTCCGATCCATGAGCATGGAATATTTTTCCATCTTTTTGTGTCTTCTTCAATTTCTTTCATGAGTGTTCTGTAGTTCCTAGAGTATAGATCCTTTACCTCTTTGGTGAGATTTATTCTGAGGTATCTTATGGTTTTTGGTGATAATGTAAATGGAATCGATTCTCTAATTTCTCTTTCCACAGTTGCGTTGTTAGTGTATAAGAAAGCAACTGATTTCTGTGCATTGATTTTGTATCCTGCCATGTTACTGAAATGCTGTATGAGTTCTAGTAATTTGGGGGTGGAGTCTTTTGGGTTTTCCACATAAAGTATCATGTCATCTGGGAAAAGAGAGAGTTTGACTTCTTCTTTGCCAATTTGAATACCTTTTATTTCTTTTTGTTGTCTGATTGCTGTTGCTAGGACTTCTAGTACTATGTTGAACAATAGTGGCGAGAGTGGGCATCCTTGATGTTTCCTGATCTCAAGGGAAAGGCTCTCAGCTTTTCCCCATTGAGGATGATATTCGCTATGGGTTTTTCATAGATGGATTTTATGTACTTGAGGAATGTTCTCTCTATCCCTATACTCTGAAGAGTTTTAATCAAGAAAGGATGTTGTATTTTGTTAAATGCTTTTTCTGCATCAACTGAGAGGACTATATGGTTCTTCTCCCTCCTATTATTAATGTGTTCTGTCACACTGATTGATTTGCAAATGTTGAACCACCCTTGCATCCCGGGGATAAATCCCATTTGGTTGTGGTGGATGATACTTTTAATGTATTGTTGGATCCTATTAGCTAGGATTTTGTTGAGGATTTTGGAATCCATATTCATCAGGGATATCGGTCTGAAATTCTCCTTTTTGATGAGGTCTTTGCCTAGTTTGGGGATTAAGGTAATGCTGGCCTCATAGAATGAGTTTGGAAGTTTTCCTTCTGTTTCTATTTTTTGAAACAGCTTCAGTAGAATAGGTATTATTTCTTCTTTGAATGTTTGGTAGAATTCCCCAGGCAATCCATCAGGTCCTAGACTCTTGTTTTTTGGTAGGTTTTTGGTCACTGCTTCAATCTCATTACTGGTTATTGGCCTATTCAGGTTGTCAATTTCTTCCTGTTTCAGTCTTGGCAGTCTTGGCAGCTTATAGGTTTCCAGGAAGGCATCCATTTCATCCAGATTGCTCAGTTTATTGGCATATAGCTGTTGATAATAATTTCTAATAATTGTTTTTATTTCCTTGATGTTAGTCACGATCTCTCCCCTTTCGTTCATAATTTTATTAATT
The DNA here is from genome assembly GCF_002201575.2 of Neomonachus schauinslandi. Lineage (NCBI taxonomy): Eukaryota > Metazoa > Chordata > Mammalia > Carnivora > Phocidae > Neomonachus > Neomonachus schauinslandi. The sequence goes on along the minus strand of NC_058404.1, from coordinate 156,924,826 downwards.
TGGGTCCTTTCTCTCTTCTTTTGGATAAGTATGGCCAGTGGATTATTGATCTTATTAATTCTTTCAAAGAACCAACTTCTAGTTTTGTTGATTTGATCTACTGTGTTTCTGGTTTCTAATTCATTGATCTCTGCTCTAATTTTAATTATTTCTCTTCTAATGCATGGCTTAGACATCATTTGTTGCTTTTTCTAGTTCTTTAAGGTGTAGAGTTAGTTGGCGAATTCAGGATTTTTCTATTTTTTTGAGTGAGGCTTGGATGGCTATGTATTTCCCCCTCAGGACCACCTTTGCAGTATCCCATAGGTTTTGGACCAATGTGTTTTCATTCTCATTGATTTCCATGAATTGTTTAAGTTCTTCTTTGATTTCCTGGTTGACCCAAACATTCTTTTTTTTTTTTTTAAGTTTTTTTTTTTTTAAAGACTTTATTTGAGAGAGAGAATGAGAGAGAGAGAGCACATGAGAGGGGGGAGGGTCAGAGGGAGAAGCAGACCCCCCACCGAGCATGGAGCCCGATGTGGGACTCGATCCCGGGACTCCAGGATCATGACCTGAGCCGAAGGCAGTTGCTTAACCAACTGAGCCACCCAGGCGCCCTGACCCAAACATTCTTGAACAGAGTGGTCTTTAGCTTCCAAGTGTTTGAATTTCTGCCAAATTTTTTCTTGTGATTGAGTTCCAGTTTTAAAGCATTGTGGTCTGAGAATATGCAGGAAATAATTTCAATCTTTTGTTATCTGTTGAGACCTGATTTGTGACCCAGTATGTGGTCTATTCTGGAGAAAGTTCCATGTGCGCTCAAGAAGAATGTGTATTCTGTTGTTTTAGGGTAGAATGTTCTGTAAATATCTATGAGGTTCATCTGGTCCAGTGTATCATTCAAAGCTCTTGTTTCCTTGTTGATTTTCTGCTTAGATGATCTGTCCATTGCTGAGAGTGGAGTATTGAGGTCTCCTACAATTAACGTATTGTTATCAATATGATTCTTTATTTTGGTTAACAGTTGGCTTATGTAGATGGCTGCTCCCATGTTGGGGGCATAGATATTTACAATTGTTAGATCTTCTTGTTGGATAGACCCTTTAAGAATGATATAGTGTCTTTCTGTGTCTCTAACTACAGACTTTAGTTTAAATCTAATTTGTCTGATATAAGAATTGCTACAGCAGCTTTCTTTTGAGGTCCGCTGGCATGGAAGATGGATCTCCATCCGTTTACTTTCAGTCTGGATGTATCTTTAGGTTCAAAATGAGTCTCTTGTAGACAGCATATGGATGGGTCCTGTCTTTTTATCCAATCTGCAACCCTGTGTCATTTTATGGGAGCATTTAGGTCATTCACGTTGAGAGTGATTATTGAAAGAGATGAATTAATTGTCATCATGTTGCCTGTGAAGGTGTTGTTTTTATAGATTGTCCCTGTAAATTTCTGTTGTAGATCACTCTTGGGGTCTTTCTCCTTTTATAGAACCCCCCTTAATATTTCCTACAGGGCCAGCTTAGTGGTCACATATTCTTTCAGTTTCTGCCAGTCGTGGAAGCTCTGCATCTCTCCATCCATTCTAAATGAGGGCCTTTCCCGATAAAGTATTCTTGGCTGCATGTTCTTCTCATTTAGTACCCTGCATATGTCTTGCCAGGCCTTTCTGGCTTGCCAGGTCTCTGTGGATAGGTCTGACGTTATTCTGATGTTTCTCCCTCTTTACGTAAGGAATCTCTTCCCCCTAACTGCCCTTAAGGTGGTTTCCTTGGTTCTAAGATTTGCAAGTTTTACTATTACATGCCGGGGTGTTAGCCTCTTTTTCTTGATCTTGGGAGGAGCCCTCTCTGCCTCTAGGATGCAAATGTTTGTTTCATTTCCCAGATTAGGGAAGTTCTCAGCTATGAATTTGCTCAAATACATCTTCTAGTCCTCTCTGTCTCTCCACTCCCTCCAGGATTCCAATTATTCTGACATTGGAATACTTCATTGTGTCACTTATTTCTCTGATTTGATTTTCTTGGATTCTGAGTTGTTTTTCCCTGGCCTCCTCTTTTCCCTTTTTATCTATTATACTGTCTTCCAGATCGCTTATTCTCTCTTCTGTCTCAGTTACCCTAGCTGTTAGATTATCTAGATTGGATTGGATCTCATTGATAGGATTTTTAAGTTCTGCCAATTCAGCTTTCATTTCTGCCCTTAGAGACTTTATGTTGCCATTAATTGATTTCTCCATTCTAGCTATTGTCTTCACAATTGCTAGCCTGAATTCCATCTCCGACATCTTGGTTATATCTGCATCCATTTGTAAATCTGCAGCATAAGTCTTAATCTCTGAGTCTTTTCTAATTTGGGGGTTCCTCCTCCTAGTCATTCTGTTGATGGGTGGTTAAGGGACTGTACAGAGTCCAAATTATTGACCAGAACCCAAGCAAGATGTGCCTGTTTTCTAGAGACCTTAGGGTTGCTGGCTTCTTGTTTTCCCCAGCTGTTTTCTGGGGGAGGGGCCTGCTGTGCTGTTACTCAGGCAACCCTCTTTGGGCGGAGTTGCCCTTCCCCCCCAGTGGCGGGGGATGGGCTCAGCAGGAATCAGTCTTTGGGGCTTTTGTTCTCTGGCGTCTTTCCCTGGCAGCTTTCCATGTCTCTTCCGAGAGTCAGAGCAGAAGAACCTGTTCCCAACCCTCTGCCTCAGAGCAGAGAGACCGCAGTCTGTTCTTCAGTGAGCCCTCCAGTCCACCCTGTCTTCGTTTCTGTCTGTGCTGCTATAAACTGCAGCGTTCTGGGTTGTGGGTCCCTCCACAGCACTCCCAGTCCTGCCTCCAGGTCGGGGCATGTCTCTGCCCTTTGTGCTTCTAAAACCACCAGACACTCCAAGTTCACATGCGCGACCCTGCCGCTCCAGGTTTCTGTCCCGGGGGCTGCCCCAAAGTCCTTTCCCTACCACTACTGCTCTGCCAGTCTGTGCCCTGTCCCCAGTGAGCGAGGCTGTCGCTCACCAGTGGTGTAGGATCACCACAGCTAGGCTCCCTCCCACTGCCATTTATCCTCCGTGATATCTGCCCACGGAATCACAGCTCCCTACTTCCTACCTTGAAACCAACCACCCACAATATTCTGTTTGTAGAGATCCAGATCTTCTTACATCTCAGGCTGATTTCATGGGTGCTCAGAGTGGTCTGGTAGATATCCAGCTCAATCCCAGGGGCCAGTTGAAATAGGGTCCCCTAACTTCTCTGCCTTCTTTTCTTCTCCCCTTATCCCAGTTTCTGGCTTGTAACATAGATCCTGGCAACAGAGTAAAGTGATGATCGCTGTTTGTTGAATGGATCAATAAGTGTCTTCTTTGATGCATGATTTAATGACTTGCCAATTTGTTAAAAGTTTTAATTGAAAAATATAAAACTTTATTATTGGCTCAGGAGAGCCTTATATGCTACATATTATTTATAATTACATGTTGTGTATTAGCATAGCAAATATGATGTACAAAAAGGGAATTTGAGATGAGTTACTTTAAAGTCAATAAATTTACAGTGGCGTCTATATTTGAAAGTAGAATACATACATATCTGAGTACGTGCGAATTCAGAAGACTAGAACCTGCCTTGTCCTATACATTAATAATTCAATATTTTGCATTCTTATACAGGGCAAACTCTCTACCCACAGAATACTTGGGAATGCAAACTGGCTGTGCTAAGACACAGAGGGGTTCTTCCATGATTAGGCAGCATCTGATTAGAGATGATTATAACTTGCCTGTTCTTCCTTTTCACTTCCCTCCTACCACTTACTTCCCCGACTCTACTCTCATCAGATACAAATATGGATCAGCCCCAAAGTGTTGGACCACATGGCTGGCAAATAGCAGTAATCAACAGAAGCCTCATTATTGTTTTAGAATCACCTGCCTGCTGGGGTTTAACCAATTAATCTTTCCCCAATAATCAAGAAATAGTGCAGTTTTTCTTTATCTATGATTTGGGCTTATATTTGTCCTCTGCCCACATCTTCTCATTACTCCCACTGACTGTACCTATTTAATGTTCTACTAAATTTCACTTACACGGACCCCCCCCAGCCCTGCTTCTTTTTCCAATGAACTTTTATAACAGTGGTGAAATTTCACGATGTTATAGACGTGTAGTAGCTTTCACATATGTCCAGGTAAATAACACTTAAACTTACTCATTCCTGTTTCCCTTCACTTCTATACCTACACCTGGATGTAGGTGATTCAGAAAGTTTAGAGATGCATCAAGTATTGGTCTGGGCAAAAGAGAAATCATAACTCAACATATCTTAGGTAAACTTGTAGGGCTAAAATTTCTTATATCGGGAACAGTGTTTTTCAGGTATTGTCTCTAGATTCTTTATCCTAAGAATTAGTTATGCTGAGAACTAAAATTAGCAATTAACCTGATAAGAACAGATATTACACTTGATCTTAAGCTGGAGGCATCACAACTCCAGACTTCAAGCTCTATTACAAAGCTGTCATCATCAAGACAGTATGGTACTGGCACAAAAACAGACACATAGATCAATGAAACAGAATAGAGAACCCAGAAATGGATTCTCAACTATATGGTCAACTAATCTTCAACAAAGCAAGAAAGAATACCCAATGGAAAAAAAGACAGTTTCTTCAACAAATGGTGTTGGGAAAACTGGACAGCAGCATGCAAAGAAATGAAATTGGACCACTTTCTTACACCAAATGCAAAAATAAATTCAAAATGGATGAGAGACCTAAACCTGAGACAGGAAACTATCAAAATCCTAGAAGAGAACACATACAGTACTCTCTTTGACATTAGCCATAGCAGCTTCTTATTAGCTACATCTCCAGAGGCAAACAAAAGCAAAAATGAACTATTGGGACTTCATCAAGATAAAAAGCTTCTGCACAGTGAAGGACAAAATCAGCAAAACTAAAAGGCAACTTTGGGAATGGGTGAAGATATTTGCAAGCGACATATCTGATAAAAGGTTAGTATCCAAAATCTATAAAGAACTTATCAAACTCAACACCCTAAAAACAAATAACCCAGTTAAAAAATGGGCAGAAGACATGGATAGACATTTTTCCAAAGAAGACATACAGATGACTAACAGACACATGAAAAGGTGCTCAACATCACCAGGGAAATACAAATCAAAACTACAATGAGATATCACCTCACATCTGTCAGAATGGCTAAAATTAACGACACAGAAAACAACAGGTGTTAGAGAGGATCTGGAGAAAGGGGAACCCTTACACTGTTTGTGGGAATGCAAACTGATGTAGCCACTCTGGAAAACAGTATAGGTTCCTCAAAAAGTTAAAAATAGGGGCGCCTGGGTGGCTTAGATGTTAAGCGTCTGCCTTCAGCTCAGGTCATGATCTCAGGCTCCTGGGATTGAGCCCCGCATCAGGCTCCCTGCTCTGCGGGAAGTCTGCTTCCAGGGAGCCTGCTTCTCCCTCTCACCCTCCCCCTGCTTGTGTTCCTTCTCTCGCTTTGTCTCTCTCTGTCAAATAAATAAATAAAATCTTAAAAAAAAAAAGTTAAAAATAGAACTACCCTACAATCCAGCAATTGCACTACTAGGTATTTACCCAAAGAGCAAAAACATAGTGATTGGAAGGGATACATGCACCCCAATGTTTAAAGCAGCATTATCAACAATAGCCAAATTATGGTAAGAACCCAAATGTCCATTGACTGATGAATGGATAAAGAAGATGTGGTGTTTATATATATATAATGGATGTATGTATTCCATAAATATATAATGGAATATTACTCAGCCATAAAAAGAATGAAATCTTGCCATTTGTAAAAACATGGATGGCGCTAGAATGCATTATGCTAACTGAAATCAGTCAGAGAAACAAATACCATATGATTTCACTCATATGTGGAATTTAAGAAATGAAACAGATGAACACAGGGGAAAATAAAAAAAGAGAGAAGAAAACCATAAAAGAGGCTCTTAACTATAGAGAACAAACTGAGGTTTGCTGGAGGAGAGGTGGGTGGGGAGATGGGTTCAATTGGTGTTGGGTAGTAGGAGTACACTTTTGATGAGCACTGGGTAGGGGGTATAGCTCAGTGGTAGAACATTTGACTGATGAGCACTGGGTGATGTACGGAATTTCTGAATCACTAAATTCTACTCCTGAAACTAATATTACACTGTATGTTAACTAACTGGAATTTAAATAAAAACTTGAAACTACAAAAAAAAAATAAATGAATGAATAGATAAATACTTGAAACTACAAAAAATAAAATAAGCAATTAAAAATCCAGTGATTTCTATTTGTATGAAATCAGTGATTTCTATAAAATTAGTGTTTTTATTTATGTAAAACTTTGTGAACCAATACTTAGTAAATCAATTGAAGGAAATTTAGGGAGGACTCTGATTTCATTTGTGTTTTAGAGCGGTACTCAAAGTAAATACTGGTTAAATGAAGTCTTCCATAATAAATATGTTAAAAAAGGTATGAGTCCTCACTTTCCTCTTTACTTGCCAGAAAGTGTTAAAATTTGAAGGAAAAATTTATAGAAAAATTTAAACTAGCAAAAAATATATCTCTGGAGGTATACAGCCCAATTTCATTCCTACACATTAATAATAATACTGATTAGGACATTTTTTATTAAAATTAGAAAAAAATCAAATTAGACAAGTATAACTTTATTTTATTTTTTTTATTTATTTTTGTTTAAAGATTTTATTTATTTATTTGAGAGAGAGAGAACGAGAGACAGAGAGCACGAGAGGGAAGAGGGCAGAGGGAGAAGCAGACCCCCTGCTGAGCAGGGAGCCCGATGCGTGACTCAATCCCGGAACTCCAGGATCATGACCTGAGCCGAAGGCAGTCGCTTAACCAACTGAGCCACCCAGGCACCCAATTTTAAGTCACAATATATTTGAATTTAACATCTAAAAAAACAGCTTCCCTTTTTTTATTTTTCAAAATCATTTTGATGGAATTTTTTCGTGTAGTTTGTCTTTCATTTCTGTTTTGAGACAGATTTGTAGAATGCTAAAAACAAACTCATAACAATGACAAACTTATAGTTAACTTTTATTTTTTCTCATGTAAATATTTTCCTAATCAAGGCATGAAACATTCAATGGAATCTCTTCAACCAGTTTGCAGTGGTGAAGCTTGATTTTGCCCCTGGCTGAAACTTTCATTCCTTACTAGTGATAGAAATTGATATTTCACTAAACTCAATAGGTTGTCAAGCATATTGTACATCAATGACAATAGGGGCAGTGCATTCTTGTAACATCCTTTACTTGAGAATATATATAGCTATTAATCTTTACTTTTTCTCACTGACATAAATGTAAGGTCTATATAATAAATCGATGGCATTTGGTATCTCTCTTTTGTATTTGATAGTATTTGCTCCTTCCTTAGCTTGCTCCTTTTCTGTTATAGCCAATTTATGTTCAGTTAATGCTTTCTAGTTTATATTCCATTATCATTACTTTATTAACCAGGGAATGGTTGATGAAGCTGACTTGTTATGTTTAAGCAGCTCTAGTGAGTTCAGAATATAAATTGTATTTTATTGAGTAACTACTATGTGCCAGGGAGTGCAAATGCCACTTTTGGTGACTTAAATAATTTGGAGCATCTTCTGATTGCATCTTCCAGCTGAATAAATTTATAGTAAACATAGTTAGGAATTTTAAGTCTTTTAGAATTAAACTTATGAGTATTTCAGACTCCAGATAGAGAACAACCATTAGAATGGAAGAGTTATTTCCCAATAAATAATGACTACAACATAGAATATAGTTTACCTGTTTTTATTACTCTATATATGCAAAAATGTCATCAATAAAAGGATTGATGCAAGGAAAGAAGAAGGAAGGGAAGGTAGGAAGGAGGGAGGAGGGCAGGAAGGCATGAAGGCAGGGAAAAAAATTATTTTCTATTTTATTTATGTTACATTGGATAAAGTGCTGACTGTAGAGACTTAAGGCTTGGATTCAAGTTCAGCTCTTAACATTTCAATTACATTGGACCAAAGAGAATACACAGTCTCTTAGCCTCAGGGTTCTTATCTATAAAATGAGTGTAACAATAACAGTTATGTGAAAGATTTAGCAAAGTTCATAGAACACATATGAAATGAACTTCTAATTATTTCCTAATACTGATTTTTTAAAAATATGTTTTTTAATGATTTATTTATTTATTTTAGAGAGAGAGGGAGTGAATGAGTGGTGGGTAGAGGGAGAAGAAGAGAGAGAGAATATCTGGTAGACTCCCCACTGAGTGTGGAGCCCCATGCAGGGCTCAATCTCAGGACCCCAAGATCATGACCTGAGCTGAAACCAATAGTTGGACACTTAACTGACTGAGTCTCAGACAGGTGCCCCTGATGATTTCTTTTTTAAAGCCATTAACTGTGTTTTTTTGTTTTTGTTTTTGGTTTTTTTTTTTTTTTTACAAATTCTGATAACTATGAGCTAAGATCTTATAGAAACAATTTCATAAAATTACTAGAACTAACAACTCAAACTCATAAAAGCAATACAATGAATTAATATTTCTGTGATTGTGTGCATTTCTAAGGACTTCTTGGCTTATTTTTTTGTCATGTGCTCCTTTGTTCTTTTAAGAACAATTTGTATAATGTTTGATATACAATCAGACTACAAACATTGTCATCATGATAAGCCCAGGAAATACAGACTTATATGGGCACAAAAACATAATCTAGGATGGATCACATACTACTTCATCTCTTAAAATGCCACATTAAAAAAAGGATGGATATCATAGATGACCAATTTTCTTTTTTTCTTTTTTTTTAAGATTTTATTTATTTATTTGTCAGAGAGAGAGAGAGCACAAGCAGAGGGAGAAGCAGACTGCCCCTGGGCAAGGAGCCTGACATGAGACTCAATCCAAGGACCCTGGGATCATGACCTGACCTGAAGGCAGACTCTCAACTGATTGAGCCACCCAGACATCCCATAGGTGACCTATTTTCATTAATCCAGTAAAGTATCAAAGAATAGGCTAACCTCTAGAATCATTATATAATGAATTGAAACAACCTCCAAGGACACAGACAACAGAAGTTTAGAAGCCTGCTGCATTATCTTCTGGATGGCTTTTCAATTCAGGGAATTATAAAATGGAGCCCATTATATTAGTATTTGAGAAAAGAACAAGAGGCTCCATCATGCTAATGATATCTGTTGAGAGAACAAGATGTAATTGAGAAACATATCAGAAGCTTCTGAGTATTCAGGAACAAAACAATATATCATTTAAAAAATTAAGTAATTGATTAAGTAATTAAATGGATATGCATTTGATTTTCAGTACTAATTTATCCCATTGATAGCCTTCATATGTTTTTGGAATAAATTATAGCAGTCACTTAAGACATAATGCTAGTTTTAATGGTTTATTGGAATAACAGAATTTTTTTTTTAATCTCCCTAATCTCACTAAAATGCTGACACATTCAGTAGTATCTAATTTGGCCTTTTGATCATGGCTCCCTGATATTGGCATTGGTACATTTTATTTTTGTTAATGAATCTTTAGATGTATTAAGCATCCTGACTAAACTTCTTTGGCTCTGATTATCTCAGAGTTGAAAAGAAGTGCCATGATGATTTCAATTGTTTGAAATTTATAAGAACTAAGCATTTGGCTTGGATGATAAGCCTATTTAATCAATATGCTATACTTTCTTTGTACTTGCTTACCTCAGAATTAATAGAAGCCTGTAAGCATAAGTAGGAAGCCCTCTAGTCTACTTATGAACTATTTTATAATCTTCATCTATTTACCTGCAAAATGGACATTCTAGTACCTATTTCTCAGTGTTGTTAAGAAGATTAAATGAAACAACTAATATAAAGTAAATGAGTCTTAATTTTTCATTCTCGTTACCCCTTTTATTGATTTTTTCCATTAAGCTAAACTTTTATGCAATGGACTAAAAAGAATTGAAAACTTACATAAGATACATTTTAACACAAACACACACACCTATACATATAAAACATATATGTTACAATGTATTTAATTATATCATATGCATCAGATATTAATGGTACTGGTATTATATGTAATAAATGTATATCACAAGTTTAAGCATATATGTGCAACATATATCTTTTGATACTATCAACATACAAAGATTTCAGCACGTATATGTTAAATATTTCTTTCTGCTCAGTGGTTTATGCTACCAATAAACAAAACCTAAGACAGGTAAGTGAAAATGTTAATTTCTTTGGCTGCTACAAGTTGCATCCCAGAATCTCTTACGTTCTATTAGGAAGTAGTTTTAAAGATGAAAAGCATGGAGATGTTCTATTCTCCAAGCACATGGTATTTTCCAAAACAATGTCAGCCCTCAATGAGCGTGTATTAGATTTTCAACTAAAATGAAGTTCACTTGCGATCAGTTTGTTCATTTGACCCATTGGGTGTTAGCAAAGAATGTTGCTAATGTTTTATATTATTATTATTATTTTTAAAGATTTTATTTATTTATTTGACAGAGAGACACAGCGAGAGAGGGAACACAAGCAGGGGGAGTGGGAGAGGGAGAAGCAGGCTTCCCGCCGAGCAGGGAGCCCGATGTGGGGCTCGATCCCAGGACCCCGGGATCATGACCTGAGCCGAAGGCAGACGCTTAACGACTGAGCCACCCAGGCGCCCCTGTTTTATATTATTATTAATAAATGTTGCATTTGGTGTGGAACGCCAGAATTTTCACTCATGATAACATTAATCAAATATATATTACTCTGTTTCCCACAAGCATAATTTGAGTAAAGACTAAGTATAAACTAATCTGAAATGTGTGGTAACTTGGTGACAGATACAGCACTGCTTGACTCAGCAATCATTCTGAGATATTTTGCAATTATTTTCAATCACAGATATTCAACAGTTCTTGTAAATGCCAGGCTGAAACCTGGGACATCATTTTCTGATTTGATAATCATCTCCTTGAGAAGTTCAATCTAGAAAGGAATACTGCTGAGCTGAAAGTGTCTGTGAGTGAGTGAATGGAGATCTCTATTAAACACATGTGCCGTTCTCTGCATATGCAGGCTTTCCTTCTTGTTCTGACAAACATTTTGAAAATTAATGTTACTGATCACAATGAGGGGTGGGGCACCAGTACATCTCATGTTATTAAAACACAAAACTCCTCACATTTTGTACTTTACCAGTGTTCTGCATCTATAAATGGCAGTAATAAAACCTTTTTCTCCGTATGTATACATAAAGAAATAGAATCCATACTTCTTAAGACAACTTTGTTTTTTTTTTACAATTTATTTTATATCATTGGGGGCAAAATATTTCAATTTTAAAGGATGGGGCAGAAGTTTTCTTAGCCCAGAGAATGGCACTTGTTTAGCACAACACCTTGATGTGCCATTTGGGTTGTTTGGCTGTAGTTTGGTAGGGAAGGAAAGAGATGACGTTATAAAAAAAAAGAAAGGAAAATAATTTTTCTCCACCAACTGCTAGTGATGGAAAAAAAAAGAGGTGAACGTAAATGAGAGAAAGAAATGAGCTCAACAAATGCTTGAGAATACGAAGATTTAAGTCAACAGCTTTCAACCTTGTCAAAACCAACACCCTCCTTTTATTTTATCATAAATGTTTTAATAAATTTTATTGAGATATACTTTACCTAAAATAAAATGGAAATACTCTTAGCATACAATACAATGAGTTTTGGTGAATATGTATATATATCTATCCAACTACCATGACAGAAGATACAGAACCTTTGCAACACCTAAAAAAGTATTCTTGTATTCCACTGCAGTCAATCCTGACATGTCTTTTCCCAGACTACCTTTGATCTACTTTCTTTCACCATGATTAATTTTATCTTTTTTAAAATTTTGTATAATTGCAACCATACAATATGTGGGTTTTTGTTTTTGTTTTGTTTTTTTGATCTGGCTGCTTTCACTTCTATAATGTTTTTAAGGTTCATCTATGTTGTTGCACCAACACGAATATTTAGTAGCAAATACTTTATAATGTTCCATTTCCATAATAAAATGATCTATAAATATGTCCTTAATTTAATGTAGCAATGAATTTAATTTATATAGCTAGATTTCATAAGTATCATGACATGTGAATATATAGGCATATCTAATACTATGAATTAACCAGATACCTGTGCCTATGATAGAAATGATGAATGGATCCCTTCATAACTATAGAATATCTCTGTTTATCCCTGGCAATATTGTTTGCCTTAAAACCTAGTTTTTTATGTTAATTGTAGCTATTCCAATTTTCTTTTGATTAAAGTTAACATAGTATATATTTTTTTATTATTTTACTTTTAAACTACCTATGACTTTATATATTATATGTTTATATTTAGTGTGATTATTGATACAGTTAGATTTAAGCCTATCATCTTGCTACCCATTTTCTCTTTGCCCCATCTGTTCTTTGTTCGTTTTTTTTTTTGGTCTTCTTTTTAAAGATGACAAATTTGGATAATCATGGGCCATTTTTTCTTCAATGAATGTTTTATTGTCCCCTTTCTCTATCCTATGGGGGAAACCAATTACCCATAGGTCAGGTCCCTGCAGCTCACTGATACTCTTCATTTAATTTTTTTTTTCTCTCTCTGCGTTTAATTTAGATAGTTTCTATTGCTGTATCATCAAGTATCCTATTTTTTCTTCTGAAATTTCCTACCTGGCTTTAATCCATTCAATGCATTTTTATTCTTAGTTATTGAAGTTTTTATCTCTCAGATTTACTTTGGGTCTTTAAAAAATATTTTTCAATGTTTCCTCTTTACTTTTTAATATATTGAGTATGTTGTAATAACTGCTTTAATATCCTTATCTGCTAAATCTAACATCTGTGTTCATTCTTAATCAACTTTGATTGATTGATTTTTCTCCTAAATTTAAAGTATTTTGCTGCTTCTTCCTATACCTGATAATCTTTGATTAGGTTGTGAATTTCACCTTGCTGGGAACTAAGGAGCTAGATACTTTTGTATTATAAATATTCTTGAGTTTTGTTCTGGGACACAGTTAATTTACTTGGAATCATTAGGATCTTTTCATGCCCTGCTTTTATGATTTATTTGGCAGAAGACAATCAGTGTTTAATCTTGACCTAATTATTTCTTACTACTGAGGCAAGACTTTTCTGTGCACTCTACCCAATGCCAAATGAATTATGAGATTTTCTCACCTAGCTGGTAAAAATAGGCACATCCACCATGTGTAAATGCCAGGTATTTCTTCTAATCCTTTTGGATTTTTTTTTTTTTTTTAACAACAAGTCAACAAGTAGTTTTCTCACATGCGTGCACTAATAATTCTCTGCTGGAAATTTCTATGGGCTTTCTAATCTCTGGTACTCTGCCTAGTAATCTATAGTTACCTTATCTTCCCAGAATCTAAAACTCTATGTTTTTCTTTCTTTTTTTTTTTTTTTTAAGATTTTATTTATGTGTGGGAGAGAGGACAACGAGTGAGAGCCAGAGAGAGAGCACGAGCCGTGGGGGGTTTGGGGGTGCTGGGACAGAGGGAGAGGGAGAAGCAGACTCTCCACCAAGTGGTAGCGATGAGCCAAAGGCAGGCACTTAACCAACTGGGCCACCCAGGTGCCCCTCAACTCTATCTTCTAAACTCAGGGAGTCGGCCTATATCTGCATGTGTTCGCCTCCTATGCTGCTGCAACCTGGAAATGTCTCAAAGCAGTAATCTGGGCCAATCATAGGACTAACCTTATTCGTTTTCTGTCTCTCTGGGATGTCTTTCCTTTGTTGCCTGATGTCCAGATCTTGAAAACTGTTTCATAAATTTGGTTTTGTTTTTCTGGTTGTTTCTGATGGCAGAGAAATTACAGTCCAAGTAAATACCAGTTTAGCTGGAAGCAGAAGTCTGGCTTGGTTTTGTTTTAAGAACACTTTTCACTGGGTAGTGAGTCCTAGGTTGGCAGTTACTTTCTTTCAGCTTTTTATAATATGTGTTTCTATCTCCTGAAATTGCATTCTTTCTTTTTTTCTTTAAAATACTCTCTACACCCAACATGGGGCTCAAACTCACACAAGAGTTGCCTTCTCCACGGACTGAGCCAGCCAGGCACCCTGAGATTGCATTATTTCTTGAGAAGCTAATTATCACCTCTGTTTATTTTTTTCCTCTGCAGATATGTCTTTTTTCCTCTACCTGTTTTGAAAATGTTCTTTGTTTTTGCATTTTAGCAGCATATAACCTATCTAAATATGGTTTTCCTTATACTTCTTGAGTTTGTAATAATTCCTGATTTTATAATTTGCTGTCATTTGTGTTTTTGGAAACACTGAGGCATCATCTCTTCAAATGTTTCTCATTCTTTCTCTTTTTTTCTTTTTAAAGACTTAGATTATCAGTATGTTATACTAGGAATTGTATTGCCTAGGTCTCTCTCACTTTTTTCTTTTTTTCTAACTTTTGCTGTTTTGTGCTTTGTTTTGCATACTATTTCTTACCTGTATTTCAGTTGCAGAAAATCTTATCTGTTATGTCTAATCTATGTTAGACCCATCTATTAAATGAATAAATTCGCCTATGGTAGGTGAATACAGAATTTTCATTAAATCTTTAAAATAGTTTCCATTTAACTGTGAGAATTCTCTTCCTGTCTTTTGTTTTGTTTTTTTTTTCCTAACATATTATTTTTTAGAATCCATACCTGATAACTCCATCTTCTATCTATTCTTGCTCTTGGTATCAATTAGGATATCTCATCTCTTTGTATGTTTGTTTATTTTGCATTGTATACTGATAATGATATTATAGAGATAAATTGAGGCCTCAGATAGTGTTATCTCTTTATAGAATGAATTTTTGTGATTATAAAGTAGTTAGGGTTACTTGTAACCTAAAATCACCTTTATCCAATCAGGGCTTAAAGTATTTTGAAGCTAGGCATCAATCCTTATAATGTATTACTTGTGAACTGATACATATATATCTTTTTAACTCCCATATCCTTGACTGTATGCCTGCACATAATTTTTAGTACACCTGAAAGATGTTGCCCAACCATGCAATTTCCCATCTCCCTTCTTTGGCACCTATCTCTCCATTTACCTGAAATGTCATTGCCCACTCCCAGACACATCATGCTCATTTGTTATATGTCACAGATTAAATGTCAACTACTCTGTAATACCTTCCTTCTCCCTCACTGTCTGAGCAAATAGCTTATTTCCCTAGATTCTCATAGCCTTTTTAGCAAAATTGCTTGGCTAGTACTTTCACATTCTGTTATTAGGTATCTCTTGTCCCTTTATAACATGAGCTGTTTGAGGAAAGAACTAGGTTAAAGTTGTAATTGTAATAGGGGACCAAAACCTCAAAATCTTTATGTCCCCAATGTGTAATACATTACCTGAAATATAGTAGGCTGCCTAATAATGTTGCTGAATTGTGGTCCTGGGGTTTCAGTGCTGTATTCTTTAGTACATTTCACGCCTTGTAGCATTCTCCGGAAATATGTTTCTATGATCTCTGACCAAATCTAACTGGAACACTTCTGTATTAAAGGACTGTGAATCCCTAGGTAGTGATTTCAGCATGCTTCCACTCTTATGCCAAATCTAAACCATATGCTGTCAAAAGCATTGCCCTAGGGCTAAAATCAGATCCAGAAAAATTAAGTGTTTCCATGAATTTAGGCTAATTCTCAGTAGTTACTCTTGTTCCAATTCTTGCTTTTACATGATTTTTTTTTAAATACAACAAAGTAGGTTAAAATGTCTTTTCATATAGTACAAACTAAAAAAAAAAATCATTTATAAAAGCAGGAGCATGTGTAGATTTTGAGCTCAGATTTCAGTGGTTTTTCAAGACATCAAAAGGGATCTAAGTAGCTGAGTAGGTGGTAAGATAGGTGGATTAAAAGAAGAAATGTGATTATCAAAAATTAGACTGATTCATTTGGGGCAGGACTCAAACCAGGTGATAAGGAGAAATATGGGAAGACAGGTAGAGACTGGTGTCCAGAATGAGTGATAACAAACGCTAAAATGATACATGTTTGAAGATGTTGTCATGGACACACAGTATGGGAAGATGTGTCTGCAGGTAGACACAGACAATGCACTTAGGAATTGAATGCACTCTAACCATTCAGAGGAGTAAAAGATGCCAGAGAGGAATAGCAGCACATGGATGTCTTTTGCATTTCTGAAGTAATCTGACAAAAACATGCAGGGATCTAAATTTTGTATAAGTTGGATACTGAGCTTTCTAAAAACTCAAATTTAATTTTGTCATCTGTTCTACCCCAGACATTCATGAATATGCACAGACACAGACACACAGGCACACACGATTTTAATGACTTCCCTGGACCCTTAGAATTAAAAAAAAAAAAAAAAAGAAAGAAAGAAAAAGGAAAGAAAACAAGAACAATAACAAACAAACTCTAAAGATCTCAATATTGCCTGCAAAGCCCTGCATACCTGAATGCGGCTGCCTTTTTCAGCCCCATCTCACCATATGCTCCTCCTCATTTACTCATTTGCAGCCACCGACTTGAATGAAAACCCTTAACTTCTTCATACCCTCTCCCCTTTCTCTTGTAAACCCTAAATTGCATTTCTAATCTCAACTAAAACTTCCTAATGGAAACTTGCCCTGAAATCACAAAGTCAAATCAACCTGTTACAGACTGTAATAACAACATCCAAATTTCTTTTTTTTTTTTTAAATCACCAGAGTTTAAGAATATTATTGACACCCTTAACTGGATGCTAAGATTCATGAGGAAAGAGACACTATATCTTTTTGCTTACCATGGTCTTCTCAGAGCTTAGTATAATGAACAGCATATCTGGGTTCATTATGGCAAGGACTCAAGAAAAAAGGATAATCAGTGAAAGACTCATTAGAACAGAGCACAGCTTAAGTTCTTGGATATAGAAACAGAATAGTATTCCTGACACCAGGAAAAGGATACAAGGATACAACAAAACTACCAGAAAGATGGCTGAATTGTTTGTATAGGGCTTTCCAAAGTCTGGAAAGATAACTGAAATGAGGCAGGGCTGAAATTGTAACCTGCAGCAAAATGGTATCTATTGTATTTAATAATAAGCAGTTAACATTTACTGAGAATTAATCATGTACCAGGAATTTGTCTACACATGGTCAACTACCTTATATGAGGTAGGAATTATTATTATCCCTATTTTAAAATATAATAACACTGAAAAACACAGATTTTCCTTATCTTAAAACATGGCTGAAGTTATATCTAAGAGGTAGCTGAGCTGAAATATGAAGCTAGGTATTGGTATATAGCACGTTTTCTTTTTGCTTAGAATGGTATTATATTTTCATGAAGATCTACTCAGACTACGTAAATAACACAAATACTAACTCCTTTGTGAAGAATTTTTCTAGAATCAATCCCTTAAGAAGCTCCCAGGGTTATTATAACATAACTGTAATATAGCAGCATAGCATTAAAGTCTATTGTAATCACTTGTCAACATATATCTTCTCTATTAGATATTCCTTTTCTTAAAGGCAGGGCATTATACAATGTTCATCTTTACATTCCCAGAGCATTACTACACTTTACACAAAATAAATGCTCAACAAATGATGGTTTAATAAATATTTGAGGTCATGTTCAAATTTAGAGTTACTTAAATCAGATTTGTTCACATTTTAAGCGACTGGAAATGATTTCATTTGAAGAAAACTCTATGTATGTGTGTGTGTGTGTATGTGTGTGTCTGTGCATATGTGTACTGGAACAAACTTACCATATATAATTCTTAAATGTGATCATATTATATCTTAAATTGGCATGGAATAGATATACCAATTATTCACACCTAAAACACTGTATAAAAACCATTCAGAAAAGGTAAAGAATCTGGCCACTTTCCCCCTTCTGAGTCCTGCTTAGCAAATGAATAATGAAAACATGAATACACAAAAAGGAAATTAGTAGATGTTGGGCAGCAAAAAAGAAATTAACAATAAATTGCATATTAAATCATCTTAAATGTAATAATTTAAGAAAGAAAAAGGAAACTGCTCAACTCCCGCTGAGCAGTTCTGTGGGTTTTACTAAATACATAATGTCATGTATTTACCATTGAAATATCATGTAAAATATTATTAGAAATCTCATATGCTTTGAGGAGACAATTGCATTTTAATTTTTGAATATCAGAAAATGGAAAAGGATCATCTCCAACAACTGAGACAACTAATTAAAACTGTTTTACCTGTTTTCCACATGTTCATGATTTATAGTAGGAGCATATTGAATAGATAGATAATTCTCTAATACAATTCATCATTTTGCATTCTATGTATTAACTGGACATCTTTATGTATTTTAAGTTTTTTATATTATACATATATAGATTATTCTTTGCTGTTTTATCCTCCATATAATAACAAATATTTGTTATTTGAAAAATTCCAGACTCTTGACTGATATTGTCAATATTTGTCTAGGGATCTGGTATCATAAATAGTATGTGTAATAGATTTGGAGATCAGTACTTTTAAGAAAGCATACTTAGATCAACCCATATGAAAATAATTCCATATTGTTCAGGCTAGATAATAAGGCTCATTTATTTGGACTGAGAAGTATAAACCCTAGAACTTCACAAACTTACTCAAAGCTCACTGTGAAAACTAAAAAATGACAAGAAAGTACTCTCAACTAGTTCTCTTAATGTTTTCTCATGACAGTAGGAAGAAGTTCTGAGAAAATTATTGGAGTCAAAAAACCTGTGTTTGTCTAGTAGAAGACAAAAATAAGTATTCAAAACAAATTTAGGTCTTCCAGGGAAGATGAGAGAATAAGAGGACCCTAAGCTCACCCTCATGCCCTGTAGGTGGGAGTGCCAAACTGGTACAGTCACTGTGAAAAACAGTATGGAGGTGCCTCAAAACATTAAAACTAGAATTACCATATGACCCAGTAATTCCACTACTGGATATTCACCCAAAGAATACAAAAACACTAATTCAAAAAGATACACTTACCTCTATGTTTACTGAAGCATTATTTACAATAGCCAAATTATGGAAGCAGTCCAGGTGTCCATCGATAGACAAATGGATAAAGATGTTGTATATATACACAACGGAATACTACTCAGCCATATAAAAAGAAACCTTGCCATTTGCAACAACACGGATGGATCTAGAGAGTATAATATTAAGTGAAATCAGAGAAAGACAAATATCATATAATTTCACTGATGCGTGGAATTTAGGAAACAAAACAAACAAACAAAGAAAAAAAAGACAAACCGAAAAACAGACTCTTAACTGTAAAGAACAAACTAATGGTTACCAAGGGGAGGAGGGGAGAAGCATGGGTGAAATAGATGATGAGAATTAAGAATACAGCTATCATGATGAGCATTGAGTAATGTATAGAATTGTTCAATCACTATATTGTATACCTGAAACTAATATAACACTGCATGTTAACTATAGTGGAATTAAAATAAAATATAAATTAAAAAACTTTAAAAAGCCAAGAAAACCAAATTCAGATCCACTTCATGTTATGAATCAGACAGACAAACTATTTGTGTGTAGATGACAATAAAACAAGTCCCTTATTGTAGTTTAGGGTCTCTTGTATTTTATACTTTTAGGGTGCACAAGCCTTTTTGAAATTTTAACCACTAGATACTGGCTTCTAAGTTATACTCTGGAAAATGTGCCACACAGGAAATCCTCACCTTCTTTAAAAGTCATAAACAAATATATTTAAAATAAAATGTGTCTTCCTACTGTTAATTCTAGAGAAGATTCTTCAGGTAAGGATAGACAAGTCTACTTCCTATTCCTGAGATTTCTTTTCACCTTGAAAATCTCTCTTATTTTTGTTATCAGTACATCGGTGACCCCAAGAAGGGTTTGTGAATGGGGTAGTATATGTTACTCTTTAACATTTAGACCTAATTTTTGTTTTTATTTTTATCTTCTTTCATAACATTGTATGTGACACTATGAGAAAACATACAGTAGAAAACAGTGTAAAAGTAAGTATTCTGACATTAACATTATTAATTATTTTCTAGGACTTGCTGGTCTCATTCCTACATGTTTTTTTTTTTTTTAAAGATTTTATTTATTTATTTGACAGAGAAAGACACAGCGAGAGAGGGAACACAAATGGGGAGTGGGAGAGGGAGAAGCAGACTCCCTGCCGAGCAGGGAGCCCGATGCGGGACTCGATCCCGGGACTCCAGGATCATGACCTAGGCCAAAGGCAGTCGCTTAACCAACTGAGCCACCCAGGCGCCCTCATTCCTACATGTTTTTGGCATTTCTTTTTCTTTTTTTTTAAAGATTTTATTTATTTATTTGACAGAGAGAGACACAGTGAGAGAGGGAACACGAGCAGGGGGAAGCGGAGAGGGAGAAGCAAGCTTCCTGTTGAGCAGGGAGCCCGCTGCAGGGCTCCATCCCAGGACCCTGGGATCATGACCTGAGCCAAAGGCAGATGCTTAATGACTGAGCCACCCAGGCACCCCAGTTTTTGGCATTTCTTTTTGCATGAGGGATCTCTTATTACTCTGAGTCCAAATACCCATACTATGCTATGTAATCTAAAAACCTGGGTCCAGTAGATGGGAACAAAGACAAATACAAACATTTCCTTTCTCACTTTGTTAATGTAGAGTTGTGGCTTCCCATCAGAAACCCATCCATTCCTTGACTGAATGAATATGCATATACCTGAGGAAAACCACAGTGTGTAGCCTTAATTGCAAAATCTTCCCATTAATAAAAAAATGATTATAGAAATATTCATGCAAAATAAATGATCATAATATTGGAGAAACGGATTACTTTTGTTCCAATCCAATTCCATTGCATTCTGATTTTGTTTAGGGCAATTTTCATTATCTTCTGTTTCTCATTATCATTTTTCTCCTTAACAGACTATTTTCAGAACAGTTTTAGGTTCATAGAAAAATGTATACAGAGTTCCCATATACCAACTTTCCCCAACATGGTTTCTCCTACTATTGACATCTTGTATTGGCGTATTTTTTTTTTAAGATTTTATTTATTTATTTGACAGAGAGAGACACAGTGAGAGAGGGAACACAAGCAGGGGGAGTGGGAGAGGGAGAAGCAGGCTTCCCGCTGAGCAGGGAGCCCAATGCGGGGCTTGATCCCAGGACTCTGGGATCATGACCTGAGCTGAAGGCAGACACTCAACGACTAAGCCACCCAGGCAACACTGGTGTATTTTTTTTTTATCTGATGAACCAATATTGATACATGATTAAATACATGAGAGTTTATATGAGAGTTCACTCTTTGTACTGTACAGTTCTGTGGGTTTTACTAAATACATAATGTCATGTATTTACCATTGAAATATCATACAGCATAGTGTCACTGCCCTAAAAGTGACTTGTACTCCATCTGTTCATCTTCCCTTCCCTCTGAACTCCTGACACTGATCTTGTTTTTTTTTTTTTTTTAAGATTTTATTTATTTAACAGAGAGAGACATAGCGAGAGCAGGAACACAAGCAGGGGGAGTGGGAGAGGGAGAAGCAGGATTCCCGCGGAGCAGGGAGCCCGATGTGGGACTCGATCCCAGGACCCTGGGATCATGACCCGAGCCGAAGGCAGACGCTCAACGACTGAGCCACCCAGGCGCCCCACACTGATCTTTTTTACTGTCTTTATAGTTTTGCTTTTTCCAGAATATCATAGAGTTGGAACCATACAGTATGTAGCCTTTTCAGACTGACTTCTTTTACCTAATAATATGCATTTAAGGTCCTTCCCTGACTTTCAATGGGTTGATAGCTCATTTCCTTCTCTTGTTGAATAATATTCCATTATATGGATGCACCACAGTTTATCATTCACCTATTGAAAGACATCTTGGTTTCTTCAAATTTTGGATAATTATATATAACACTACTATAAACATTCATGTTCAGGTTTTTGTGTGGAAATAAGTTGTCAATTCATTTGGGTATATCTATCAGGAAACATGGTTTCTGGATTGTCTGACAAGACTATGCTTAGCTTTGTAAGAAACTGCCAAAGTGACTTTATCATTGTACCAGCAATAAATGAGAGTTCCTTTTGCTCCACATCCTCATCAGCATTTGACATTGTCAGTGTTTTGTATTTTAACCATTCTAATAGGTGTGTAGTTTTTCATTGTTGTTTTAATTTGTGTTTCCCTGTTGATATATGTGGACCACCTCTTCATATTCTTATTTGTCATTCTTATATCTTCTTTGGTGAGGTGTCTGTTCAGATCTGTAGCCCATTTTTAAATGTGTTATTTTCTTATTGTTGAGTTTTAAGTGTTTTTTGCATATTTGAGATACAAATTCTTTATCAGGTGTGTCTTTTGCAAGTATTTTTCTCCCAATCTGTGACTTGTCTTTTCATTATCTTAAAAGCATCTTTGCAGAGCAGAAGTATGCAATTTAAATAAAATCCTATTTACCAATTTTTTCTTTTATAGTTTGTACTTGGTGTTGTATTCTAAAAAGTCATTGCCAAAACCAATGTTACTTAGATTTCCTCCTATGTTATTTTTTAGAAATTTTATAGTCTGTTTTACATTTAGGTCTACGATCCATTTTGAGTTGATTTTTGTAAAAGGCGTAAGGTCTGTGTCTAGATTCATTTAATTGCACATGAAGTATCCAACACCAAATTAAAAGGACATACATTATACCATCAATTATGTCATTATAGTTCTATCGTTATATCATTTAGCTTGGGAAAAGTTTGTAAGGGACCCATGGCTAACTCTATTGAAATCTGTAATAAGGCTTGGATCATCCAGGAGTAATACTTACTCAAATATCATCTTAAATGACCTTGGATATTTCCTTTCCAAAGTGAGATATTATTATCTATCTCAAGACAAAAAACATACACATGTATGTACCCATATATCCAAAAAAAAAGTGACTTTCATCATTTCATGGTTCTGCTTATAACAGAGATCCCACATGAATGTCTAATGGGCACACTAAAATGACTGTAGTGTTATACCAAATAATCAAAGGGAGAGTTAAAATTTGAAGTGTTGTGTGTATCATGGATATGCCTGCTGAAAACAAACCCTTTCTACATCTACAAAAAATGATAGGGGAAATTTAATGATCACTGGCAAAAGGAAACTAGGGTGGCAATGAAGAATATAGTTAGTTGGTAGCTGTTCTCATTAACATACTTTAAAAATGGATAATAGGACTTTAAAATTAAGGTCTTCACTTTTAATAGTTGATATGTATCCTACAAAGAAGTTGGATTTTTAATCTCACTGTGTTCAATCTCAAACACTTGAGTAATTAATCTAGAATTTAATGTATAATGTAGAGGTGTTTTATAGTCATGTGCTTTGGCATATAACTTGTGTTTAGTGTGTTTGTATGTATTCAATTGTCATATATCTGTAAAATTACTAACATGTTTTTGTATTTTAGATTTTTATTTCTTTTAAAAAAGAAGCTCAATGTGTCATGATTTTGAGACCAAAAAGTAAAATAAAATAAAATAAAATAAAATAAAAATTGAACCCCATATTCTTTATTAAACATGGGGACTTTGTTCAGGTAATATGATTTTTCTCCTTCTATTACATTATATAAAATATTTATTACAGATTAGAAGTATATTAACAAACAAAAGCTATTTTATGTGTCATTTATTAAAAAAGTAATCTAGAAAAAAATTTAGACATAACATTAATGTTCATTTAGATATTGCTAGTCATTACTTATTGTAGAGTTGACTGTAAAATATTTACACTGTTCTGTTTCTTGAGATTTACCAAGTGTCAATGTTATTTACATTTAAACATATTTACACTTAAGGGATGAGCATTCTATAAAATGCCAAAGAACAAAAGTTGTCCTAGTTAGCTGTCAATCCCAGATTGGCCTGGTTTTACTTTGGCATTGCTCTGAACACCACATTTATGAGCCAGCTTCCCTATCATGGCTCTTATCCTTTATATTTTCTTCTCTGATTCTACAAATTACATTAAGGTGAGTAGGGCATGCATCCAGTATGTAGTCCTCCTAAAGTTAATAATATATTGTGGTTTTGTGCATTCTTTGATTTTGTTCTCTGTATGGTTATTTTGCCATTTGGGATGCTGACCATGTTTAGATCAACTACAATTTTGGATAACACATAACCTGTGACAATCTAATGGGTGGAACAGAAGTTTATATTGATGTATGTATGTATTTATTTATTTTTAATATCAGTTTATCAATCTTTTCACTCATTAGAGGACCTTTTTAAAAATCTTATTCATTTCTACACTATTCTTTTATAATTTATTGTAAAGTTTTGACATTTTGATTTTCATATCTAGTGTTTGAATTAAGTATGTTTATATAAATGTGTTTTTGTATATCATAGAAGGTAAGGATGCATTTTCACAAGGAATGAGGATATGGTAGTGAACTGAGAGACAAAAGCCTCTAGCTTTCATGGAGTTTATATTATTTACATTAAGTGAGAGAGGTAGGTTCTAATATGAAATCATGGTAGCAAATTGTCAATTCTTCATTGCATTTTCATAAATTATTACATCATTTATTTTTAAGTTGTATTATCAGAATATAATAGTTCAGAATGTCTAACATTTCCTGGAAAGCTGAGACTTTTATCATTATATACTGGCTCTCCTCATCTTTAGTAACAAAAATTATAATATATTTTGTCTGCTATTAATATGAAAGCTCAGTAGTTTTATCATTATTAGCCTGGTGGTAGATATAATCCTGTGTTTTAAAACTTATTTCCATTTCTTTTAATCTTCCTGTGTTTTTATGTTTGTAGTATGCAATTTTTGAAAAGCATTTAGCTGGGTTTATTTATTTCATATATCCAGTATGAAAATCTGCATTTGTAAGATGGTGAATTTAGACCATTTACCTCTATTTCGATGAATAATATACTTGGTCTTATTTCTATCATCTTACTTTATGGTATTTATCTTTGTTATCATAAGCCACTGGAGTTGTTGCTGCTACTGTTAGTAGAGTACAACCTACATATTCTTAGCAATATGCAAATAAATGTATAAAGGAAAAAGTGATAAAGAAAGGGTGAATGCTCTGAGATCTGTGTTCTGTTTATGGAACTGATTTGTGTCCTCAAGGTCTATTCAAACTCTTTCATATGTAATTAAACCTCAAACAGAAAGTGTTCCTGTGTATGCCCAACTGTACAGTTTAATGGCTCAGCAACCACTCAGTTCATGGATGACAACATGGTCATTCTGGGTTTCACGGTGAGATTCTCAGTCTCTGCAGGAGCACATTAGCAACTCTCTGTGGCTTTCCAAGAATAGGTGTTTCAAGAAGAATGCCATAAGGCTCTGTGCTATGATTTTCTTACTGATGTTAGCATAGGATCCATATTACATCACTATCTGCTACAGACACTTGTATCTTCAAGTTCATAGGCCCAATTTGTAGAACATCTCGCACGGTGATTTGAATCCTCTTCAAAACTGTTACTAGTTCTGAGTCCCAACCCAAACTGGTTGCCTTAAGAGCTACTTTACAAATGGTTCAACACAGCATATTGAAATGACATTACATATATTACCTACAAATTCCATAGAGGCCCATTAAGTGCAGTAACTCTTTAGCAACAGGTATCAAAATGTTTATCTTTTGCTCTGAGGGGATAACTTTTTAAAAAATTCATTGTGGTATAATTTTTATATCACAATATCCATCCACTTAAAATGTACATCCAATGATTTTTAAGTTAGTTTACTAAATTCTGAAACCATTATCATAGTTTTCATCATAGTTATCATCCCTTTTCATCATGAAGGGATATCTTAATATGACTTAAACACTGGATCTGTAGAAACTCTACTGAGAAGGAAGTCTGGATTTGGTGAGGTATATTTCATTTTTTGTCACACATGCAGTATATGAAGACTTTTTGCTACTTCCTCTTCACTAGGTTCATTTAGCATGAGACCATCCATGAAGCCAAGATGTCTTGTAAAATAATAAAACAATCAGATTTGGGCTGCCTGGGTGACTCAAGTCTTGCTTTAGGCTCAGGTCATGATCTCAGGGTCTTGAGATTGGGCCCCATGTTGGGCTCCACACTCAGTGGGGAGTCTGCTTGGGATTCTCTCCCTCCCCCTCTGCCTCTCTCCTCTTTCTCTCTCTCTCTCATTCTCTCTCTCTTTCAAATAAATAAATACATAAAATCTGAAAACAAAAAACAATCAGATTCACTCCAGTCTGGATGGTGACAGAGAAAGAATTGACGTGGCGCTATGTAACACTGTGACATATTTCTGCTGTCCATCCAAACTGCTTCTGGTAGTCTATGCTAAATGACATAAAGGAAAAAGCATTGCCAGCTCATTAGCTGCATACCATGTGCTAAGGCTATGTTGATTTGCTCGATAAAAGAGACAAAATCTGGAACAGCAGCTGTAATTGGAGTCACCACCTGTTTTCATAATCCAATGGCATTCACCAAAGCTGTCCAATTTCTGCATAGGCCAAATAAGTGAACTCAGTAAGTGTGAGGGAGGACTAAATAGCTGGCTTCTTTAATGTCTTTGCTGCTATACTTAGGTATGTGATGTTACTTTAGATTCTTATTTTCATCTGGATGGCCAATTCTAAGCCACCTGTCATACTCTGAAGCTCCAGGTATGGGTTTCAGGATTTCTGCCTGGGTACAGTCCCAAATTGAGTGTTCGTTTATTGCTCACTTCATTCTTATTTTGAATCAATGTTTTTTCTCTTCATCTTTCTTCTCCTCCTCCCCTCCTCCATCCTCTCCTTGATTTTTTTCTTCTTTGCAGATTCCTTCTCTGTCTCTACCTTTTTCTTACCTGCCTCCTCCTTTTTCTTTATATTGTCTTCACTTTCCTGTCACAATACATGTACAATTGTGCTATAGAATATCCATATTCTAATTGTATTGTAAACAGAGATATTTTTTATAATAACTAGCTCCTGCCAGAGGTGAAATTGGAAACAATGCAGCCATTACTCATTAGAATAGAATAGACTAGATGATTAAAGAATCACAGGAAAAAGTTCAAGCTGTGGTGACATTCTCTGAAATTTTCCAAGTTTTCTTTCAAATTGAAACAATTTCATAGCAACAGTTTCTTAGGTTCAAAATTTCCCTGTCTCCATCATTTATTTAGACATCAGATTAGGAACATATCTTTTTTAAAGATTTTATTTATTTATTTGAGAGAGAGAGATTAAGCATGAGCAGCGGGAGAGCCAGAGGGAGAGAGAAAGGGAGAAGCATACTCTCTGCTGAGCAGGGAGTCCAATGAAGGGCTCAATCCCAGTCCCCTGGGATCATGACCTGAGCTGAAGACAGACACTTAACTGACTGAGCCACCCAGGTGCCCTGGAACATATCTTTATTTTATTTTAATGTATTTATTTATTTTTTAAGTAGGCTCCACACCCAGTATGGAGTCCAATGTGGGGCTTGAACTCACGACCCCGAGATCAAGACCTGAGCTGAGATCAAGAGTGAGTATGTGGGCGCCTGGGTGGCTCAGTTGGTTAAGCGACTGCCTTCCGCTCAGGTCATGATCCTGGAGTCCCAGGATCGAGTCCCGCATCGGGCTCCCTGCTCAGCAGGGAGTCTGCTTCTCCCTCTAACCCTCACCCTTCTCATGCTCTCTCTCTCATTCTCTCTCTCAAATAAATAAATAAAATCTTTAAAAAAAAAGTCAGTATGTGCTATGGTGAGTGCTGTGAATTGTATAAGACTGTTGAATCACAGACCTGTACCTCTGAAACAAATAATACATTATGTTAAAAAAAAAAGAAGATAGTAGGAAGGGAAACATGAAGGGGGGAAAATCGGAGCGAGAGACGAGCCAGGAGAGACTATGGACTCTGAGAAACAAACTGAGGGTTCTAGAGGGGAGGGGGTGGGAGGTTGGGTTAGCTTGGTGATGGGTATTAAATAGGGCACGGGGCGCCTGGGTGGCTCAGTCATTAAGCATCTGCCTTCCGCTCAGGTCATGATCCCAGGGTGCTGGGATCGAGCCCCGCATCCGGCTTCCTGCTCTGCCGGAGGCCTGCTTCTCCCTCTCCCACTACCCCTGCTTGTGTTCCTTCTCTTGCTGTGTCTCTCCCTGTCAAATAAAAAAAAAAATTCTAAAAAAATAAAATAAAATAAATAGGGCACATACAGAATGGAGCACTGGGTGTTATACACAAACAATGAATCATGGAACACTACATCAAAAACTAATGATGTAATGTATGGTGATTAACATAACAAAATAAAAAAAATGTTAAAAAAATAAAATGAATGTAATGAATTAAAAAAAAAAGAGTCAGATGCTTAACCAACTGAGCCACTCAGGTGCCCCAGGAACATGTTTTCAAGTCTCTCTTTATACTTCACTTAAAATATCTTGTATTTATCTCATTATCCTTGTATATAGAGACTTTATATATAAAATTAAATTAATATGTCAGTCTCTGATTTCTAAAAGAGAAACTATTCTTGTATTTTGTTTTTTGTCTCCATGACTTGGACCTTTCAGAAAATTCAAATCTCTTGTAGGAAGTTGAATTTACCTTATCTAATCTCTCATTGACACTGTCATTAACTATGAGCAATAGTCATCCTCACCTTTTTTTTTTTTGATCAGTATTATAGAGGCATAATTTTACATTTAGCAAAATTTACCAATTTTAAGTATATAATTCAATGAGTTTGATAAATGTATAGAGTTGTATAAACACCATGGCAATCATTATGTAAAACATTTTCTTCACCCATGAAATTCCCTCATGCTCATTTATCATAAATTTTCTCTCTACATATTCAGCTCCATTATTTTGCTTTCTTCCACTATAGGTTTATCATTTAAAAAATTTTATATAAGTGAAATCACACAATATGTAATTTTATGTATGCAGCACCTGAGATTATTTCAAGTTGATACATATATCAGCAGCTTGTTCCTTTTTATTGACAAATAATATACTATTAAATGCAAATATCTGATCACAGGTTGATAGACATTTGGTTGATTCCAATTTTTGGCTATTATAAAGCTACTATGAGCAATAAAGTGAAAATTTTTGTGTGATCGTATGTATTCCTTTCTATTGAAAGGATTTTTAGGATTGCTGGATGAAAATATGTTTAGCTTTATAAGAAATTACCATACTGTTTTCCAAAGTGGCTGTCCCACTTTGAATGCTCATCAGAAATGTACTAAGGGAATTCATCACCAGCAGAACTACACTAGCAGAAACAGTAAAAGGACATGTTCATTCGATGCACAAGAAATGTATGCCATATAGAAGCTGAGAAATGTAAGAATGAATAAAGAACATCAAAAAAGTAAAAAAAAAAAAAAGTAGTAAATAAGCCATAGAGAGCTAATGCACAGTATAATGAACATAGGCAATAATATTGTATTATAATTATGTAATATAAGTATCACTACATTGGCCATCATATTATAATATATAAATGTGTCAACGTAACCTGCTGTACATCTTAAATTTATACAATGTTATATGTCAAATTTATTCAATTAAAAAACAAGAAATGTATAAGAGTTTGAATAGCTCCAAATCATGGCTAATAGTTGGTATTGTTGAGTTTTTGTTTTGTTTTTGTTTTTTTGTTTTGTTTTCTTTTGTAGTCACTATAGTAGGTATGAAGTAAGTAGCTCCGTATGTTGTAATTTGCATGTTTCTGATGACAAATTATGTTAAGCATATTTTTGCATGCTTATTGACTTTTTGTTTATTTTGGATATAGTGTGTATGCAATTATTTTGTCATATATATGTGAATAAGCCACCATTTATTCACTATTGGTGTTGTGATACTTCTTTATATAACTGGCAAGAGTAATATATCATCTCTATGCTTTGCAAGTATTTTCTCCCAATTTGTGGTTTTCCTTTTCACTTTCTTAATATTGCCTTTTAAGAAAAAACCTTCTTTTTTATTTTGGTGAGGTTCCATTTTCCAGTTTTCCTTTAGGTTTTATAATTTCTATGTATACAGTCTAAGCAATTGTTTCCCAAACCCAAGATCCCAAAGATTTTCTTCTACATTTTCTTTGAGGTTTAATAATTGTAGTTCTTACTTTAGGTCTCTGATTAATTTTGAAATATATTTTATGGTATTAGGGAATCATTTTATTGCCTATGTATATCCAATTTTTTTTTAGCATTATAAGCTTGAAAGACAATCCCTTTCCTTTCGAATTGACGTCTTTCTTTAAATCAATTGATTGTTTATGTGAATCTATTTTTGAACTTTTTTTTGACCTGGATGTCTATTGTTAGGCCAGTACACTGCTGTCTAACTTTATGTCAACACTCTAATATGAATGAGTTTTAGCTTAGTGGGGGCTTAGTGTAGGAATTTAGAATGGCATCCTGGGGAAAAATGCAAAATTTGTAATCAGACAGACAGTGGTTTCACACCTCAGCCCTATCAATTTCTAGCTGCATGATATTTGGATTATAACTTCTTTTCCCTGAATATCAGTTTCTTATTGTAAGATTGTTACATGGGATAAACAACATTTAATTATATCCCAGTGCCTGATAAATAGAAAATGTTTCATAAAGGCTAGGTCTTTTGATCCTTTGTTCAGGATGTTTTAAAAGAAAAAAGATTAGCTACTGTGTTTGTGGTAGATAGTAACACCCATGTTATGCATTCATGAAGAAAAAAAACCCAGAGATAACTTGTCCAGCTACACATGTACTTTAACTTGCTACAATAATTTCTACCCTATTCTGAGCAAAGCAGACATTTTTTACTCATGCTTAATTGCAATATATAAAAAAAATTAGAAGCATAATTTACTGTCTTTTCAGATGGCATCTCTAAGGAATTATTTATTTTTTGAGTTATAATAAATTGTATACAAAATATAGTAACAGTGTTCTTTTTATTACACTGAATAAAATGGATGTTTTTTTCAGCATTTTAATATGTTTACATTAGAGACTAGAGGCCTAATTTAAAAAACATTTGCTATTTTGTACTTTACATAAATCACAAACTAATTTATGCATTCTAGTTTATGCTGCTAAAGCTCATTTCATGAATATTGGGAAGACATTTAACTTACAAAAAAGCATTAAGTATTTGAATGGATATTTTTGAAGCATGGTGGAGAATGAAAATTGGAAGGAAGTCTGGGTTTTAGAATTCAGTAAAGCATTGTTTATGTTTGCTCTGTAATTTCATGACACAAAATGCTAGTATAGTTATAAAAGTTGTTCTAACTGCTGTCACCCCTTACTTCCCAAGACCTCATAGATTAATGGGTTCATAGATTTCGTATGAAATATCCGATGTTACCGTTTGACTCTGGCCACCTAATACTTGAGTGTTTTCTAAGTGTAAATGGTAAAAGCTAACTTTCCCTGAATTATTAAATGCTGTACGTTGCTATCCAAAGGTAATTCAATGTAGAGATAGTCTATTTGAGGAATTTAAACCATTTGGTTCTTCTAATATGTAGGAAATCTTGAGCCTATCATTTTTTGGAAGACTACCGAACATCAGAGTATTTACAAAAATCCTTGAATCATATCTGAGTTTTTGGTACAGCTATATCCCATGCTTATATGGAACAACATAATTATAAACTAATGATTATATTTTTATAATTATTAGTGTAATTCTATTTTATCTATATGCTTTATTATTTGCCAAATTGGTTCATCTCAAATAGAGTTGGGAGGCACCCAAGTATTCAACTCTCTGTAATATGAAATTTAGGCTGAGAAATTTATTTGATTGGATTTTTAAAATGTATGAGTTATAGATGACACAGAATACACTATGTGTTTATTTGCTTTTCAAATAATTCTTTTTTTAATCTTTTTTTGTATAGATTGTCAGTTTTACATTGAGCTAGAGTATGTTATTCAGATATCATTTTTTATTATAAAACATGAATATAAAAAAGTGCACAAATCATAAAGTCACAGCTTGATGAGTTTCAGAAGGGAATTCACCTGTGCAATCACTGAGATTACAGAACACACATAGACATGTACGCACACACACAGGCATGTTCATGCATGTGTGCGCACGCACACACACACACACACTATATTACTGTCACCCCAGAAGTTACCCCATTCCTTTCCGAGTCACTAGCCTCCCCAAAGGTAAGCACTTTTACTTCTACCATCAAATAGTACATTTTCTTTCTTTTTAACTTCATATAGATGAAATCAAACAGGTGCTCTTTTTGTATATTTTAATTAACATGATATTCATAAATGTCATTGTATATATCAATAATTTGTTTATTTTTATTGATTTAGAGTAATCTATTATATGATGATACCACAATTTATCCATTTGGTTCTTGATTAACATTTTAGAAATTTCCAGTTTTGGGTCATTACATATTATACTAGTATCATATTCTTGTGCACATATTTTAGTGAATATGTTTTTTTAAATTTTTTATTGTTATGTTAATGACCATACATTACATCATTAGTTTTTGATGTAGTGTTCCATGATTCATTGTTTGTGCATAACGCCCAGTGCTCCATGCAGAACGTGCCCTCTTTAATACCCATCACCAGGCTAACCCATCCTCCCACCCCCCACCCCTCTAGAACCCTCAGTTTGTTTTTCAGAGTCCATCGTCTCTTATGGTTCGTCTACCCCTAGTGAATATGTTTAAGCAGTTCTTTGGTGCATATGCCCCAGATAGGAATTATTACTTCACAGCAGATAATTCAAAGCAGTTTCTGAAGAGTTGATTCCAATTTGAAATGTTACCAGAAATGTGTGAATGTTCCAGTTGCTCCTCTGGCCTATAAAATACCTTGGAATTACATGGTTTGTATTACTCATGCTAGTGTATGTGGATGTGTTTTATTATAATTTTAATTTACATTTCCCTCAGGGGTACTGATGTTGAGGACCTTTTCATGTGTGTTTTGGCTATCAGGTGTCCTTTTTGTGTGAAATGTCAATCCAAAACATGAACCCTTTTTTAATTGGTTTCCTCATTTTCTCATCAGCTTTTTATTCGCCCTTAATGATTTGTAAGATTACTTTATATAGTCTACATACAAATCTTTTTTGAGTATTTGTATTAAACTATCTTCTCCCATGCTGTGAGTTAAATTTTATCTCCTTTAGTGCAGTCTTTAAAAAATATTTTCTAACTTGACTCTATTCCAATTATTGATTTTATACCTTGAAGGTCAGCACTTCTTGAGTTTTTGCTTAAAATCAGTTCCTCCCAGATTCATGAAGATATAATCCTTCACATAAATACATGTGTATATAAATATATATTTAATTAATAAACTTTATTTTCTAGAGCAGTTTTAGGTTCACAGCACAATTGAGTGAAGACTACAGAGTTTGCATACACCCCTGGCTCCCGCAGGAATTTCACCCCCCTCACTACTGACATCCCATACCAGAGTGGTACATTTGTCACAATCAAAGAACTTACACTGACACATAATCACCCCAAATCCAAAGTATACATTAGGGTTTACTCTTGTTTTTGTACATCTAGGGATTTTGACAAATTAATGAAGTGTACTCACCATTAAAGTGTTGTACAAAATAGTTTAAGTGCTAAAAATCCTTTGTGCTATGCCTATTCATCCATTCCTCCCCCCCCAAACCCTGCCAAACACTCATCTTTTTACTATCATCTTAGTTTTGCCTTTTCTAGAATGTCATATAGTTGGAACCATACAGTATGTAGACTTTACAGATTGGCTTCCTTCACTTAGCAATATGCATTTCAGGTCCTTCCATTTCTTATCATGGTTTAATAGCTCATCTTTTTAGCATTAGTTAATATTCCATTGTCTAGATGTACCAGAGATTATTTATCCATTCACCTACTGAAGAACATCTTGATTGCTTCCAAGTTTGAAACTTGCTATAAATTATAAGACTGCAATAAATATCTGTGTGTAAGTTATTTTATAGATTTAAGTTTACAATTCACTTGATAAATATCAAGGAATGGGATTGTTGGATTGAATGGTAAGGGTATGCTTAGTTTTGTAAAAACAAAAAACAAAAAACAACAAAAAAAAAACAGCCATCCCCTCCAGTCATGAATCAGACTTCCTATTCTTCCACATCCTCAACAATATTTTCTGTTGTTAGTGCTTTTGATTTTGGCCATTCTAATAGGTGTCTAGTAGTATCTTGCTGCTTTGATTTATAATTCCCTAATGCTCTTTTCATTTATAATTCCCTAATGACATACAATGTTAAACTATCTTACCATGTTTGCTTGCCATCTGTACAACTTCTATGATGAGATGTCTTGTTCAAGACTTTCACCTACTTTTTAATTGGATTGTACCTTTTCTTATTGCTGAATTCTAAGAATTTTTGTGTACTTTAAACTTATTTTGTATAGTCCTTTATCAGATATCTCTTTTGCAAATATTTTCATCCAGTCTATGACTTGTCTTTTCATTCTCTTGATATAGAGTTTAACAGAGCAGAACTTTTAAATTTTAATGAAGTCCGATTTATCACGTTTTAGGGTTGCATCTAAAAAGGCATTGCCATGCCTAAGGTTATCTAAGTTTTCTCCTATGTTATCTTCTAGAAGTTTTATGGCTTTGCATTTTACAGTTAGGTCTGTGATCCACTTTGAGTTAATATTTGTGAAGGTGTAAAGTCTGTGTCCATATTCACTTTTTCTGCATGTGGATGTCCATTTGTTCCAGTACCATTTATGAAAAATATTAACTTCGCCCCATTGTATTGTCTCTGCTGCTTTGTCAAAAACCAGTTGACTATTTATGTGAGTCTATTTGTGGACTCTCTATACTGATGCATTGATCTAATTGTCTATTCTTTGGCCAATACTAGACTGTCTTGATTACTGTAACTATATAGTAAGTCTGAAAGTCTTAAGTGTCAGAGGTATGTAGAAGTATGTTGTTTGATCTCCACATATTTTTAAATTTCCCTGTTATCTTTCTGTGTCTTCATTTATTATTAAGGCAATAGTTCTATGTATGATTGACATAGAATATTTTTTCTCTGGTTTTTCCATTGCTTTTAAAAAATATTTTTGGGAAGTTGATCTCAAATATATCTCTATGTTGTGAAACCCTTTGACTTCTTTTTTTTCTCTTTGGGTTTTATTATCGCTTGTTTAGAAATCTTTCTATGTCTTGAGAGGAAATATTCACATATATTTTCATCTAGAATTTATTGCTTGTGCTTCTCTTCCTTCTTTTTGTTATTATTTTATTCTTTATTATACCTGATATTTAACTTGCTACATGAGGAACTGACTTAGCACTGTTTTTCATGAAATAGCAGTTCAAACATCCCATCAACATAACTGAATGACCTTATCTATCATCACTGATTTATTATAATTTTATGGAATGAATTATTTTGTGCAATATAATTGTTTCTCTTTTTTTATTTTTTTAAAGATTTTATTTATTTATTTGACATAGAGAGAGAGAGACAGCAAGAGAGTGAGCACAAGCAGGGGGAGTGGGAGAGGGATAAGCCGGCTTCCCGCTGAGCATGGAGCCCGATGCGGGGCTCGATCCCAGGACCCTGGGATCATGACCTGAGCAGAAGGCAGATGCTTAACGACTGAGCCACCCAGGCACCCCAACATAATTGTTTCTCTGCTGTTTATTCTATTCCATAGATAGATGTAATCATCCTTGAACAGATAACATACTGTAAAATTATAGCACATGGCATAATATATTTTGATATATCAGGAAGTAATCCCAGTCCCAGCAATTGTGGAACTTAACAATTTTTTTCTGAAACTTTTTCAGTGTATAACTATTCCTGTTTGTCTCCATCCTTTCCATTACTTAGCATAATCAGTTTTTAAAACTTTATTATTTGATACACGTAGAGGTATCTCATAGGCATTTCAATTAGAATTTCACTAATTATTAAACATTTTAATTACATATTTATGTAGTTATTTACTGATTATGTATTTTCTTTGTTAAATATCTGTCATCTGTTATGGCTGAATCTCTTTTTTATTGAGTTTTAAGT
This sequence comes from Neomonachus schauinslandi, assembly GCF_002201575.2. NCBI lineage: Eukaryota > Metazoa > Chordata > Mammalia > Carnivora > Phocidae > Neomonachus > Neomonachus schauinslandi. The sequence goes on along the minus strand of NC_058404.1, from coordinate 156,888,720 downwards.
GAAAACATGAAAAATCATGTTGTGGATGTCATTTACTTTCCCATTTATATTTGTAAATACAATTTCACAGTTGTGTTTGGATCTTCAATTCCTTAAGGTTATCTTTTGAAAACCAAAAAAAAAAAACAAAATTAATATTGATGAAGTTCAGTTTATCTTTGTCTTAACTTACAGCTTATTCTCTTGGCACCTCATTTTAATCTTTTCTAACTCAGTGTCAAAACATTGGCTTGTTTTTCCCTAAGTGTTCTTCGGTAATTTTTTAAAAGATTTTTATTTATTTATTTGAGAGAGAGAGAGCATGAGCAGGGGAAAGGGCAGAAGGAGGAGAGGATCTCAAGCAGACTCCACACTGAGGCAGAACCCGACAGGGGCTCAGGCTCACAACCTTGAGTTCACGACTTGAGCTGAAATGAAGAGTCATTACTTAACCAACTGAGACATCCAGGTGCCCCTCTGCAGCAACCGTTTTTTTAAAGATTTTATTTATTTATTTGACAGAGAGAAAGAGAGAGAGCACAGCAGGGGGAGTGGGAGAGGGAGAAGCAGGCTCCCAGATGAGCAGGAAGCCCGATGTGGGACTCAATCCCAGGACCCCGGGACCATGACCTGAGCTGAAGGCAGACGCTTAACTGACTGAGCCACCCAGGTGCCCCTCTGCTGCAATTTTTGAAGTCCATCATGTATATATAGGTCTATAATTCACTTTAAGTTTCAGTTTTAGGTATTTCTTTTTTTCTTCAATTATTTCCAGTATCATTTGTTGAAAAATGATCACTTTTCTATTGAATGACTTTGGCACTTCTGGTAAAAATCATTTAACTTAATACGTATATGTTAATTTCTCAACTCTCTGTTTTGTCCCACTCCTCTGTATGTTTATCCTCTTCAAATCCCACACTGTTTTAATGACTGTACTTGTACAGGGAGACTTGAGGAGTAAGTCCTCTAACTATATACTTCTTTTTATGTTGTTTAGCTATTCTAGTTCCTTTATATTTACATATACATCTTAGAAAAAATTGACAATTTCTATAAAAGTATAATTAAACTTTAATCAGAATTTAGTTAAATATCAATTTATGGAGAATTGAAATGTTAACACATAATCTTTTAGTCCATTAATATAGCATATTTCTTCATTTATATCTATCTGTTTTTTTACTCTTGCAACAATGCTTTGCAGATTCAACAATGTCTTGCCCATACTTAGGTAAAGTTATCCACACATATTATATATTTTATGTTATTATAAATGATATAATTTCCAAATGCTTACTGCTGGTATAAGCAAATATAATTGATTTTCTATATTGACCTTATTATATTCATGAATTAGGTCTAATAGCTCTTTTGTAAATTTTTCAGAGTTGCCTGCATATACAGTTGTGTTATTTGTAAATAAAGAGAGTATTCTTCTCTTTCTACTTGTTTGACTTTCATATCTTTTCCTAGCTTTAATTTCACTAGCTGGGGGCTCCCTTATAATCGTTAATTATAATTACAATTATATAATTGTTAAGTAGAGAGTAGACATCTTTGTCTTATTCCAGATTTTACAGAAAAAATAGTATGTCACCACTGAGTGTGATGCTAATTGTACGTTTTTCATAAATGTCTATATTAGTTTGCTAGGGCCGGTATAAGAAAGTACCACCTCCTGAATAGCTTAAATAACAGAAATTTATTTTCTCACAGTTTTGGGGGGTAAAAAATCCAAGATCTCAGTGTCCACATGGTCAACTCCTTCTGGGGGTCACTGAGGGAAGAATATGTTCCAGGCTTTCTCCATGGTTTAAATGGCTATATTTATTTACACTGTGTCATTTCATTGTCTTTCCTCTGCACATTTCTCTGTGTCCAAATTTCCTTTGCTTATTAGGACACAAGTCAATTAAGCCCACCTTAATTACCTCATTTCAACTTAATTACCTCTGCAAAGACCCAGTCTCCAAATATGGAGAATGCATCTCACCTTCTAAGGTACTAAAGTTTGGGACTTCAACATATGAGGTCATTTTTATTGTTTTTGGGGGGAGGACGAAGATGAAGAGTATAGTCAAAGTATAGCCATTGGATATTTAAGGAATTGAAAAAAATGCTCAAAAAAAAGCACTCATTATAAAAATTGAGACAGGAAATTGTATATACAACATGACCCCAATTTTGTGATACAATTGTGTACTTTCTTGAAGAAAATATACCAAATATTGATTTTCCCTCCAGATTAAGATTTTTAAACATTTTTTCCTTTCTACATTTCTATATATATATATTTTTTTAACACAAACTGTGCCTTGTGAGATTAAAGCAGAACACACTACAGTCACGCCTTTCATAAAAATGTGGCTCCTTTATTTTCCGTGTAATTAATATAATGTGGCCCTCGCTTTCCTACTGTCAGTGGAATTACTTAGAAAAGTAAACCTGTCCGTTCAGGTACTCTTTTTCTTCTTGTTGGAAGACACACTTCCAGAATAAAACAGTAACTTCCAGGTATTTGTGGCTGCTTTGGGATAATGGATGGTTGTTTAAGGTTTTTCTGCCCTCTCCCACTCCAGGATGGTAGCTGCAGAGCTCAGCAGGGGGCACACACCTTGTCTAGTCCACCCGCTGTGCCTCAGCTCTCTCCAGGCCTTGGTCCTGTCCTCGGAAACTCACTGGGGACCTGCTGGGCCGCATCGGTATCCCTGAGGCAAATGAGAGAGTTTCAGGTGTCTTCTATAGGTCTGAGCAAGCCTGGAGCTGACCTTGCTGCTCCCAGCCTGCCCTGCGCAATTAGCGCTGCACGGGGCGCCTCACTGCTTCCTACTCAGGGGCCCGCGGAGGGCTTGCCTCTGTTTCCCTCTGTTTCCGTTTCTCTGTCTCTCCCTGCCCTCAGCCAGTGGGGCCTGTGTCGCATCGTGTTTCCAGGGCCCAAGCCTCCACAAGCATGGTGAGCATGATTTTTTTTCTTTTTCATTTCTTTTTTTTCTTTTTAGATTCCATATGTAAGTGAGATTATACAGTGCTTGTCTGACTTACTTCACTCGGGGTCCTTCTGTGTTGTCATGAATGTCTGAATAATACTCCATTGTGTGTGTGTGTATAACATTTTCTTTTCTATTCATCTGTCCATGGACACTTAGGTGGTTTCTGTGTCTTGACTATTGTGAATAACGCTGCAATGAACATAGTAGTGATGATATCTCTTTCATACTGGGAATTTATGTCTCTTGGATATATACCCAAAAGTGGAATTACTGGACCACATGATAGTTCTATTTTTAATTTTTTGAGGAACTTCCGGGTGCCTGGGTGGCTCAGTCGGTTGGGCGACTGCCTTCGGCTCGGGTCATGATCCTGGAGTCCCGGGATCGAGTCCCGCATCGGGCTCCCTGCTCAGCGGGGAGTCTGCTTCGTCCTCTGACCCTATCCCCTCTCATGTGTTCTCTCTCAAAAAAAAAAAAAATTTTTTTTGAGGAACTTCCATACTGTTTTTCAGAGTGGCTGGCCCAGTTTATACTTCCACAAATAGTGCACAAGTTTCCCTTTTTACCAACATTTGTCTTTTTAATAATAGACATTCTAACAGGTGTGGGGATATCTCATTTGGGTTTTGACTTCTCTGATGATTAGTCATGTGGAGCACCTGTTGACCATTTGCATACCTTCTGTGCCACCCAGCACCCCTTTTCTTGCTTATCTTTATTTGGTTTTGGTATCGAGGTATAACTGGCCCTATAAATGAGCTGCAAAATGTTCCTTCCTAATAAAAGGAATTGACACTATTTCTTTCCTATATGTTTGATAGATTTATACCACTGCTACGATCTTGCCTTGGAATTTTTGAGAGAAGTATTTCAACTATAATTCAATTTTATTAATCCATAATGGACACTTTGGGTTACCTATATAGTCTAAAATGAGCTACAGTAGTTTTATTGTGTGTCAAAGATGGGCAAGTAAATCGAGAGATGTTGTGGAAGAAAAGAAAGGTCTGCCCCTGCAGGCCTGAAGGCACTTTGAAAGGAGATGCAAGCTGGAGAAATAGTTGTTGCGATACTTTTGTCCTTTCCTCCTCAGGCCAAATTTTCACATATCAAAGAATGTTAAAAGGAAACCAAACTGGTCACTTTGGATTAAAAAAAAAATTCCTATGTACATATCACCCATAATTTTTATCTAGCCATTAAAATGTAAGCAGACATTTATTTTTATTTACATTTTAGTCCTTCTAAAAATATAACTCCTCTCACTATCAGTGACTTATATGGTCGTAAGAAACCACAGAGTCCTATTATCAAATCTTCAGCATCTATCACTGCACATGAAGCAGCTGTTCTCATCTAGCTGTAGGGTGCCCATATGATCACATTTCTGTAGTTGTGAATACGGAGGCGGTAGAAGATACCACACTGATGTAGTGTGGTGGCTGCAGACTCAGATGGGAATCAAACTGAAGCTCTAGAGCTTGCTTGCTGTGAGATCTTAGACAAGTTATTTAACCTTTTGCTTTGCTATCTTTACCTATAAGATATTGATGGCAAGTGTATATGGGGTTCTTATGAGGATTAAATGACTCAATTTATGTAAAGATTTTGGAATAGTATCTGAAACATAGGAAACCCATTCTTATCATTATAAATATGTGCCCTCTGTAAAACATAAGATGTGGCTGTTTCTGATTATTTCCATTATTACTTTGTAGTTTCCAATGGCATTCTTTGGAGACATAAAATTCCTTGGAAGGTTTGCCAGTGTGCTCGGTTCAAACATCAATATTGAGCTTCTAACCCTGAAGTTATTATCAAGGATGTTCTGCTTTGATTGGCTAAGCCTTAAAAACCGCTTCATTTAAATTAAAGTGAACATAATAAGTTAAACAGAAAATGAAGGAATCAAAGTTAGTAAACAGGCCAATCATATGTATAAACGATGTGGCAGAAAATCAAAATGTGTCCCCTTCTGCATACACTTGATTCTGAGGAAACATAGCAAATTATTTTCCTATATTTGTATACATATATATATATATATATATATACACACACACACGCACACACATGAATTATGTAACTATATATAAAACTTTATCTTGCTGTCTCTCTAATATATAATGTATATAACTAAATATTTATGTAACAGTTTCTCTCTTTATACATACACATAATTATTTCATCAATTAAGTACAATTCATTCTTCAGAATAAGAATATTTACTAAAAATTCTCATGGGATGCTTGGGTGGCTCAGTAGGTTAAGCGTCTGGCTCAGGTCATGATCTAAGGGTCCTGGGATTGAGCCCCATGTCGGGCTCTCTGTTTAGTGGGGAGCCTGCCTTCCCCTGTTTGTGCCCTCTCTCTCTCTGTCATATTAATAAATAAAATCTTAAAAAATGAAATTAAAAAAAACAAAAATTCTCTGTACTTCCTACTCTTTTTACAAATGGAAACTATATTCCAAGTTTGTCTCCTTTGCTAAAAGGAGCCACACAAATAAATGAACATTCCTCAAATTTCATAATTATCTTAAGTCAAAGAATATTTACAACACATATCATGAAAGATAAGTGACTTGCTGGTAACTGTTCTATTCTTCATGCCAGTCTGAAATTATCTCAGCAGGTAGACCTTATATTGATGATGAAGAATTTTGAGAAAATAGCTTATTCATGTTTTTACCCAAAAAGCAGACACCACTTGATACCTTAAAGGAAAATAAAGAAGGTGGTACTTTTAATTCTGGAAGATTTAGTATTAAATACAAACAAATTATATATTTTAAAATCAATTGAAGCCCCATTTTGTTGAGCTAAATATGTCAGGCTATATTAAATTTTACAATTTATAATAATGGCAGGAATAGCAAAAGCATTTAGTCAGCCAAAGAGGATTTATACACAAATGTCAGGTGCTTTATACTATGTACAGATATTCTCTATGCTGAAAGAAATGCAGTACTCTTTAGGAGACAAATAATATGTGCATTATCCCTTGAAGAATATGTGTGGCTACATATAATCAAGGGATGAATTACAATTCTAGTTACCTATTAGATTTTGAAAATTAGTAATTATAAATAAAATATTTTCTCAGTTTTTTTCATGAAGATATGACCTACTAATGCCTCTGATATTTATGAGTACAAACATAATGCATCTCAGTAAAATCAAACTAATTTTCTGAATGACATGAAATAGTATTGCAAGCTTTTTATTTTAATACACTATTATTTAGATTGATGATTAAGGTTTACTTCTAGAATTGTCAAAGAGTCTTTGGCTATTTGTGAGATTGTTATCTAACATCTCTGATAAATAAAGTAAAGTAATACTTTCCTGTATGCTTCCTACTTTATTTTCAAACGTAGGCTTTTAGTGGGAAGCAGAATAGATATCAACATATTATCGATTTTTTTCCACCCTAGTTCTGTCATTTTCTTTAGACAAGTCACTGTTTTTCTTGAATTCATTTGAATTATTTTCTATAATAAGATTTCAGATTAGATCTCAAAAAATATTTACAGATAAATTATTAAAAGTCTAAAGTGGATTTTCAAAATTACATGAAGTAAAACCTAGACATATTGTACTCAAACTATAGAAAATCAAAGATAACAAAATGAAAGAAGAAAAATGAGAAGAACCAACCTTATGAATAAAGAGGCAAAGATAAGATTTATGTCTGACTTCTCAGAAACCATGCAAGCAGGAAGAGTTGAGTAAAATATTTAAAGGGTTGAGAAAAGAAAATACCAGCCTAGAATTCTGTACCTTTGAAATTATTCTTCAAAATTGAAGGAGAAATACTTCCCCCCCCCCCAAAAAAAAAATAAAGGAATTTTTTTGCCAGTACATCTGCCTTGGAAGAAATGTTAAAAGACTTTCTTTAAAGAGAAAGAAAATTATGTAAGTCATAAACTAGAAGGAATAAGTGAAAGTGAGAAACTTTATCTTATTAATTAACCCAACAGTTAACAATGTGTTTATAATAATAGTGAGATTGTATTCAATTATATATATTTATGCACATATTTATGCTTATGTATAAGTGAAATGAATGATAGTAATAATGCAAGGGACAGGAGGGAAGAATTAGGAATATTTTATTATTATGTTATTTGCACTACCCGTGAAGCAGCATAGGTTATTTAAAAGTGGACTTGGATTCTTTGTAAATGTATATGGCAAACTCTAGGACAAATACTAAAAAAAACCAAAACTGTAAAATAAAGAAATATAATTGATATACTAAGGAAGTAGAGGAAATGGAATCATATAAAATGCTCAATTAAAACTACAAAAAGCATAAGAATGATGGAAGACAAAAATATGAACAAGAGAAAGGGCGAGAAATAATAAAACAGTAATAAATACAGTAGTTATTTATCTATATCAATACTCACCTTATATATCAGTGGTCTGATACACCAATTCAAAGTCAGAGATTGAGTGAATTGAAAAGCGAGAATCAGCTGTGTATTTTCTACACGGAATCCTCTTTAAATGTAAAGACACAAATTAAAATAAAGGAGTGATGAAAGACGTACCATGTTAACACTAATCAGAGGAAGTGGGAGTTGCTGTATTGCAGACACAGCAGACTTCAGAGTAAGGAAATTGAGTATGTACCTAATAACAGCGTCTAAAATACATGAAGCAAAAACTGATACAACTTCGAGAAATGGATGAATCCACTGCCATGATGGAAACTTTTAATACCCGTCAAACAGAAACATTTATGGGAAATCCCTGCACCTTCCCATCTGTTTTGTTGTAAACTTAAAACTGTTTAAAAAAATAAAATCTTATCATTTTGATTCTTGATTCTACTCTTAGAGACCCCTTGCAAAAAAAAGGGGTGGGGGACATACAGATGAACACCAAAATTAGAAAAATAAAATATGATAGAAAAGCAAGCAAGGAATATCAAAATTGTCATTTCACCAAATAATAAATTGGAATACTTAACACCTTTGGGGGAACATCAAAATTATTCAAGGAATGCAAATGAAAATGCCAGTATTAACAATCCAAAAACAAAGCGGGTAAATATTAATAAAGTACTTCAAGTGATGAAGAATTAATTGTTATCAAGAAACATTCAAATAATAACTTGAACTCTGCTGATATGTGCATAAGTTGGTTTTAAAAAAGTCTTTCTCTTAAACCCATTAATTCCCTTTCTAGGAATGTATCTAAGAAAAATTTCAAGTTTTAGATAAGTTTATGAACAAAAGATACACATGCCTCTTTATAATGAAAAAAAAAAGTAGCAATTCCTTCTCAATGAGGCCAACTCTGGCCACTACATCTTACTTCAGGCTCATCGTAATCCTTTTTATACAGTGCCATTTTTTTTCCCAGGGTATTTATTACCTTCTAACATACTGTTTCAATGTACTCATTTACTATGTTTATTTTTCATCAGCTATTACCTAACATGGGAATATAAGTTGTATCTGTGCAGAGTTTTTGTTTTTTATGTTTTTATGACTGATGTATTCCAAGTGCCAAGAATAGCCCTATCTACAGTAGGCACTCAGTAAATATTAAGTGAATAAAATAATTAATATAAAAATATAAGAATGATATATAATTAAATATTACAAACCATAATTTTTTAATAAAATAGGTATTTATATAAAATATATAGGTTTATATAAATATATACATATGTATGTGAGAAATAAGAATATAACATTCTATATTTATAGTGATGAAAATCATTCACATATATATGTATGTATATAGAACAAAAGAGTGCTAATGCCTAGATCTGGTAGAATTAAATATGATTTTTATTTTTCTTTTATTTCTACCTCCAAATATCATACTGTTATTACATATTTAACATTTAGAAATAATATTATTAAAAATATCATAGGCTAAATATGTCTTGATTTATATAATAGTTTATAAAGATAATGCATCTCAGCATTAGATATTTAAGGAATTATATAGAGAGGCAGAAATATCTCAGTATATAGATTTGAACCAGGGAAGAAAGGAAAGGCCTATGATGTAAAATGATCTGCTACACCACAGTAGTGTACAGTGAAGGTTCAGAACTTTAAAAAAAATACACAGGTACAGAATTCATAGGTTTACTGCCTTCCCCAAGTCACCAGCATCCCTTGGCTGGACTATTTGTCACAATGGTCCCCAATTGATTTCCCTGTTAGCACATTCACCCCTATGGTCTATTCTCCACGAGGCAGCCAGAAGGCTTCTACAGTCTGTGCCATTTTTCTTCTCAGAACTCTCCAATAACTTCTTATATTGCTCAGGACAAAAATCAAAAGCTCTTAACATCGTATACATAGTCCTGCTATAGGATCTGAAACATCTTCCACCCAATTCTGTGATCGAATCACATCACAACAAAAAGCTTGCTCTGACTTTTCTGTATAAAATAGCAAACCTCCAGCCCACAGAAAACTCAAAATCTCTCTTAACCTGCTTTATTTATTTTTTATCACTGGAATTGTTACTACCTGATGCATATTATGATATACATATGCCTTGTATATATTCATTAAATACACATGTGTACATACATACATGTATCTGTACATATGCACATATGTATCACATATATGCGTATACAAACATACCTAATACAACTATATATTGTATACCCCAGTATACTTATATTTATGCATATCATATATATAATATCTCTATTTCACTACCTGATGTGTATGTTTGCACAAGTGCCTGGGTGCCATTTGTTATCCCTCAGTCTTTTGTCATGAAAATGTAATGTCCATGGACAAATACATTTAATGCTTTTGGTTCAACACTGCATTTCTTTATCTAGTAGAAGGCCCTGCATGTGCATAGAAATTAATGAGTATTTATTTGATTAATGAGTACTAAATAAGTCATTAAATTAATGCATTTTTTGTGTTCACTCTTCCTGCTTTATAATGAGGAAGATGTGATGATTGATATCTGCGTATTATATGAAAAGCATTGCAAACCTACATACTTATATCTATATGTATCTATTTATCCATTGACTTAACCAATTTGCTATTCTACCAGTCTGTCTGTACTTCTGACCTACCAACCTTTACGCTAGGTTATTGAATACAGTGACTTTAAGCTAGGTGCCTCTCTGAAGTGATTTTCTCTGCAACTGTTAACTGTTCCTTTAAGTTCTCTGCCCAGCTTTGTGCAACTGCAAAACTTCCTAAGAAAAAAAGGAAGTTAAAGAGATAACTGTGGCATTCTAATTTTAGATAATTCTAATAAACTCTATTCATATATCGGGGTGGCAAAAGGAGAGGTTAAAAAAATCTGTACAGATTATTTCACCCACCTCAAGGGACGCTGACTTTATATGATTTTAAGTGACTAATTCATCTTGGCCAGTTTTGACAGGATTAGATCTGACTGAGAATCTCTCTTAACATGATTATGTGATTATTTGAGATTTTGCTTTTATTGCTCTTCTTCCTACATCTTTTCAGCTGGGAATGGGAATCTAGACTTTTGTGAATCTGAGCACACCAGCCTTTGAGATGTGGAAATTTTAGGACATACTCATGAGGGTGAATATTGATCCTCACATCTGCTCTGTCTAATCAAGTATATGTGTTTCCCAGTCTGTGCATACTAGGCTTAGAGTGAATGATTATATAAAAAATGTTATGACTGAAATTTTTATGGTCTGGAAAAAGTACTTTATTTTTACAAACCAGATCCATGTATTCAGAATGGCAAGTTTGTTGATTAGCACATCCCAAACAAACAGTCCCAGGCAATGTTATTCTTAATTTAATTTGCCAAGTCCTTAATTTACTTTGCCAATGTAATGCTTTCTTAAAGAGCTAAGGAAAGAACTTTGGTAGTTTTATGAGAATTATCAAGAGATTATTTCTCATTCCTGTGCATTTTAAAAACTAGTTTGGAATACCTTTACATCAAGAATTGTCTTTTAAAAAGTTAAGTAGAATTTTCACATTAGACTTGGCTTAAATTAATGACCACTTATAATTTAGAACATTGTGTATATCTGTAAAAATAGCAAATATATGAATGAGTATTGCAAACAAAGTAAAATACCTGAATTTTCCAAAGGTTGCCTCTTTCATATCCAAACAAAGAACTGTGACCTTGGGTGAAATATTTCTCTTAAGAAATACATTATATTTGGGGCGCCTGGGTGGCTCAGTCGTTAAGCGTCTGCCTTAGGCTCAGGTCATGATCCCAGGGTCCTGGGATCGAGCCCTGCATCAGGCTCCCTGCTCCGTGGGGAAGCCTGCTTCTCTCTCCCCCACTCCTCCTGCTTGTATTCCAGCTCTCACTGTGTCTCTCTCTGTCAAATAACTAAATAAAATCTTAAAAAAAAAAAAAGAAATACATTATTTTTGTTCATTATCTTATTCAATTTTTTGTAAGTCATTCAAGTGAATGTTTGTTTTGGGGATATATCAACTAGAACTAAGCTATTTCTGTTAATCAAGTAGTTCATCAGCAACTTTCATTTAGACCTTCTTTGATAAACAGCTCTGCTCTTGGAGAATCTATTTGTTCCTGAGTTGAAAAATAAAGGAATGTTAGTCAAGTAGAGAACAGTGAGGCGAGGATTTATAAGTATATTCATCTTTTAGAAATGGAAACATTTTTATTAGGCATCAAGTGAAGCAGAGTGTACAAAAAAAGCTCAAATATATTTTGTTTCAGAATATTTAAATAACTTTTTAATCTTAATTATGTGACATACATATAGTAATAATGTGGCAATAAGCATTACCATTTTCTAGAGTTATTTATTGTCATTCAATAAGACTGAGAGGTTGGATGCAGCAGTTGATAGTGAGATAATAAGAATTGTCAACACAGAGAATCTATTGATGTAGGTGCAAAGATTGGGGAGACATTTTAAGGGGGAAAAAAGACTAATCCTGGTCAAAATAGAATTATAGGAACATCTGTAGGAGACAGAGGGGTGAAATAGATGGTAGAATCATCTAAAAAAGGCAGTAATATATAGTTATTAAGTTTATGGATAATTCAGTAAACTGAGTAACCCAACTTAAGTTTTTCTGGAAAGTGTAGATCAGGAATATATATTTTCCAAATTAGTAGACAGGCATATCACTCCAAAATTGTCAAATTGTATACTCCATTCTTGGATTTTGATTCGTCACTAAATGGACAAAGAAATTGAGGAAAAAAATTGTGACAGGATCTGGATGGTGTACTGGTGGCCCTGAGGCCATTATTACGGTTATTCCTTCTAAATCCTGTAGTTGCCTTGAGTCTTATCTGTTTCCAAATTTGGGTTCTCATCTTTTTTGCCATTTATGTGATACATCATCCTCCCTGTCCCTCATTTATCTTCCAATACATTTCCTTCAGCTTAGTTTCAATTTCACAAAGTTAAGATATGTACTCAGTTAGGAAGACCCAAGATTAAGTTATAACTATAGATAAAATATTTTACACTACCTAATAATCACAGAGTCTTTTGACCCAGAAATTTTAAAGCTAGTAGAAACTGTGACTTAAAAATTGCTGCAGCAGCTGATATGTTTATCTTGATGTAGCCTTCACACATGTATTTTTTTAAAATGACAGGGTTAAAAATTAAAGTTTACATTCTGTATCTTTTATTTTTTTTTAAGTAACCTGTTTTTCTCTTTTGTTGATAGCAGGTTTTATATTTTTTATTTTTAATCAGAGCTGCTTCAGGAAAACAAAATTCTGCTTTAGTGTAAATATTTGATAAATTACTTAAATTTTTGAGACGTGGGTTTTCCTAGATTTTAAGCCCCCAAACACTGAGCACCTGTATGTTACACTTACCAAAAATATTCCTACATGACCTGGCACATGTGAAGAATGAATGAATAAATGAATAGTATATGAAGGAATGCTTACTTCCATTGGTTTCCTCCGCATGTTTACTTCTAATGGTTATTTGTCTGATATTTTAGATTTCTGGAGAAAGAGTAAAGGTCAGTAAACTATCAGAATGCTGTATATTCTCTGTTCTATGAAATGAGTTACAAGAATTAGAGTAGATCATTGGTTTAAGAGAAAATAAAAACTGTATTTTGCAGTTATTGTTCAATTGGCAATTATTGTCGTGCCTTAATCCATCTCATTTAGGCATTACAATATAAATAATAATTGTCTTTATTATGCTAACTATGACAATAAATAACAAAAGCTTTCATATCCATAAAGAAAAAAATGATTTTCCAATTGTCTATGGAGAGAAATTTGCTGTCATTCATTGTTTTAATAAATAAAAGTTGATAAATGGTCTAAACTGAGGAATTTAAAAGGAAAATACAATGAATCGCTTTTACTAATTTTATTCTTATAATTTTAGGCACTTGTTTTAACATGAATTACATGTTCATATGTGTTCATATATGTTCCTAGATGCTTGCATTTTCTGGAAACCTACAAATTCAGACTCTGTTAGAAATATACAAACACTGTGTGGAGACTCCATTTTTTTCCTGATTGTGGCATTTGGAGTAACCTGGTCACATACATTTTAGGCATACATACATGAGATTGCACTCCCATAAGTATGATTGAATGGATATTATAAGATAGAATAAAATGGATATAGCTTAATGATTTAGACATCTTCCAAATAGAAAGATTTAATCAGTTATGCAAAATTTTTAGAATTCTGCTTTTGCCATGATAAATTGGCCCATCTCCATAGAAACATCTTCATGCTTTTAAAAAAAATCATCTAAGGGATGCTTTGGTGGCTCAGTCAGTTGGGCGTCTGCCTTTGCCTCAGGTCATGATCCCAGGGTCCTGGGATGGAGTCCCACATCGGGCTCCTTGCTCAGCGGGGAACCTGCTTCTCCTTCTGCCTGCGGCTCCCCCCTCCTTGTGCTCTCTCTCTCTGACAAATAAATAAATAAAATATTTTTTAAAAATCATCTAAGAACTAGAAAGATATTGGGCCACCATGATTTTTAAAATTTGATCAGAGATGATTAAATAGAATTCAGTACAATTTACTATTTAAGACAATCCTCACTTAATCTCTGTTACTGTTTTACTGCTTGACTTTATTTTTGATCTCTGTCTTTACTCAGAGATAAATTGCAGATAAATTTCATCAAATCTTAAAATCTGTTGATACTTAGGATGGTAAGAGTTGGTGCATGTGCATTTTATGTTTCAGATAATAGTTTTTTAGAAAAATGTCTCAGTTAAGGTAGAGTGCAAGATTTGGTTTCAAAAGTTCTTTCAGTAAGTCAGAACTAATGTTTTAAAATAAATATTTGGTTAAATAATTTATTGGCTGAAGGGGTTCCTACTTTTTTTTTTTTCCATCTATGTCCACTGAGAAGTGAAAAGAACGTAAACTTTGGAATCCAACTTTGGTTGGATTTCAAATGGGTAAATTCTTTTTTTCAGATTAGTTAAATTCTTATGATTATTTAACATTCCAGAATCTGACTCCAGGGCTTACTGTAAAATGAGGGAAATTATGTAAATATAAGATTATCATGAAGTTTGAATAGGAGACCATGAAGGACTTTTCTTATAATTCCCATTAACAAATATATGTTCTTTTACCTTGTTTGGTCATCTCTTGATCACAATTGGAGCATAAGAAACTATTAATTTTTGTATTAAAATGTCAGGACATAATGAATCCAAATCGACCGTTGAATTGGATTTTTGTTGGGCAGGATTATCTTACATTTGGGAGACAAATTGAAGGGCAATACTGTTAATTCTCATTGCAAACTCTCATTTCCTTATTGAGCAAGGGGGGAGAATATCAATGTTGTGTTGCTATTCTAGAAAATTCATTCCAGAGCCTGAAGGTATGGAATGTTTGTTAATGTTTGCTGAATGTATAAATGGACAGACCCAGTGTTGAATAAGTGAATGTGCTGGTTTTAAAATTTGTTCACAAATTCTTTGATATTCCACTCTTTAAGATATTCCTCTCTTTAAAAGATGTAGTTTTATTTTCCTTCCCTTGAATGTGCTTAGATTAAATGACTCTTTTAATGAACATAATCCGGGAAAGGTGGTGCAATGTGATTTTGAAGGCTAGGTTATAAACAGTTTATAAACCAGCTCTGCCTGGTTCTTGCTCGCAATTTTCATTTTGAGAAAGCTAGCTGCCAGGTTACAAAGATAATCAAGCAGCTTGTTTGGGAGAAACTAAGGCCTCCCACCCATAGTCATCATCAATTATTCATCCATGTGAGTGAGTCACCGTGGAAGTAGATCGTCTTGCTCCAGTCAGGATTAAGCTGACTAGCCGTAGCTGATGTTTTGACTGCAACCTATCAAAAGACCCTGAGTCAGAATCACCCAGCTAAGTCACTCCAAAATTTCTCACCTACATTAACTGAAGATAATAAATTTTGTCTCAAATTATCTAAAGAGAGTGAATGAACAAGTAGAAGGTCCATGGGAAGCATAAGGATTTGTTTTGTGGAATTAGAAAAAGTGGTTTTGATGTCAAAATTAGTACCACAAAAATTGGTCTAGCCTCAAATTAAAGATGACTTGGTACTTTTAGATTTCTTTTTAACTCTATCTGCTGCTTCTTTACTTCCCAGCTCTCACCCAAACACCTCCATGAGTTGTTGGAGGAAATGGAGACTTGGTTTGGATCCCATAAAATAGGAAAGTTGGATTATCTATTTTAGTCATTTTTCACACTTTCAAGGATTTGAAAGTATGGTTGCATTCAAACATATCTGCTTGAGTTTGTGAATTTGCTTGAGTTGTCCCAAATTTGCTTCCTCTAAGGTCTCTCTAGAATTTTGAACCACCTGTGTTTCCAGATGATCAGTTAGAATCTGATTTGATGTGCTCCAATATTCAAGAACCTTATTACACCATCCCCTACACTAACTCTTTAGATTTGAGCAGAGTGAAGGATTTTGCTGGGAAAAATGCTAACATGTTGTGTGTCCCTGGATCCTGAGAGGTTTCCCCAGGCATTGTGATCTAGTATAGTTACTCATATCTGGTTACTTTTTGCCAAGTACCATGCAACATCTTTCTGCCTCCCCATAATAGCACTTTATCTGGCTTCCATGTCTTTTTAGTGTAGGCCTCTTATTTGAACCTAGCTTCTGACTTTAGCATAAGCAAGTATATATAGCAACATTTGAAAATGTTCTTCCACAGTTTTGTGCAGCATTTTGTCACAAAGACGACAGAGTTTATGAGTTATGAGGGGAAATTGAGAACAAAGTTTCTGAGGGTTGGTTAGATGCAATATTTCATAGTAGTTAAGCAAAGAGCATGTTCTATAAGTATCCAGTGCACTCATGTTGTGCTTGCCTTCTTATATTCCTTGTGTCCTCTTGTTCTCCATCTTATAGCAATGTCCTCAATGAATATATGTTAAAGATTTTAAGAGGTTAACTAGGTAGAGGCACCTGGGTGGCTCAGTCATTGAGCGTCTGCCTTCAGCTCAGGTCATGATCCCAGGGTCCTGGGATTGAGCCCCTCATCGGGCTCCCTGCTCCGCGGGAAGTCTGCTTCTCCCCCTCCCACTCCCCCTGCTTGTGTTTCCTCTCTGGCTGTCTTTCTCTCTGTCAAATAAATAAAACCTTAAAAAAAAAAAAAAAGAGGTTAACTAGGTAAATGTTATCTTAAGTCATGGCAGGAAGTATAGAAGATATTCCTGAGTAAGGGAAACATGTTAGCCAACCACTTACTACGTTTTGGTATGTTGGTAGGAGCCAAAACTAAGAATTAGTATATGTTTTCTTACAAGGGAAGGGTTAGTAAGTTGTGGTGGGATCTGCTTCATCTTATTTACATTTAGACAGAAACAGCATAGGAGGTCCTGAAGAATAGGCAGAAGACTCTGTTTAATGCCATGTAGTTCTCTTTTCTGATTATCCCTCTTATGTAGGTGCTTCCTCATTCCACGGCTTTATTAGTGCCTCATCTCATAGGGGACAGCAATCTCATAAATCATAACATGGCTAAGTAATAGACTTCACATATTGTTCTGCAAGGAATATATTCCTTCTAACAAGGTCTTCCTGGATGAAGGATGATATCCTGATGATGGAATGCCAAACACTGAGGAATCACTGTAGGGGGCTATTTGGACATAGAACACACTTCAAATTTTGCTGGATTAGCAACCCCTTTCTCTATTTTTAGAATTGTCTCTATCATCCCTGTATTATGATTAAAGAGTGTATATAACTGTTTTCAAATTATAGCCATTAGCATGTTTTTTTCTCAGTATAACATTTACAGTTTCATTGTGAATCATTATGGTGTATATTTTTTTAGAAAAGCATTAAAGCAGGAGTCAAGCAGTTTTTATATTTGAATCTGACTTCCACTCTATGATATGTAATCATGGATAAGCCACTGAACCCCCCTGACTTCTGGTTTCTTTCTCATCAGAAAAAAATGATAGGTGACAAATTATTGGAGCTCTGATAAGATTAAATGAAATAATATATAGAGAGACTTGCATACTTAGTAGCTATGCCCTGCTTTACCCTTCCTAAAATATATTCATTAATTTATTTAAAAAAAAGATTTTATTTATTTATTTCACAGAGAGAGACACAGAGAGAGGAGAGGGAACACAAGCAGGGGGAGTGGGAGAGGGAGAAGAAGGCTTCCCGCCAAGCAGGGAGCCTGATGCAGGGCTCTAGCCCAGGACCTTGGGATCATGACCTGAGCCAAAAGCAGACGCTTAATGACTGAGCCACCCAGGCGCCCCACATTAATTTCTGTGTTTTTTTTTTTTTCCTAAAACAGGAGAAGAAATTGAACTTGTTCGTTAATGGCAAATATATATACATTTTTACTCACTTAGAAAAGGGAGTGGATTCGTTTAGGTCACAAAATATCAATAAAATTATTTTAGAAAGTAAATTTTCTTAGTATTTTTACCTATATTAGACCCATTAGATGTCTCCCATGCCCTGTATTTGAAATATAAGCCTCTTTGTGAAAACTGTGTAATTATTTCTTAATTAAACAAGAGATAACAGGTAAGTAAATGATCTCTCTTTAAAAAATATAATCCTATACATATATAATTTTTCATGTTTTCCATTTTCAAAAAATGAGTTCTAATGACCTCATCAGAATTTTATCCCAAAGGAAAGTCTTCTTTTCGGGGGTGCCATTTTATGTATAGATAATATAAAACATTTTGTTTTTCTTTGCTCTTGTTAACTGCTAAATGATAAGTGAAAAGAAATGCAGTATAGGAAAATGTCATAAAAAGTGCCCCCAAAATGCATGTGCTGTTTTTCATATAGTGCAGTGTTGTTCAAGTGTACTCTCATCAGACAATGTCACTGAATATGTTTTAATATCCTTGCTGGTACCATGGTTAGGATAAAACATATTCTATAACAGATGCCTTCATCTATTTCTGGAGGAGCCAGAAGGAAGATGTTAGTTTGATTATTTATTGTTTCAAATACAAATGATTTAAATGTCTATCATCTCCTTATCTTATAGTCTAACATACAAATACTCTGCACATAAACTTAATCCAAAATGGACCTGGACATGAGAAAATATGACATTGACAGGAAAAAAATTTCTTTGGTAATCCATTCCCATTGATCACAAGTGTCTAATTTAAGGACAAATGTCAAGAAATATAGAAACACTTTTTAATTACAAAAAATAAATAAGAAAGGGGTAAAAACAATAGATGAGTACAAGCTAAAAACAAGAAATGGGACTCAGGATGACAGTGTGCAGTACCTTGTTGGAAATTAGAGGTCACACAAGAGTAGATAAGATTGACATAAATGAGGACTTGAAATGGTTATCGAGAAGAGGTTGAAGGGTAAGTGATCTTTAAGCATATGTGGAAAGAGTATGAGGTGAAGTTAAACATACTAATACATTTTAATTAATTTCATGACTCTTTAAGGAGGTGTCAGACCACACATAATATCCAACTCAAAAACGCCGTACTAATTTTACTAATATGTCCATACTTCGATGTTTTGTTACTTCTCTATATGATCCCTATTCTAAAATGAATGCAAAGAATAGTCCACAGTGATTCTTTATAAGAAATAAAAGCATACCATGTTAAGTTATATCATGCCATGCCTTTATACAATAAATAATATTGAGTAGCTATGTTATATTTGGACTCCTAAATATTCAAAAAATAAGTAGCTTGGATTTTTACATGAAGAATACAGTTTCAGAAAAATAGCAGAACATTTAAAATTAAATAGTATTTCCTAGATTGCAAATGTTCAATGCTGGTGATTAAGAAGAGAATCAAGTAACTTTGTGTAACTCAGATGTTTTCTATAATGTTTTTTAACATAGAGAACAGCATTTTGGTGTTCACAAGATAATAATAGTCTTTTATACTTTTGATCATTCTTTGACTGGAAAGTACTTATATTTAAAATGTTAACCATGGCTTTGATGCCTAATAGTAAAATAAAAAGCAGTTTTCATTTTTTGCCAATATTTCAATATGAGAACATTGTGGAAATTTCATTAGGAAAATTGAGAATTCATAGAAACCACGTATCAATTTAATAAATTCAACATTTTTAATCTAAAGTGTTGTGAAATCAAATTACTTTAAAATGATGTCTGTCTTATAAAAATATAGGAATGATGTTTGTACTCTTGCCTGCAAAATGGGGCTAAGGCAGTTTAGCTTGTCTGCCTCACATGTATACAATACATTTTTGTTGACTGTAGGTACAACAGCGTACAGCCTATTTCTAGAGCTTATTCATCTTGCTTGACTAGACTGTCATGGTTTTCCATTCAAAATGGCCTATTGCCCTCTCCCTCCAGCCCCTGGCAACCACCATTCCACTCTTTGATTCTATGAATTTGATGATTTAGATGCCTCGTGTAAGTAAAATCTTGATGTATTTATCTTTCTGTGGCTGGTGTTTTCCACTTGGAATAATGTCATTAAAGTTCATCCATGTTGTTGCTTACTATAGAAATTCCTTCTTTTTAAAGGTTAAAAAGTATTCCGTCATATATATATCTCACATCACATTTTCTTTATCTGTTCATCTACCAATGGAAGTTTATGTTGTTGCCATATCTTGACTGTTTTGAAAATTCTGCAGTGTACCATTTTTTCCCCACCAGCAGTGTGCAAGTGTTTCAGTTTCTCTACATTCTTGTAAACATTTGTGGGTTGTTTTTATTTCTGAGTATGTTGACACACAACGTTACTTTTTCTTTTTTAATAAATGACATTCTTATAGGTGTGAGATGGTACCTCATTGTTGATTTGTTTTGTATTTCCTGGATGATTAATGACGAATATCTTTTCATATACCTACCGGCTATTTGTATATCTTCCTTGAGAAATGTCTATTCAGACTCTGCCCATTTTTAAATTAGGTTATTTGTTTTTTTACTATTGAGTTGTAGGAGTTTCTTACATATTTTGGAGATTTACTGCCTACCAGATAAATGGTTTACAAATACCTTCTCCCAGGGGCGCCTGGGTGGCTCAGTCAGTTAAGTGTCTGCCTTCGGCTGAGGTCATGATCCCAGGGTCCTGGGATTGAGTCCCATGTTGGACTCCTTGTTCAGCGGGGAGTCTGTTTCTCCCTCTCTATCTGCTGCTCCCCCTGCTTGTGCTCTCTTTCTCTCTGTCAAATAAATAAATAAAATCTTAAAACAACAACAACAACAAATAACTTCTCCCATTCTATAACTTGCCTTTTTACTCTGTTTTTTCCTTTGCCATGCTGGTATAGAAGATGGGGTCTTTGGGAGTGTTTATGTCATGAGGTGGAACCTTCATGAATGAGATTACTTCTCTTACGAAAAAGATCACACAGAACTCCCTAGGTTTTGCCACTATTGGAGGATATGGGAAGTCTGTGACATGGGAGGGCACACACCCAACCAGACTGATACCCTGATCTTAGACTTCCAGCCTCCACAACTGTGAGAAGTAAATTTCTGTTGTTTATAAGCTATCTAGTCTCTGGTATTATGTTATACCAATATGAATGGATTAAGACATTCTCTATCCTCCTTGTTCATATCCTTTCTATAGGGAAACTTATTTACCCTCCAGGTATTGGGATTATCACCTGCTGATGGCTCATAGATGTGCCCCCATAAGGAATACCCCCAATATAGGAAACAGCCTCCTTCATGGAAGGCTCACAGAAAATACCTGGTTGATATAGGATTTCAAAACCTGGCTCTCTTGCCTCAGTTTTGGACAACTCCCAAAATGTATCACCTGAGACCTCAGTTGACATGTTGTGTGTCAGCTTCTCCTTCTACTCATCCCTTTCTCACAAGTGTGTTACCTAAGAGCTTATTCCAATGAAGCTCTTCACACAGAAACTACTTCATTGTCTCAACAAAATCAGTCTAAGAGAGCTGACACCAGAAGTTGTCCTAGAAACAGACTAAAAAATGAGATTTAGGATATAGATCATTTGTCAGTTGGCCAGCAATAAGTCAGCCAGCAGTAAGGACCTTATCACAGGTAGAAGGTGGAGTATCACTAGCTCCTAGAATGCTGTAACAGTGGAATTGGTGAAATGTTTAGCTGTGAGAAGTTTGGTTGGGATGCTTTTTAAGGAAAAAGAAAAAAATATTGTTTTGCACAATATATATGTTACTAGAGAAGTATCAAGAAATAATGACTATAAGAACTGTGGAATTGGGTGCCAGTTACCTAAAGTCATTGGTTCAATGAAGAGAAATAATGAGAGGCACAGTGTAATTAATCAGCAATTCAAGCAAAATATGAAAGATTGTTTTCTTAGCAGCATTTAAGGAAACTCTCAGATTTCCTACAATTAATGATTAGACAGAACAGACGAGGCTCAGGGTAATTATAAGAGTATCAGAACTTTAGGTAATGTTTCATTCTTCTACACAAAAGTCAGGGGGAAAATAAGGAATGAGACCCTAAGAGTTGGGATGCATGTGACTGGAGAGGAACAGTTAAGTATCTTAGAATCCCAGATTCTCCTGAACCCACTGTGCCAACAAAAATGGCTAAACTTCCCTTCTTAAAAGATACTGACCTCCCTTGATTTGCAATTCTGCAGAAGCCTCATGTGAGGCATGTGACTTGTAAGGCGATGCTTGTCCTTAGCTTTTACTGCTACCTCCTCCTTTGGCAATCAGAGCAATAGCATGTGTGAATCCCAGTATTGCAGTGGAGGGATGCACTGACTTGCTGAAGGAGAATAGAGACTCCATAAAGAAGCTGAAGGATCTAGCTTACAAATATACAAGCATGGGTATAGATGTAGAGGGGGTTGGATCAACAGGGAGAGAACATAAAGTTGAACATTGGAAATTTTTGTAACATGGAAACATTCATCCATAATGCACAAATTTTATACCCTTTTAAGTACCATGAGAGATGGCACTAACATAGTGTCAGTGTGGGCCTTAACAGCTTGGAAAAAGTGTTGGTTCACAACAAATAAAGTTGGAATGCTGGAACTTTCAATATTAACAATTAGTTCAGGCCCTTACTACTCTGTGATTGTGCTCTGGCAATAGCCATGTGATTTGCCTTCCAGACTCCAAGGAGAAATACATTACTTTTGTTCATTTCTCAGTATCGTAGCTTAGAAAATATAAAGTCGATGAACAAAAAATGGTCTCAGGAGAAGGTATTTTCTAGCAGGTTATTTTCTGTTGGTTTTAATATGTAGAAATCTCATTATAAAATTTGATTCTCATATTTCTAGTAACACATAAAAAGGAATTGAAAACATAATTTTGATGGATGATATCATCTGGACTCTAGAACTCTGACCTTTTGCCCAAATAATTCTAAATACTTGTATGGGAGATATTGACCTAGTGCTATAAACTCAATTTTAATTCAAAGGGTGATCTAATGAGGAATACAGTAGAGGCTCTGCAACATTTTCAATTACACATGTGGTTTAGCTTTTTAACTAGAAATTCCTATAGCCCATTTCTCAAAAATCAATAGCAAAATCTATACCAAATTTGAAGTGGAGCACACACACAAAATGCACATTTACACATAAACAAACTTAAGAATCAAAAAACTATTTCTGCTAACCCATCTCAGCTTACAGCAAAAATACTGCAAAAACACGTTTAAACTGATCAGCCAAAACTGCCTATATTTTTTCATTGATAGGAGCAAAAAAAGCAAATAATACTTTTGTATGCAGTAAGTCCCTTACCTTACTTGATAGTCTCTTAACTCTTCAACTAATTTCAAATACTTACAGATTACCTACTGTATACATGACACTATGGTAGTTGCTTGATGCTGATGAATAAAATAGGGTCCTTGATGTGAAGGAACTGATTATGTAATGGTGTACAAATTTGGTCCCCTGCTTAATACCATAAAATTTATATTCTTCAAAAATGACATTTATGATATGATCAGTAATATCTATTTCCTCATTAATCTATTAATTTCATGACAACCTGGGTTGTGTCTGCTTTGCTTCTTTTTAATCCACATAGTCTGGCTTAATCCTTATCAGATGTCAAGGTTTTATAAATATTTCTTGAATGAATGGATGATGCAAGTTTGCAATACAGTGCTGAATAAGATAAGTATTCTAAAGAGATACAACTCAAAGGGTTGGTATTTAACATCCAGTTGACAGGATGAGGAAAATAGCATTTGAGAATGGATTTAAAAAATGGACTGGATTGGGCGCCTGGGTGGCTCAGCTGGTTAAGCCGCTGCCTTCAGCTCAGGTCATGATCCTGGAGTCCCTGGATCGAGTCCCGCATCGGGCTCCCTGCTCGGCAGGGAGCCTGCTTCTGCCTCTGACCCTCCCCCCTCTCATGTGCTCTCTCTCTCATTCTCTCTGTCTCAAATAAATAAATAAAATCTTTAAAAAAAAATGGACTGGATTGAGACAGATTGGCATGGGTAGAGATATTCAAGAAGAAAGACATGTAGGAAGAAAGGGCATGCAAATGAAGAATCATAAATTCTGATACCCAGGTACTATTTAGTTTATGGAGATACATATATCTATGTATGTATGTATATGTCATTTGTATATGGCTTTCCATATTTGGGTAAGGAGAGAATGAATGAGTTCCAAGCTTATCTTCCTTGAGTTTTTTATTATGTCCATATATTAATTTAATGTATTTTCTTGTCTGTGTATGTGGGGGGAGAGGATGCTGCCTTTGAGTACTTTTCAGGAGGTTAATACTGAGGAGGAGCAGAAATGAGTGAGTGAGGAGAGTGAGTCAGGCAAGGGAGGGAAAGCCATGAAGAATGTGTTAATGAGCTGTTCATTCTGGATGCAACTAGGGCATAGTTCCACTGAGGACTGTGTAGAATACACTTCAAGATTATCAAGGCTTTATTTCCACTTGCTTCTCTCTACTCCCTTTAAAAAATTCCATAGAAGCCATTTTGATTTTGATAATTTTTTTTCAGTTCTCTTTAATTTTCTTTCATTTTGTATCATCTTAGTAATTATGAGGGCAATGCTTTAAGATTCTGATAACTATTCTGTGGTGATGAGTTTATAAAGCTAAGTGGGTCTTTTATTTTGCTGAGAACCTGAACGCAATTATTGTGCTCAGATTTCAATATATGTATAATGGTCAATACTTCTATATATACTTGATATATATATATATATATACTTGATATATACTTGTTATTACCTTCAAATCAATCACAAATATTTTTCTTTTGTTTACCACATAGATTTCAGTTTGTGTACTTGTTACTGAAAATGAACAGGTTGCTTTGGATTTGTTTGTTTTTAATGTGCTTGGGTTTAGAGCATCTTCATACAGTAGGAAAAGGTCTTGTCTTCTTTTGGATTTTAGTGTTTGGTATCTAACACAGTCCTGGTTAGACCATAAGAACTGAGGAAGTACCTGGTGATTATTTGGTCATTAAAATTAAGTATTACTTTTTCTACCTTATTGGAAAATGTTTCAAGGATGTAGGAAAAACTCTTTTTTGACTTTTGTTAGAAATATGAATGCTTTCTACTTGCCTTAGTACATTTATTCCATTAATAATGTGTTTATCAGAAAAAATATAGCTTTTCTTAACAATGTAGTATGAAGTACTTATGTTTATATATGCAAAATATTTAGTTATTTGGCATATATGGCATGCAGTATTGAAAAAGAGACGTTTAGTCATAGTTTTCCAAACATATGAAAATACTTCCTCATATTTATTCATGTAATAAATACTGAATGGTATCTACTCTGTGAAAATTACTAGATTCAAAGGATAGAAATTATATGAAAATTCTCTGAAAATGGTAGGATTAGGGGCACTTGGGTGGCTCACTTGAATGTCTGGCTCTTAATTTCAACTCAGGTCATGATTTCAGCGTGGAGTTTGCTTGAATTTCCCTCTCCCTTTGCCTCTGCCCTTCCCCCACCTCTAAACTAGGTAAGCAAAATCTTTAAAAAAAAAAAAAAGGTAGGATGCACTATATTACCTGATCCACGCAGAAAAGAATAACATGAGGTAGCAATGGAATGGAATATGAGATTTGCTGTATTGCTGAGACCTAGGCAAGTTTATCAGACAAGAAGCAGCAGTGGAACTTGATAGTAACTAGAAAAGTTTCCAGGAGAATATCACTCTCAGTGTATACTGTGCAAAGATGTGGTGTAGAACCACGAGCCAGGCAGTAGACAACCAGGTCAGAGGCACTTGCAGTAATATGTGGCATAGATCAACAATTTTTTAGACATATCCTAGAACCCCCTTTTTGAGAGATTACTCATATTCTGGGCATTGGGTTAAAATACTTTACATAAATTATCCTTAAGCCTCAAAACCATTCTACATGATTGGTTGTATTATTTCCCCAATTTACAAATAAAAAAAATATGAATAGTCAATTATCTTCCCAAAATGAAAGACTATGTGATACAGTTGGGATTTGAACAGACTATAAAGCCATTCTTGAAACCCTTCACGCTGCCCCATCACACACTACTTCTGGGGTAGGTTTCTGTTGATAACAGACTTCCTAGACAGCTATTTGATGAAATGGAACAATATCTTTTAAAGGGTCACATCTTTTGATAGAATAATTCTAAATCTAACAATTCATTACATGGAAATGATAAAGACTATACACAGGGTTATATATAAGGGTATCATCACAGTAGTTTTTACAATAGGAAAGTGCTGGAAAAAAACTGAACTTCAGAATTAGAGGATTAGTTAAATATGTTATATTCAAAGAATGAAACACTATGCTTCCATTTAAAAATCATGTTTTATAAATTGCTTAATTGTATGATAAAATGTTCATAGTTAAAATAAAAAGGAAGATACTAAAAGTTTATGTTCCCTATCATCTAATTGAATATATGGATATAACATGTGGAACAGAATATACCAAAATTATTATCTCTGTAGGGTTGTATTATAAAAAATTAAAAATTCAGTATGTTTCCTTCAGTTTTCAATTTTATATGAAATCATGTTCAATCATTAAATAAGTAAATAAACAAGAAACTATTCCTGTGTATTCACACTTCATATTTTACTGAATTAAATAGGTATATACAGAAAAAAATTAATGTGAAAATATAAGGTTTTCACAGCCAATGGCTTTCCACCCTCAATATCTAGAGAGATGAGCAAATCTTAAAAATCAAGAAAACGAGTGAAGAATAACATTAACATTCCCAAAATGCTGCTTGTATTAGTTTCTTAGGGCTGCTATAAAAGATTACCACAAGAGGTGCCTGGGTGGCTCAATTGGATGCGCATCCAACTCTTGGTTTCAGCTCAGGTCATGATCTCAGGGTTGTGAGATCAAGCCCCATGTCAGGCTCCACACTTAGCGAGGAATCTTCTTGAGATTCTCTCCCTCTCCTTCTCCCCCCCTCCCCGTTCATGTTCTCTCTCTTTTTCTCAAATAAATAAATAAATCTTAAAAAAAAAATACCACAAACTCCGTGGCTTAAAACAACAATTCTCTCATGGTTGTAAAGGCCAGAATTCTACAATTAAGGTGTCTAGATGCTTAGCTCTACTGAAGACTCCAGAGGAAAATCCTTCCTTGCCTCTTCCAGCTTCAGTTGATTCCAGGAATATTTCAGTTTGGGACTACATAACTATAGTCTCTGCTCTATCTTCACATGGTTTCCTGTCCTGATATCTCTGTGCCCCAAATCTCCTTTCCTTTCTCTTATAAAAAAGGTCATTAGATTTGGGCCCACTCTAAATCCAGGATGATCTCATTTTGAAATTGGTAATTTAATTGCTACCATAAAAACTCTGTTTCTAAAAAAATTCACATTCATAGTTCCTGGGGGTTAGGACTTGAACATATTTTCAGGGGGTCACTATTCTATTCTGCATTAGTGTCTGCATTGGCTATAGAGAGCATATGTCTAACTCCCCTCACTTCTTTCAAGTGTTTGCTCACATATTACCACGCTAAGTCTTTTCGTGATCATCCCATTTAACATTGCAATTCCCACCTTGTATTTACTCCCAATCATCCTATCTTGAATTGTAACAAACAAATTTTGTAGTATGTAACTTACATATGTATTATGTTATGGTTACACAAGCACACACATGTGTAAGTACCATTAGAGCAGATATTTTGATGGTTTTCTCTATGGACTTTTAACAAGCAACTAGAATATTAAAGTTGGTCAATAAATATTACTTAAATTAATGGAAAGTCATCTTATTCCTCTCCTCTTAGCCATCTAATGGCACCCCATTTTACTCAGAGTGAGACATTTACATTCAATCTATAATATTTTTATTATGGACTATAACATAAAATCTATGAAACAAATGTATTTCTTAAATAATATATAAAACTAATTTGTGTAACCATTATTTAGATAAGGAAATAAAATATTGCCAGTACCCCTAGAAAGCTCTCATATGTGTTTTCCTGGTCATAATTTCTTTCTTCGTTCCTAAAGGTTACCTCAGCTCTGACATCTGTGATAATTACTTCTTTGCTTTTCTTTATACTTCTTATACTTATGTAATTATGTATCAATAAATAATAAAATATAGTGATTTTTTAAATGTATGTAAATTCAGATGTTCATACCACCCACGTGCAGTTTTGTTTTGCTTTTTTTTCTGGCTTTAGTTGGCAAAATTATGTTTCTAAATGTTATCCATATATTGGATAGATATACATATTATTTTCTCTCACTTCTCTCAGTGTAACTACAATATTGTATAGATGTACCACAATTTATTTTTTTTTAATTCATTTATTTGAGAGAGAGAGAACATGAGAGTGGGGAGGGTTAGAGGGAGAAGCAGACTCCCTGCTTCCTGGGACTCCAGGATCATGACCTGAGCCAAAGCCAGTTGCTTAACCCAACGAGCCACCCAGGCACCCTAGATGTACCACAGTTTATTAATCCATACTCCTACCAAACACTTGGTTTGTTTCCAGTTGGGGTAATTATGAATAATACTGTTATAAATATTCTATATATTTAACCTGCCACACATAATCATGCAATACTATAGATTATATAACAAAGAGTTAAATTAGTGGTATTCAGTTAGAGGTATTCAATTTGAAGAAATGGGCCCAACTGTTTTGCAAATAAATATCACTCTCTACTCCAACAGCATTATATCACTCTACATTTTCTCTACCACTTGGTTTTGTCAGACATTTAATGTTTGTGAGTGTGGAGTGGTACATAACATTCTGATTTTAATTTTAACTCCCCTAATTGTAAGTGAAGTTAAGCACTTTTCATATGCTATTTGATATTTGGATTTTCTCTATTGTGAAATGCTCTTTTAAGTAATTTTCCCATTTTTCTACTGGGTGACTGTTGTTTTCTAATTGATTTATAGTAGTATTTATATATTCTGAATATGAGCCTTTGTTGGTTTATGGGTCATAATTTTTAGACTTAACACTTGCTTTTCTTTGATTTTGATATTCTCTTTTGATGAATAGAAGTCCTTAATTTTAATGTGGTCAGATTTATCAGTCATTGACTTTATTAAAAGTTGATCAAATGATTTGAAATGTATAATTGTAGCAGCTCGATAAAGAGATCTATATCAAAACAAGAAGTCTTGGAGTAGTGATAGTGATAAACACATAGTAATTGATAGGAGAGTTCAAGGAAATAAACCTGATTAAAGACTTTAGCATTAGATTGAAAAGAGGAGTACACTTGAGGCTATTTGACATTAACTTATGCCATGTATGACCTCTGAGTAAGCAGTTCCTAGTGATTGAAAAAGCTGTTGTGAAACTGGGTTATGTGCATAGCAATTTTACAAAACAGTCTCTCTCATGTTGTTATTAATTACTTTTATTTAATATATTCATACAACAAATTAAAGAGAAATGCCATATGAGTCATAAAACATAAAAATGGTGAGAATAGTTATCTTTAGAAATTTCAGCGTTTTTTTTTTTTTTTCAACGTAGAAGTGAGTGACTCTCCAGTCATCAATAAAATAGCACTAAAGCTCAATCTATGAAAAGTAATTCATTTTATACAACAGACATTTTTTTCTTGGTTGGTTTGAAAAGCTTACTCAGGGACTGATATAATACAAATACTGCCAGGTTATCTTCAGTGTACATCTTAAAGCAAAACGAAACAGACATAGTCAACTCCGCATTTGTAAAAATATCTTAAGGGATTAAAACAAACTAATAGAATTTTTAAAGAAATTGAATGCCTTTTTCTATGTTTATTTTCTGATAGAACTCAAGTGAGGCTGCCCTTGGAAGAATAGTTTCATATGGAATGCAAATATCCCAGCACAAACATTCATGTGAGTTAGAAACATCTAATACCAACTGTGTGCAGTGTCACTGTCGACCAAAATGCTACTGGATGCCTTTGAAATAACCACTTAAATTCTTTTTTCCCAAGGAGCACACATAGCACTGTATATTTTTCATATTAATCTAATATATAAATGTACATATATCTGATACATAGACTATGTAATATGATATATAGACTATACCACAATAAACATCTAAAAATACTATTTTGATTATAAAAAAACTTTTTTTTTTAGATTTTTTTTTAATTAATTTATTTGATAGAGAGATAGCACAAGTAGGCAGAGCAGCAGGCAGAGGGAAAGAGAGAAGCAGGCTCTCTGCCAAACAGGGAGCCCGATGCGGGGCTCGATCCCAGGACCCTGGGATCATGACCTGAGCCGAAGGCAGCCGCTAAACCGACTGAGCCACCCAGGTGCCCCTAAAAAAACTTCACTTGAGTGTAAGGAAGGATATGTCTTTTTTTTTAATACAGAAGTGTGGTACTCCATGTGTAATATAATACGGAAACATAAACACATTTAAATTTTCGATTAAATATGGAAGCAGTAAGATACAAGTTTAGTTAGCAATGATGCTCAGACTATTGCAGATACTTTCATTTCAATCAATAAATCAGTCAATGTTATAGGTGACAAATATGAATTATAAACATGTTCAGAGTCTAATTTACGATTTTAGGGATTCACATATATATTTCAGAGATTCTCATAAATTTCTTTAACTCTGTAAAAATATTGTCATTTGTTTTCATGGGTTTAAAGTAATCAACACACAATTAATTAATTAATTTATTTATTTATTTATTTATTATGTTATGTTAATCACCATACATTACATCATTAGTTTTTGATGTAACGCTCCATGATTCACTATTTGCGTATAACACCCAGTGCTCTATTCAGTACGTGCCCTCTTTGATACCCATCACCAGGCTAACCCATCACACCCCTCTAGAACCCTCAGTTTGTTTCTCAGAGTCCATAGTCTCTCATGGTTCATCTCCCCCTCTGATTTCCCCTTCATTTCTCCCTTCCTACTATCTTCTTCTTTTTTTTTTTTTTAACATATAATGTATTATTTGTTTCCGAGGTACAGGTCTGTGATTCAACAGTCTTACACAGTTCACAGTGCTCACCATAGCTACCCTCCCCAATGTCTATCACCCAGCCACCCCATCCCTCCCACCCACACCACTCCCGCAACCCTCAGTTTGTTTCCTCTGATTAAGAATTCCTCATATGAGTGAGATCATATGATACATGTCTTTCTCTGATTGACTTATTTCGCTCAGCATAATACCCTCCAGTTCCATCCACGTTGTTGCAAATGGCAAGATTTCATTCCTTATGATGGCTGAATAATATTCCATTGTATATATATACCACTTCTTCCTTATCCATTCATCTGTCAATGGACATCATGGCTCTTTCCATAGTTTGGCTATTGTGGACATTGCTGCTATAAACATTGGGGTGTACGTACCCCTTTGGATCCCTACCATTGTATCTTTGGGGTAAATACCCAGTAGTGCAATTGCTGGGTCGTAGGGCAGCTCTATTTTCAACTTTTTGAGGAACCTCCATACTGTTGTCCAGAGTGGCTGCACCAGCTTGCATTACCACCAACAATGTAGGAGGGTTCCCTTTTCTCCGCATCCCTGCCAACATCTGTCATTTCCTGACTTGTTAATTTTAGCCATTCTGACTGGTGTGAGGTGGTATATCATTGAGGTTTTGATTTGGATTTCCCTGATGCCGAGCGATGTTGAACACTTTTTCACATGTCTGTTGGCCATTTGGATGTCTTCTTTGGAAAAATGTCTGTTCATATCTTCTGCCCATTTCTTGATTGGATCATTTGTTCTTTGAGTGTTGAGTTTGATAAGTTCTTTATAGATATTGGATACTAGCCCTTTACCTGGTATGTCATTTGCAAATATCTTCTCCCATTCTGTCGGTTGTCTTTTGGTTTTGTTGACTGTTTCCTTTGCTATGCAAAATCTTTTTATTGTGATTAAGTCCCAATAGTTCATTTTTGCCCTTGCTTCCCTTGCCTTTGGCGATGTTTCTAGGAAGAAGTTGCTGCGGCTGAGGTTGAAGAGGTCGCTTCCTGTGTTCTCTTTTAGGATTTTGATGGACTCCTGTCTCACATTGAGGTCTTTCAACCATTTGGAGTCTATTTTTGTGTGTGGTATAAGGAAATGGTCCAGTTTCATTCTTCTGCATGTGGCTGT
The DNA here is from genome assembly GCF_002201575.2 of Neomonachus schauinslandi. Taxonomy (NCBI): domain Eukaryota; kingdom Metazoa; phylum Chordata; class Mammalia; order Carnivora; family Phocidae; genus Neomonachus; species Neomonachus schauinslandi. Next base: position 156,856,734 of record NC_058404.1, on the reverse strand, counting down.
CCAATTTTCCCAGCACCATTTGTTGAAGAGACTGTCTTTTTTCCATTGGACATTCTTTCCTGCTTTGTCACAGATTAGTTGACCATAGAGTTGAGGGTCCATTTCTGGCTCTCTCTTCTGTTGCAATGATGTATGTGTCTGTTTTTGTGCCAGTACCATGCTGTTTTGATGATGACAGCTTTGTAATAGAGCTTGAAGTCCGGAATTGTGATGCCACCAGCTTTGCTTTTCTTTTTCAACATTCGTCCCACTATTCGGGGTCTTTTCTAGTTCCATACAAATTTTAGGATTATTTGTTCCATTTCTTTGAAAAAAGTTAATGGTATTTTGATGGGGATTTCATTAAATGTGTAGATTGCTCTAGGTAGCATTGACATCTTCACAATATTTGTTCTTCCAATCCATGAGCATGGAACATTTTTCCATTTCTTTGTGTCTTCCTCAATTTCCTTCATGAGTATTTTATAGTTTTCTGAGTACAGATTCTTTGCCTCTTTGGTTAGATTTATTCCTAGGTATCTTACGGTTTTGGGTGCAATTGTAAATGGGATTGACTCCTTAATTTATCTTTCTTCTGTCTTGTTGGTGGTGTATACAAATGCCGCTGATTTCTGTGCATTGATTTTATATCCTGCCACTTTACTGAATTCCTGTATGAGGTCTAGCAGTTTTGGGGTGAAGTCTTTTGGGTTTTCCACATAAAGTATCATATCATCTGCAAAGAGTGAGAGTTTGACTTCTTTGATGATTCGGATGCCTTTTATTTCTTTTTGTTGTCTGATTGCTGTGGCTAGGACTTCTAATACTATGTTGAATAGCAGTGGTGATAGTGGACATCCGTGCCATGTTCCTGACCTTAGGAGTAAAGCTCTAAGTTTTTCCCCATTGAGAATGGTATTTGCTGTGGGTTTTTCAAAGATGGCTTTTATGAAATTAGGTATGTACCCTCTATTTCTACACTCTGAAGAGTTTTGTTCAAGAAAGTATGCTGTACTTTGTCAAATGCTTTTTCTGCATCTATTGAGAGGATCATATGGTTCTTGTTCTTTCTTTTATTGTATCACATTGATTGATTTGCAGATGTTAAACCAACCTTGCTGCCCAGGGATAAATCGCACTTGGTCGTGGTGAATAATCCTTTTAATGTACTGTTGGATCCTATTGGCTAGTATTTTGGTGAGAATTTTTGCATCCATGTTCATCAAGGTTATTGGTCTGTAATTCTCCTTTTTGATGGGGACTTTGTCTGGTTTGGGGATCAAGGTAATGGTGTCCTCATAAAACGAGTATGGAAGTTTTCCTTCCATTTCTATTTTTCGGAACAGTTTCAGAAGAATAGGTATTAATTCTTAAAATGTTTGGTAGAATTCCCCTGGGAAGCCATCTGTCCCTGAGCTCTTGTTTGTTCGGAGATTGTTGATGACTGCTTCACTTTCCTTAGTGGTTATGGGTCTATTCCGGTTTTCTATTTCTTCCTGGTTCAGTTTTGGTAGTTTATCTATCTCTAGGAATGCATCCATTTCTTCCAGATTATCTAATTTGCTGCCATATAGTTGCTCATAATATGTTCTTATAATTGTATTTCTTTGGTGTTGGTTGTGATCGCTCCCCTTTCATTCATGATTTTGTTGATTTGGGTCATTTCTCTTTTCTTTTTGATAAGTCTGGCCGGGGGTTTATCAATCTTATTAATTCTTTCAAAGAACCAGCTTCTAGTCTCCTTCATCTGTTCTACTGTTCTTTTGGTTTCTATTTCACTGATTTCTGCTCTGATCTTTATTATTTCTCTTCTCCTGCCGGGTTTAGGCTTTATTTGCTGTTCTTTCTCCAGCTCCTTTAGGTGTAGGGTTAGGTTGTGTTTTGAGACCTTTCTTGTTTCTTGAGAAAAGCTTGTATTGCTATATACTTTCCTTTAGGACTGTCTTTGCTGCATCCCAAAGATTTTGAATAGTTGTGTTTTCATTTTCATTGGTTTCCATGATTTTTTTAAATTCTTCTTTAATTTCCTGGTTGATCCATTCATTCTCTAGTAAGATGTTCTTTAGCCTCCATGTATTTGAGTTCTTTCCAACTTTCCTCTTGTGATTGAGTTCTAGTTTCAAAGCATTGATGTTTGAAAATATGCAGGGAATGATCCCAATCTTTTGGTACCGGTTGATACCTTATTTGTGACCTAGGATGTGATCTATTCTGGAGAATGTTCCATGGGCACTAGAGAAGAATGTGTATTCCGTTGCTTTGGGATGGAATGTTCTGAATATTATCGCTGTGAAGTCTATTTGGTCCAGTGTGTCATTTAAAGCCTTTATTTTCTTGTTGATCTTTTGCTTAGATGATCTAACAGTGAGGGAGGTGTTCAAGTCCCCCACTATTATTGTATTGTTGTCGATGTGTTTCTTTGCTTTTGTTATTAATTGCCTTATATAATTGGCTGCTCCCATGTTAGGGACATAGATATTTACAATTGTTAGATCTTCTTGTTGGATAGACCCTTTAACTATGATATAGTGTCCTTCCTCATCTCTTATTCTAGTCTTTGGTTTAAAATCTAATTTGTCTGATATAAGGATTGCCACCCCACCTTTCTTTTGGTGTCCATTAGCATGGTAAATTGTTTTCCACCCCCTCAGTTTCAATCTGGGGGTGTCTTTGGGTCTAAAATGAGTCTCTTGCAGACAGCAATTCGATGGGTCTTTTTTTTTTATCGAATCTGATAGCCTCTGTCTTTTGATTGGGGCATTTAGCCCATTCACATTCAGGGTAACTAATGAAAGATATTAATTTAGTGCCATTATATTGCCTGTAAGGTGACTGTTACTGTATATTGTCTCTGTTCCTTTCTGGTCTATGTTACTTTTAGGGTCTGTCTTTGCTTAGAGGACCCCTTTCAATATTTCTTGTAGGGCTGGTTTCATGTTTGCAAATTCCTTTAGTTTTTTTTGTCCTAGAAGCTTTTTTTCTCTCCTTCTATTTTCAGTGACAGTCTAGGTGGATATAGTATTCTTGGCTGCATAGTTTTCTCATTTAGTGCTCTGAATATATCATGCCAGTCCTTTCTGGCCTGCCAGGTCTCTGTGGATAGGTCTGTTGCCAATCTAATGTTTCTATCATTGTAGGTCACAGATCTCTTGTTCCAAGCTGCTTTCAGGATTTTCTCTTTGTCTCTGAGACTCGTAATTTTACTATTAGATGTCAGGGTGTTGACCTATTTTTATTGATTCTGAGGGGTGTTCTCTGTGCTTCCTGGATTTTGATGCCTGTTTCCTTCCCCAAATTAAGGAATTTCTCCACTATAATTTGGTCTAATATACCTCCTGCTCCTGTCTCTCTTTCTTCTTCTTCTGGGATTCCAGTTATTCCACTATTGTTTCATCTTATGGTATCACTTATCTCTCGAGTTCTGCCCTCATGATCCAGTAGTTGTTTATCTCTCTTTGTCTCAGCTTCTTTATTTTCCATCATTTGGTCTTCTATATCACTATTTCTCTCTTCTGCCTCATTTATCCTAGCAATTAGAGCCTCCATTTTTTATTGTACCTCATTAATAGCCTTTTTGATTTCGACTTGGTTAGATTTTAGTTCTTTTATATCTCCAGAGAGGGTTTCTCTAATATCTTCCATGCATTTTTCAAGCCCAGCTAGTATTTTTAAAATCATCATTCTGAACTCTAATTCCAACATCTTACTAATGTCCATATTGATTAGGTCCCTGGCAGTCGGTACTGCCTCTTGTTCTATTCTTGAGGTGATTTTTTCCATCTTGTCATTTTGTCCAGAGGAGAATAGATGAATGAGAGAACAAAATGCTAACAGGGTAACAAGGACCCAAGAAAAATATACACTAAACAAATCAGAAGAGACCTGAAACCATGGGGAGAAGAAATGGAAAGAAAGAAAAAAGAAAAAAAAAAAAGAAAAAGATAAAAAAACAAAACAAAACAATATGATCAAATATAATCAGGCTGGTGCATAGATCAGTGCCACAAACTAGATTTTAGGCATATTTTGGTCTGTTAGAAGCAAGTGCCTCCCAAAATTTTAAAGAAAGAAAAACTTATATATGTACAAAAATAAGGGTAAATACAGTGAAGGGATGGAATATGACTGTAAAGATGAAAATTATAAAAGATTTTATAAAAGGAATTGATAAGAAGCTGGTTGAAAAAAGAAAGAAGAGGATTTAAAATACAAAAAAAGGGAGAGAATGTGATGAGGCAGGAGACTAGAACAAAGCCATACAATAGAGATTTAGGGTATATTTTGGTCTGTTAGAAGAAATTGTATCCCAAAATTTTAAAGAGAGAACAACTTATATATATACCAAAAATAAGGTTAGCTACTATGAAGGGATAGAATATGAGTCTAAAAATGAAAATTAAAAAAAGATTTTTAAAAAAGGGATTGATAAGATTTTGGTTGGAAAGGGAAAAAGAAAAATTTTAAAAAAAATTAAAAAAATTAACTTTGAAAGACTAAAGAATCAGGGGGAAAAAAGCCATGAATTCTATGTGCTGTATTTCCCTAGTTCTGACGTTCTCATTGATTGTTAAACTTTGTCTTGGCTGGCTGTTCTTGCTGATCTTCTGGGGCAGGGGACTGTTGCCGTGGTTCTCAGATGTCTTTGCTGGAGGCTGAATTGCCCCACCCTTGCTGGTCTGGGCTAAGTAATCTGCTCGGGTTTGCTCTTGGGAGCTTTTGTTCCCTGCAAGCTTTCCATACAGCTTTGGAGGACGAGAGTGAAAATGGTGGCCTCCCAGTCTCCGCCCTGGTGGAGCCGAGAACTCAGGACCCCACTCCTCGGTGAGCCCCCAGAGTAAAGCAGTCAATCACTCCCATCTCCCTGATCTCCAGCCGCACTCCATGCTCACCTGGCCTGTGACCCAACATTTCTATCTCTGGCATCCAACCCCGTGTGGAGACTCCAAACCCAGCAGATCCCTGCAGTGCACTCCTGCGCCACTTCTCCCGGGGGAGGAAGGGGAGTCTCCCCAGATCTGCCACTTGTTGGGCCCCTGCTGGAAGAGCAGTGGCCCGACTGTGCCGCGGATCATGGTTTATGGCAACCCCGAGCTGAGAGCTCACTCCTCGGCTCCATCTCTGCAGCCAGCTTCCCCGCTCTGATACCTGGGAGCTCTGCCGCACTCAGGCACCCCTGGTCTTTCTGTGACCCTGAGGGTCCTGAGACCACACTGTGCCAGTGAGGGTTCCACCCCCCACTTAGCCACTGGAGCGATGTCCCTCAGTGGAATCAACTGCTAAAAGTTCCAATTTTGTGCTCCGCTGCTCTATCACTTGCAGGTAGCAGCCGATGGAGGCCCCCTCTCCCCGTGGTCTATCCTCCTGAATATCACCTCGGATTCACTTCTCCAAACATCCTACCTTCCAGAAAGTGGTCGCTTTTCTGTTAAGAGAGTTGCTGCTTTTCTTTTTTTCTATCTCCTGTTGAGTTCGTAGGTGTTCAGATGGTTTGATCCCTATCTAGCTGAATTCCTGGGACCAGACAAAATTTAGGTCTCCTACTCCTCCACCATCTTGCTCCTCCCCCTCCAATTTATTTTTAAGATGCTCGAGGTTAAGGAGGCTTAGCCAAGAAAGGATACTGGAAACCCTCTTTTTATTTCTCTCCTTCTCAATCCTAATCTTAAATGTAGCTAATTGTTGCATGTGGGGGATAATCTCTCTTCAATTTATGATCCTGGTGTCACCAGAGACATATTCCTTGCAAGTATGACAGAAGGTTTTCCTCTCTTTCTGAGTAGTAGAAATTTTAATGAATAGCTATTCTTCAGCATGAAGGGCTTTTAAAGTTTAGGAGAGTGATGGATCTGCTGATAATCTTGTTTCTTCCAATAGTTTAGATGGATGGGATTTAGAGGGAAAGTACACCCTTTGTCTTGCTTATCAAGGTAAGCCAATTTACTGAATTCTCACAATACATTAAATTTTGTGCCATTACTCTTTATTCATATTGATTTTTATCATCCATCTCATTTTTATCTCTTGTTGAATTCTGAGGAAAAAAAATGAATATAAATTTTTTGACAAATCTTGATTAACTACAAATACTATTTAAATATAGCTTTGGCATGGTTGTGAATAAAACAAAAATAATTTATATATGTGTACATATTTATTCTAAGTAGATTTTGTGCTAATTTCTGAAAACTAATATCTCCACTGTTATATTTCAAAATGAGTATATTTTCAGATGTACTTGATAAAGAAAATGGTTCTCTAAAGGCTTTAAAGATAAAGTTCATCTAATGGACTTTTGATTTTAAAAAGAGTGCATATATATTTTACTCTAAAAGTCTTTTTACTGAGTCCCCATGGGATATTAATGCCCACATCTTAGTATGTTTCTTGTCAAGCTTAATGTACCAAAGGCAAAACTAAGTGCATTATATTTTGTAGTGTGTGTGTGTGTGTGTGTGTGTGTATGTGTTTGTGTGTGGACAATAAGATAGCGGTCCTTTAAGGGAAAAACATGAAATGTAAGTCTATAAAGCTATATTTTTAGACTTCAGTTTCTTTTTACTGCTTTTCTATTAAAGTTAATCTTAATAGTATAAAAAAAACTTCTACTTCAAGCATATCACTTTTTTCAGGCTTCCAAATGTGACTAAAGTATTCTACTAAAATTGTATTTTGCATAATTGCGGTTAAACTTGAATCCAATCCTTATTGAAAAAAAGATTTAGTCCTAAAATAACAGGGACCAAGATCAACCATTAATATTTAAATGAGAGAAACACGATCTCTGTGCAGTATGAGACCTTAACTAAGTTTTTTTCTACATCCTAGATCATATCCAAAATAAGTTTTAACAAAATATAGACATTTAAAAAATTTGCAGGCTTGACTTATATAACAAATATTTGCTCCAACTCATTGTTATTTCTCCTATTAACAGGTTTGGCAAAATACAAAATTGATTATGATTGTCATATAAAAATTCTGAATTAACAATTTTGTTCCAGATCATTGATGACCATTTTCAAACAATATTATTTCTAGAACACAGGCATAGAACTTTTCCTCAATCTCTTGCCTCTAAATGAGAAGCCATAAATGATATAAACTACAAAATCATATATACATCAGCAATGGAAATCTAAGATGGTTTTCCAATGCATGAAAGCTGGAGAGACTTTCACTTGAGACAGAATGCTCAGTGCTAAAATGCAGAGTAGTTCAGGGCCATTCCATTCAGGGCACATACTGACTGAGTCCTGGATCAGAGGGGAAAAGTGCTATAAAGGATTTTATAGGAGCGATTGGCAACATACAAACGTATAGACTATATGGATAATAGTAGTGTTGTAGTGTCATAGTGTGGTAATGTAAGATAATGTCCTTGTTTTTAAAAATTATACAACTTAATTTTAGGGGTAAAGAAACATGATGTCTGAAAGTATTTCAGAAAAAAGGTAAGATGGATTATTTTTCTATATCTAAATGCAAATCTATATTACTACGTTTCCCTAAATCAGTATCAGCATCTATACATATACCATACCTATACTCATATCGTATTTACCTATGTCTGTATCTATCTATGGAGAAGGAGAGTGAGAGAAATATAGTAAGGATATTCTTCTTTCTATCTCTCTTCTAATAGTCAAATATTCTGTGCTATTCATTTCCCAATTGCTCCTCCAAAAACACTTTTCTTTCCACTCTCCTCTCTAACTCTGAGAGACTGACATGTTTGGACCATGTTTGGACCATGTCATCAAGGCTCCCATAATCTCTGTATTCCATCTGGGTTCCACCAATGGGGAACCCTGGCATTGAATCTGAAAGAAGAAAGAACTTGAAGCAGAGATATGTATTCCCTTGCTCAAGATACTAACTTTTTCCAGGTTTTAGTAACCTTTGTCTTTCTTCATGTCTTAATGGCTAGGGATGGTAACAGCTTTGGACTACTAGATCCATTTTCCTTTTGTGGTTTTTTTTTTATACTTCATGAACACCTTTGCAATTATTCCTTTGTAAATAAAACCTCCTTGAATTACCTTGAATGAGTGCTTAATTCTCCTTTGGTATACTGACTGATGGTGGTAATCCTTATTGAGCAGTAAGTCATGGTCACTATATTAAAAGCACTACATAAATTTTTATAATTCTTGCAAATATATGCAGCTTGTATGACATCATCTGCATTTTAGAGATGAGAGAACAGATTCCTGGGTTCCAGTAACTTATTGTTAAAAACTGAATTGTGCTCTCCCCAGAATTTATATGTTGAAGTGCCTTAAAATATGACTTTATTTGGAGATAAGGCCTTTAAAGAGTGACTAAATTAGGGGCACCTGGGTGGCTCAGTTGGTTAAGCACCTAACTCTTGGTTTCAGCTCAGGTCCTTTTTTTTTTTTTAAGATTTTATTTATTTATTTGACAGAGAGAGACAGCAAGACAGGAAACACAAGCAGGGTGAAGCTAGAGGGAGAAGCAGAGGGGCGTTGGAGAGGGAGAAGTAGGCTCCCCTCTGAGCAGGGAGCCTGATGAGGGGCTCCATCCCAGGATGCTGGGATCATGACCTGAGCCGAAGGCAGATGCTTAATTACTGAGCCCCCCCCAGCCACCCCCTCAGCTCAGGTCCTGATCTCGGGGTCGTGAGATGGAACCCTGCATCAGGTTCCACACTCAGCACAGAGTCTGCTTGAGATTCTCTCTCTCCCTCTCCCCCTCCATCCACTCATGTACTCTCTCTCTAAATAAATAAATTAATTAAATCTTAGAAAAAGAATGATTAAGTTAAAATGAGGCTATTAGGGAGAGCCCTAATTCAAACTAATGTCCTTGTAAAAAGAAGCAATTAGATACAGAGACACAGACTAAGGGATGACCATATGAGGAGGACACAGCAAGAAGGTGGTCACCTGCAAGCCAAAGAAAGAGATCTCAGAACAAACAAACTCTGTCAACATCAGAACTCTGAAAAAATAAATTTCTGTTTTGTAAGCCACCCAGTCTATAGTACTTGGTTATGGCAGCCCAAGCAAATAAATACACTTGTTTAACCCATATGTAAAATAACCTTCCCTAAAAAAAATGCAGGATTTATCACAGTTCTGTCAATCCAGTACTATGTTCACCATATCATCCTTCTCTTCTAATTAATTTTGGCAATTATTTATCATTTTCTGATTGCGTCATAATATTTTGTATTGATTTCTCTTAATTAGGTTATAAAAGTATTGAAAGCAGTTTTATAGTTATATATCCTCATATGATAAGGACAGTTAATAATTATTTAAGACTTGCCATGTACCAGGCTGTTTGTAATTGTGTAACTTACATTATGTCACTTAATCCTTCAAAATATCCATTATTTTATTATAGTTTTATCTGTATTTTATAGATGGGAACATGAAATGCAGAGAGCTTAAATTTATGCAATTGGTAATCTGCACAGCCAGGATTCTTAATTAGGCATACTTAGGTACTTGACTATGTAGATTATGCTATAATCATGATCCCTAGCCTAGAGCAGAGTATAATGACCTAACATGATACAGAGCACATATAGTAAATGCCTGAATAAAAAAAAAAAAATCTTGGGGTAATGGTAAATAATTTTAAGTACAAAGAAAGTAATCAAAAATAAGGATCAGTTTAATATTACATTTTAAAATCAAGACACTTCATTTATAAATTGTGAAAGAGTCACACTGTTTTTCATCTTAAATTATAATCCTTAAAATCTTGTGAATATTTTCAACTAAAATAGTAATATATAGGAGTGCCTGGGTGGCTCAGTTGGTTAAACATCTGCCTTTAGCTCGGATCATGATCCTGGGGTCCTGGGATGGAGCCCCTATAGGGCTCCCTGCTCAGACAGGAGCCCACTTCTCCTTCTCCTTCTGCCCCTCCCCCCATTCATGCTCTCTCTTTCTCTCTTCAAGTAAATAAAAACCTTTAAAAAATAGTAAAGTATACTGTAAGAAGGAAGAACTTTTTTTTTTCTTTTAAAAAACTAGATTTTATTTTTTAGAGCAGTTTTAGGTTGGCAGAACAATTAATTAGAAGGTACAGAGATTTCCCATATACCCTATGCATATATGCGTAGCCTCCCCCATTATCAATATCCCCCACCAAAGTGGCACATTTGTTAAAACTGATGAAGCTACACTGACACATCGTTATCACCCAGAGTCTATAGTTTTCATTGGAGTTCACTTTTGGAGTTGTACATTCTGTGGGTTTGGACAAATTTAAAACTATCCACCTTATGGAGGAGTTTCACTGCCCTAAAAATATAAGGAAGAACTTTTGATGCATGCACGTTTCAGAGCTGAAAAACCATTCTATCATCATTAAATGGTAGCATTTTCCATCAGTTATTGCAAGATGACTCTACTTATCTTCATAGTCCTTATCACTATCTGACACATCATATAATTATTAGATTATATGTTTATTTCGTGTCTCATAATTAAACTGTAAGTTCCAGAGAGCAAAAGTCATGAATATAAATTAGATCCAAGGATAGTTGCTATCATTAAATGAAGGGACAAGATAGACAAGGAACACTGGGGATACATGTATTCCTCTCACAAAATACAACTAGAAGGCAGCCAGCTGGGAAACAGAGAAAATAGGAAATAGAACTAGAATAGGGATTTTAAAATAACTTGTTGATGTTTCCTCACATTAACATAAACACACTTTGTTTCAAGTTAAATGTCTTCATCATAGTCCTTCAGAACAGTAGTTTCCAAACATGGATATCTATGTATCCAAAGTATCTAGGAAACCTTCCCCAAATACTCATTTCTGAGCCTTATCTCATAACTGGCAAAGCCAATTGTGGTAACCAATAACTTAAAATTTTAGTATCTGATAGTTGTGATTAGGTAACAATATTAATGACACCAAAGGTAGAAATCCTGTATGTAATTGTTTGTTTATTTTTAAGAGAGAGAGAGTTGGGGAGGCAGGCACAGGCAGAGAGGGAGAGAGAAAATCTTAGGCATGCTCCACACCTAGCATGGAGCCCAATGCAGGGCTCAATCTCAGAACCCTGAGATCATGACTTGAGCCAAAACCAAGAGTCAGACACTTACCCAACTGAGCCACCCAGGCACCCCTGTGCTTATTTTAAATAGAAGAGGTGTAAAGATGTTAGTGATTTAGAAGAATGAAAAAAGTCTACATAATGATAATGTAAAAATACTAATGGGAAAGAAGAATGATATCATTGATTAGATTCTTTTTCTTCTGTGTGAGAGTTATTAAACACAACTTGAATTCATACAATAACTTTCATTATCAGAAGGTTTAGCAGTCATTTCAAATAGAAAGGACCCAACTGTTCTACTCTAAAGATGATAAAGATATCTCCCCTAGAACTGTTGAATAGTCACTGTTCTCATCTGGAAAAATCATATTACAATAATGCAGTAACTTTATAAATGGAAAATTAAAGTGACCATGACAAATTTTGAATGAAACATATCATCACAAACCCATTTTGTGAAAGAAATGTTAGTATATTCTTTTTTTTTTAAGATTTATTTATTTTTGAGAGAGCGAGAATGAGAGAGAGAGAGAGTACATGAGAGGGGGGAGGGTCAGAGGGAGAAGCAGGCTCCTCGCCGAGCAGGGAGCCCGATGCGGGACTCGATCCCAGGACTCCAGGATCATGACCTGAGCCGAAGGCAGTCGCTTAACCAACTGAGCCACCCAGGCGCCCAATGTTAGTATATTCTTAAAGATTAAAAGGGAGGGTTTGGGGCCCCTCAGATAATATATGTGTGATTATTAGACTACTCAATTGACAATGAATTGTGATACACATAAGAATTTTATTCAGTGCATAGGACTCATTCATGTATGAGTTCAGATCATTATTTGTGAGTTCAGATAATATAAGTAACATCTTCCAATTTTTCTCCCAAAATAGTATTATTGGCATTACAAATTATTACTGTGTTTCTACTGACTTAAGTTGATTTTGCTGGTGAATAACAGTGCAGTTACAAAGTATCAGCTGAGTTGGGTCCTCATTCATCATTTAGCATGTGAAATGTTGTCTTTCAAATTAATGATATTTGAAAGGAATCCACACAACACCCTTAATATAAATAGGAAGTGAGGAGTTGTGAGGAAATGCACTACCACCTTACTTTATCCCTGAACACTTTAAAATCTAGTGAACTTTGTTTCTATCTTGTCCTCAGTATTCTTTATCACTTTTTCTACCAAAAAAAAAACCCCACAACATTTTCCAAAAACTAAAATAATTATATATACTTCTGTCCACCCATATGTTTAAGTCCTCCTTACAATTCATTTGTATGCATAGAAATTCACCAAGTTTGGCTTGACTGAGGTAGTACAATTAAAAACACAATTCTTATTTTTTTAAAATAGATTTTCCTTATGAAATTTCAGAAAACATCTTTGTGCTTACAATTTGTGTTGTCACAATCTAATAATTTCTAGAGAAACTCATGGAAACTATTAGGCTGTCTGCATTTTTATAAGTTTCTAGTTTGTGTTCAGTAGCTAGTTGCATTGGTATCTAATATGCAGAAAAAAATAAATAGGGATGGCCATAAATTGCATCCCTATTTGCATTATTCACATGTATTTTAAACCATAATACCATGCTAGTATTTCGATTTTATTTATTTATTTTTTTAAAGATTTTATTTATTTATTTGAGAGAGAGAATGAGATAGAGAGAGCATGAGAGGGGGGAGGGTCAGAGGGAGAAGCAGACTCCCTGCTGAGCAGGGAGCCCGATGCGGGACTCGATCCCAGGACACCAGGATCATGACCTGAGCCGAAGGCAGTCGCTTAACCAACTGAGCCACCCAGGCGCCCCACCATGCTAGTATTTCTATTTTAAAGATCCAGATGAAGTTCTGGATATCTTGATAATTTGCAAATCCAAACTCCAGTTTGTTCTTGTCAAAATATTCCTCGTAACCCTTAATCTCACAATCTTTCAAACCATACCTGACCAATCAGCATACTTTTGAAAATTTCCAGATGATGACTCTTTCCCACTACCTTCTGTGGTCCACTTTAATCCAAGTCACCATCCTCTCTCAGGAGGATTATTGTAATAATCTTCACCTTGTTCCTGTTCTTTATACTTTGTTCTCTCAACAGAATAGCCAGTGTGATATAATTTAAAAAGTCCCAATTGTGTGACTTCTTCATTCAAATTCCTCAGTCCTTTTATCTCTCTTTCAGAATTATCTTCAAAATCCATCCACCCCTCTGTCCTGTAAGCCTGATGACCTCCCTGACCTTATCCATCATGTTCACCCTCATTTACTCCACTCCTGCCCAAAGACTTTCATTTTGTTGTATGAACACACAGGCATACTTTATTTTCCTTTTATGTATGTATGTATGTATGTATGTAGGTATGTATGTATGTAGGTATGTATGTATGTATGTATTTAGGCAGGCCTGGGAGTCTTTGCAGTTGTTCTCACTCTGTAGAGACACATTCATTCATGGTTTCCTCTCTCACTCCCTTCAAGTGTTTGTTCAACTGTCTTATTTTGAGTGAGGCTTTCCTTGACAGTCCTACTTAAAATCACTTCCCCTTTTGTATCCCATCATCAGCTTTTCTCTCTTATAGCTTTCTTTTTATTACCTGAGAATACTATGTATTTTATTGGTTTGTTCAATACCTGTGCCTCCCCCATTAGAATTTAAACATCACAAAGTTAGGGATTTTTGTCCATTTTCTTGACAGTTCTCTTTCCGATTTCTTGGAATAGTGCTTGGTTTATAATCTTATGTTCATGAATTGATGAATTATTATAAATTAAATAGCACATTTTATGGCTGCTATTTTCTTTCAGAAAATTGGACACATTTTATTGTTCTTTTTTCATAGAAAAACATCTCAAGAGAAGGCATATAGTGTAGGTCTAGTCTTGCTTTATTCTGATGTGTAAAACATATTATTACCAGTAGAGGTAATATCCTTAGAAAAAAATTGCACACTTTTGACTTAAGTAAAGGACTAAGTGCCCATTTCTTTTAAACAGATAATATTAAGGTTCACATTATTTACTGGATAATAAAGCAGAGATATTTTTACAGGGTTGAGAAAAATTCAGACATTTCACTCATTAAACAAAACATCCTAAATAGAAGTAATATATGACAGTTATATCCATTTCCTACTAAATTTTAGAAGTGGACATAAAGTAAGAAATTGAATTACATAATCATTCCCAATTGTTGAAAACCACGTGCATATCAAGTATCACATGTTTGTGAGTGTTGGAGTCACATAGTCTACCTGATACTTTCCTCATTAGCCTCACTCCCTATGTTCAGGGAATTGGTAAAAATATACAGTTTTATATCATTATATTACAAGATTTATATGGAAAAATCAACTAGTTTGGTTATAGAGATTTCCAATAGTTTTTTTTTTCTTTTGAACCAAATCCTTTTATTTAATACCAAGAAAATGTAGCATACAAGATCAAATCACCTACATAATATGTTAGGTGAATCCCTTCAGTGAAAAATCTCTATTCATTTTAAAATCAGCCATTTATATGTTCAGCATTAATTAAATAGAAAATATTGTTACTACTTTGTAAACACACACATGATACAATTCTACCAGTTGATAAATGAGGCATTGTATATGGAAAATAGACTGTCTGAATCTTTTTTCTTTATTTTTTACTCCTAAAAAATCTTTTAACTTTCGGTATAGTGTCTTTTTCTTCAGGAAAATTTGTGTTGTAAAATGTATTATTTTTTTAGTGGAATTTGTCATTGAGGTGTTTTTTTTTTAATTTTTCTTCAAACAGATCATGCAAAAATATTCACATATATATTTTCCTCTATCTAACTCTTTATCTACCTGGTATTTATTTTTTGAATATTAAACTAACGGATATGTTTTTCCAAATAGTCATTTTTCTTGCCCTGTCGTTTCAATTATTTTTCAAGGTCCTTTGTATTTTAGATTAAATATATACATTTTAGCAGCAATAATTTCTTGGCAATTAGTATTCTAATAATAGATTATTTTCATTACTATCAATTATAATTTATTTTAAAATACATCAAGACAAGTTCTGACGTTGGGAAGACATTTGAGATAAAGATGCTTTAATCATGTTCATAAACTGAAAAAATATGTCAGAGGAAAAGAGAAACTGAAATACATAAGAGAAAGGATAAATTATAAGGAAAAGTCTTAAGTGTAAACTTTTATAAAAGTTAATCATAAAAAGAAAAAAAATGATTCTCCCATTTGAGACAACATGTAAGGAGATAGAGATGGTTTTGAGTGTGTGTGTGTGTGTGTGTGTGTGTGTGGAAACAAAAATTGGACTTTAAATTTGATAATCTCACTTTCAGTGTAAAGTAGGAGGAAAGGTTGTTTATTAGTGTAAACAATAGAAAAGACAAGGTTTAAAGAAGTATTAACTTGCTGTTTTAAGTAATTTAGGTTTTAGAGAAGAAAGTTTTATAGCGTTTAGAGGAAAACAAAATCAATTCCATGTATCAATTCCTCTTTTCGTCTCTTGGTCTAAACAAAGTTCAAATTTGATTACATATTAGTTAACAAATGCAAAATTTTGCTATATAGTAGTTAACTCTGTAATTAGCAAAAGAACTAAAAATCAACATTTCTTGAAACTCATGCTTACAATAGTGGAATAGACTCTATGAAACAGTGTAATAAGCCCTCAGGGTAGATACTTTGCTCTGGTTCTTTGTGTTCCCTAGATAAGCAGGAACTTGAGTTCTATAATCAGAGAAGAAATCATACCAAACATTTAGTTGGGATGTTTAGTTGGAAAATCATAGAAGGTTATGTGTGTCATAATCTGTGTAGAAGGAAAAATCACTTCTCTACATTTTTTAAAGAAATTACAGATTAAGAAATTGCCTCTCTGCTATGTAAAGTAGAGCAGAATCTATATTTATTGTTAGGAATTGCTTCACAGGATGATGATGATGATGTGGTCAATGTCATTAGTCCTTCATATCAATATAATTTTGGTTATTTTAGACTTATTGTATATTCTGTTGGTTGGCAAAACTAAGGATTAGAACCCTACATTTAATGCATGATAATTCAATTAATCCACCTGGAAATATTTGTTGACTATTTTTGTACTTTCACTAACCTTAAGCAGTTAAAATGGCAGACATGTATGTAAAACTACAGTGAAAAATACTGTAACTATTGGAGAGTTGTTTATTGGGAAATAGAGAGTATCTACATCATCAAGGTCATGTAGATTTACTCTCATCTAGGGGTGGGACCTTTGCAGCATCAATCACTGAGTACCAGGGAGGGAAGAACTTCAGGTCAGAGGAGGTAACACAGGTGTTGGGCAGTGCTCTTACGCTGTTATGTTCTCAATCTTTCTTTCTTAACCATCCCAGATCTAACCATCTAATCATGATCTAACCATCCCAGAAAGTTATTCTTCACCTATGGCCTGTCTCTGGTATCTTGTTGCTGCACCAGTAGAGCTTAATAATCTGCCTGTGTTCTTCATTGGCACTCTCATCAGGCTGGCTCTGTTATTTTCTCTGGCTGGCTCTGATTTTTTTCTAGTTATATGATCCTCCATCTGCTTCCTTTTGTGGTGGCAAAGTGGCCCTGCCTATATCTTCACATTCTGCCATTTTTCTAGTTTTGCTGTTGCTTTAACTATATTTTAAACATGTAGCATAGTTGATGGAAAACTGTAGAAATGCCTAGTACTTGTTTAGATTCTTTGCAAAGAACAGTTAGTCCTTGTCACTGACTAAACTGTGCTTTAAACCAAGGTGCAGAAACTTGCAGAAACTTTATGCAATATGTTTTAAGAAACCAAAATGGAAAATCCAAGCGAACTGTTGCCTGTGTTTAGCCTTGTGATTTAAAGACAGCTGGTAGAGATAAGCACTAACATAAATCTTGTCTGAATTTCTCTAAACCAGCATATGAATTGTGAATTCTTTATCACTTTTTCTAGATGTTTAACCATAGGTGATGGTGATATAGCAGAACAGAAAGAAGAAAATTTGGATTTAGAAAATCTAGATGCAGAATCTTATTTGCGGGTTATTTGACTTTGGGAAATTAACTTTGTCTATACCCTACCCTCCAGTTTTGGAGATGAGCAAACTGAAGCTAAGAGAAAATATGTAATTTTCTGAACTTTTCAAAGCTAGAAAGTGCCAGAGATAGAAGCTAAAATTAGGTCTTTTTGACCTAAAAACCTATGTTCAGTCACCACACAGAGTCCCCAGGGTTTTTTGTTTTGTTTTGTTTTTTAATTATAATGTATTTTTTAAAGGGTGCTCATTGCTGGAACTCTTCTCTATTTAAAAAGTTATGTGGCTTCTGATCAATTGCTACCTATCACTTATGACCCAGTTTCCTTTTAGGCTATAGTTGAATTCCTTGGGTCTTGAATATTCTTTCTAGGAATACAGGTGTACCTTAAAGATATTCCAGGATTGGTTCCAGAACAGTGAAATAAGGAAAATATAGCAATAAAGTGAGTCAATTGACTATTTTGGTTTCCCAGTGCATATAAAAGCTATGTTTATGCCATACCATACTCTAATAATTGTGTAATAGCATCATGTCTAGAAAATGTACGTATCTTAATTTAAAAATAATTTATTGTTAAAAAATGCTAACCATAATCTGAGCTTTCAATGAGTTATACTTCTTTTGCTGGTGGAGGGTCTTGCTCAGTGCTGATGGCTGCTCACTGAACTGGGTGCTAGAGCTGAAGTTTGGGGTGGGAATGGCAATTTCTCAAAATGAGACAACAGTGAAGTTTGCCATATTGACTCTTCCTTTCAGAAACGATTTCTCTGAAGTATGCAATGCTGTTTGATAGCATTTTACCCACAGTAAAACTTTTTTTTTTTTAAATTAGAGTCAACCCAGGGTGCCTGGGTGGCTCAGTTGGTTGAGCATCTGACTCTTGGTTTCAGCTTAGGTCATAATCTCAGGGTCATAGGATGGAGACCTGCTTCAGTGATGAGTCTGCTTGAGATTCTTTCTCCACCTCTTCCTCCCCTTATGCCCCCTCCCTGCTTGTGTGCTCTCTAAATAAATAAATAAATAAATAAATAAATAAATAAATAAATAAATAAATAAATAAATTTAGACTCAATCCTCTCAAACCCTGACACTGCTTTATCAACTAAGTTTATTTTGACTTTTTCACATGAATTAAGAATGTTCTTAATGACATCTAGAATGTTGAATCCTTTCCAGAAGATTTTCAATTTACTTTGCCTACATTCATCAGAGAAATCACTATCTGTGGCAGCAATAACTTTACAAAATGTATCTCTTAAATAATAAGACTTGAAAGTTGAAATGACTCCTTGATCCATGGGCTGCAGAATGCATGTTGTGTTAGCAGGCATGAAAACTACATTGATCTCATTGTATATTTCCATCAGAGCTCTTGAATGACCAGGTGCATTGTTAGTTAGCAGTAATGTTTTCAAAGGAATCTTTTTGCTGAATCTGAACAGTAGGTCTCAATAGTGTACTCAGTAAACCATGTTATAAACAGATGTGCTGTCATTCAAGCTTTGTTTCATTTCTAGAGCACAAGCAGAGTAGATTTAGCATAATTCTTAAAGGCCCTAGGACTGGCTTCTTTCCTTAAACCTCATGAACCAACCTCTGCTAGCTTCAACCTTTTCTTATATAGCTTCCTCACCTCTCTCAGCCTTCATAGAATTGAAGGGAGTTGGGGCCTCGCCCTGGATTAGACTTTGGCATAAGGGAATATTGTGGCTGGTTTGATCTTCTCTCCAGAGCACTCAAACTTTCTCCAGATCTGCAATAAGGCGGTTTCACTTCCTTATCATTTGCATGTTGTCTGGAGTAGCACTTTTAATTTCCTTCAAGAACTTTTCCTTGCATTCATACCATAGTTAACTATTTGGTGCAGGAGACCTAGATTTTTATATACTCTCCTCACTAAGCTTAATCACTTCTAGCTTTTGATTTAAAGTGAGAAACATGTAGCTCTTCCTTTCACTTGAACACTTGAAGGCCATTGTAGGATTGTTAATTGGCCTCATTTCAATATTGTGTGTCTCAGGGAATAGGGAGTCCTGAAGAGAAGGAGGGAGATAGGGGAACAGCTCTACAGTGGAGCAATCAAAACACACACACTTATCAAGTTCTCTGTCCTGAAGGGGCATGGTTTGTGACACCTCAAAACAATTACAATAGTAACACCAAGCATCACTGATTATAGATCACCACGATAAATATAATAATAATGAAAAAGCTTAAAACACTGGAAGAATTACCATCATGTGACACAGAAAGAAGTGAGCAAATGCAGTTGGAAATGTGTTGCTGATAGACTTGCCACATGCAGGATTACCACAGACCTTCAATTTGTAAAAAAAAAAAAAAAAAACAAAAAAAAACAATGTCTGCAAAATACACAAAATGAACTGCAGTAAAATGATGTATGTCTATTTTGTAACTGAATCCACAGGGACCATTTTCTTCATTCAAAACAGAAAGGATTTTTTTTTCACATATTTTATACAGGTACTCCTCTTATATTTCTCCTCTTAGCCAATCATTCTTCGTTACTTCTTTCAAAACTCAGTCCTGATCCAAATTAATAAAGTGTCTTTTGTTTCAGTCCTTTGACTAGATATTCCCTCTGCCTTCTTGGCTTATCTGAAACCTGATCCTCAACTGAAGATCCTACTTTTATTGCACCTCCTCCTATTGAAAATGTAAATTTTCTCACACTCTATGGATCTTAGGATATTTATGTACATTAGAAATCCTCCTACTGACCTACCTACTACTGACCTCCCTCCTACTGACAAAATGTAGAACATTATAATCTTACTCTATTATAAAACCCTCACTTCTTTGTGAGTTGTGCAATTTGCCTATAATCCGCTCACTTTTATCTCACCCATAGAGTGTCTTCATATATTCTTCACTCTTCAACAAATTTGGAGAATAGAGTATAGTGTATCTGTCTTTCTGTGGAAACCCCAACAATCATTAGGGACTTCAAAATCTATATGAATCTATATAGAGGTCTCATAAAAAGCCTAGCCTCTCAGTTTTCCAAACATCTTAAATACCATGACTTTTCTTATCTCTACACTTTGGCCAGATGATCCATGATTACATACTGACTGAGCCCTTTTGTTATACTGTTCCACCTGAAAAACAAAACAAAACAAAACATGAAATCAGACATTTTGCTTTAGGACCTTAGCTTTCTATTGTTTTCTCAATTTCTTTGTAAACCTATGCCCGTTACAACTGTACACCAAATTCTTTTGAATTACTAGCTTACTGAATCCTATTGTGTTCATAGTTCTGATGCACTCACTGTCCTGTCACTCATTCTCTAACCCCACTTCTCCTTTGTCCTTTCACTACATCAAATAACAAAACCGTAGTCCTGGATAATTTAACTATCTGCATTGTATTGTCCAAAGCTGGGCTTCAGAGTATTTCTGAGGGAAAAATCAATTGAGCATATTTACAACTATAAATGATCAACAATTTCAACTAGGTCTTCAATTCCACTAAGCGACTCTGTTTCTCTAGAAGTTTCATTTTCCACTTTCCACAAGCATTTCAACCTCCTTCAACTATCATCAAACCTCGCATAAGTCGTCTCATTACTATTTCATTCTGAACAAACGATTTTATATACCACTTCACCAAACAAAACAAAACACAATGAAATAAAAACAAGAAATCCTGAGCAGAGATGGGAACCACTTCAATGTCCAAGGACTATACCACAAATCTGTCAATGTTTGTAACTATTTTTTTCTTTTCTTCTTTTTTCTTTCTATTATGAAGTAGGAGGACTAAAAGAGATTATATAACTTGTCCAAAGTCACACAACTGTGAATGAACAGGAACTTGAACTTGACCGTCCTGCCTTCAAATCCCATTTTCTTACCACTGAAATATTCTAAATTCCATAGACATATTATGTGAGTAAATATAGTATGTTTCCTTGAATTTAAGATGATCAGTTTTGCTGCATCTCCCCATTTTCTTATTTTGATAAAAACTATGCTGTAAGT
This sequence comes from Neomonachus schauinslandi, assembly GCF_002201575.2. Taxonomy (NCBI): domain Eukaryota; kingdom Metazoa; phylum Chordata; class Mammalia; order Carnivora; family Phocidae; genus Neomonachus; species Neomonachus schauinslandi. The sequence goes on along the minus strand of NC_058404.1, from coordinate 156,835,662 downwards.
AATTTTATATGAATTATAGTGATTATGACCAGCCTAGTGATATAATTTTTATAAAGGAATAAGGGAAAACCCATTAATTCATAATAACAGAGAGACTAATACTCTACAAACCTTTGCTGTGGTCAATAATCTATTTAAGAAGGCCAGTTTTGTTTCTTTGAAGCTCCAAAGGATCTCGTACTATGTGATTGATTCCTGAAACACTGTGAAATTAATGAAAATATTATTTGTGGGGAAAAATGAGTTTACTTGCATTTGTAATAGGCTTGCCTGCAGCAGCAGCTGTGCTTATATCAAGAATATGCCATGCTGAAAAATGGAAGGTTGATTTCTGTTGTTTTTCCTTTCTTTCCCCTTACATTTGTTGTTTATCATTTTAAAGAAAATGAGAATCATTTGAAATTATTTTATTATACTACAGGGGGAAGAATAATAGTGTCCCTGGAAATGCAGTTATGCCCAACTCACTCTTAATATCATTTAGGTGATTATCCCAGTCATTTGAGTTAGCTCAAATATTGTTAATTGTAAGAGATCAATTAATCCCAACTATCAAAATCACATGAAAATCAGTGTCAGTTCTTCCAAAAGGAAGTGAGTCAGGATTTTATTAGGCAGATGGTTTATCAAAAGAGTTTAGTTGAACATTAGGATACATTCTTCCTCTGGTGTATTTTCCCCTTACAGGGTATATACAAGGGTACATTGAAGCATATAATAGAAGTATTTAAAGCAGACTGTCCTTGCTTCATTATTCAGTACTTCCTAGGAATGATTGTTTAACCAGTTTCATGTTATTCATATAGATATATTGAGGAAAATGATTCCATGCCTTTTCAACATTCCTTATATCTATACCATTTCCTCATCCCAAGCAGAAAAAAAATATGTAAATAGAATATGAGAGAATAATATTCAGAGTGTGCGTTATATTTTTAATAAGCCAGCTTTAGGTAATTTTGCTCTCACATTGTATTCTAATACCCTCAAAGCAACTGTTTATTGATACTTTTTGAATCTTACTAGGATTGGCATTAAACTCACCAGCTTTAATTCTTTGGTTTTCATTGTCTATTTCTCCTTTTTGAACATTAGTATACAGACTGACATCAGTGTGTTTGAGTCTCTCCCATTTTTCATTATTTCTCAGAGGTTATTGTTTCCTCAAACTTGTTTCTGAGCATACATTTGCAGGTTCTCCTGTCTCATAGAAAAGCTTCTGAATTTGGATTCAAAGGATGTGGTTTTAATCTTGATTAAAACCTTAGCTCATGTGGGTTCTAAGGCAAGTCAGGCATGACTGCTGCTCTCATCTGTAGACTAGAAATAAGAATACATTTCTCAGACAACTCTTTTAAGAATTAGATGGAATAAGGTCACGGTAATAGCATAGTATTTTGCAGAATAGAGTGCAGCATATGGATATGCTGTAAAACAGTAAATCACTGTTTATATAGAAATAATTTTGTTAATGAGATTCTGTTAGCATCCTTGAACATCAAATGTCTAGATTGTGTGTTGCCTTATTTTATTGGTCAAAACCTTCATATTGTGTCCCCTATTTATCTTGAGCTCAACTTGCCTTTAGTCAATACTTGATTTAATTATTCAGATTAAAGGTGATTCTCTCTCCCTTCTTTTTTCCCTTCCTTTTTCTATCGCTCTTGTCTGAGAGAAGACATATTTAGAACAGATCTTCCTGTTAATCTTTCATTAAACATTAAGATTACTTATTATTTGTTCTACTTCTTATTTAGAAAGAAACCTAGAGCCTATTTGTAACTTGATTAATATTTTGCACAAACTTTGTTTCATTATGAAGTTTGACTTTTCTTACACTATCTCAGGATGTGACTTTTGTAGATAGCCTTCCTTTTATAATACTTATGCTGGCTAGTTTGAAAGCTACCTAAACAAAAAGATTATGCAGCTACAATAGTTTCATTAAAAATCCAAGTATGTCCTTTTTTTTTTTTGGACATTTTTATTCATTACAAAATGCTTACCACAATAAGTTGTAGTTACCTCTGTTACCATACAAAGTTATTACCATATCATTGACTATATCTCATATGCTATATTTTTCATCCCCATGATGTACTTATTTTATAACTGGAAGTTTGTATCTCATTGCTTTTCACCTGTTTTGCCTGTCACCCCACCATCTGCCCTCTTGCAACCACCAGTTTGTTCTCTTTTTTTATGTGTCTGTTTCTGGTGTTTTTAGTTTGTTTGTTTTGTTTCTTGTATTTTACATATAAGTGGAATTATGTGCTATTTGTCTTTCTCTGACTTCATTCACTTAGTATAATACTCTCTCAGTCTATCCATATTGTCACAAGTGGAAAGATTTCATTCTTTTTTATGGCTGAATAATATTCCATTGTATTTATACCATATCTTCTTTAACCATTCATCTATTGATGGGCACTTAGGTTGCTTCCATATCTTGGCTATTGTAAATCGTGCTACTATAAACATAATGCATATATCTTTCTAAATTAGTGTTTATTCTTTCCTTTGGGTAAATACCCAGTAGTGGAATTACTAGATCTTATAGTATTTCTATTTTTAATTTTTTAAGGGACTTCCATACTGTTTTCCATAGTTGTTCCACCACTTTATATTCCCACCAACAGTGCATGAGTGTTTCCTTTTCTCCACATCCTCACCAACACTTCTTATTTCTGGTCTTTTTGATTCTAGCCATTCTGTCTGGTGTGAGATTATATCTCATTATGGTTTTGATTTGCATTTCCTTGATGATGAGTGATGTTGAGCATCTTTTCATGTGTCTGTTGGCCATCTGTATGTCATCTTTGGAAAAATATCTGTTCAGGTCTTCTGCCTATGTTTTTTAACCAGATTGTGTGTGGGTTTTTTTGGTGTTGAACTGTATGAGTTCTTTATGTATTGGATATTGACACTTACTGGATATATCATTTGCAAATATCTTCTCCCAACAGTAGGTTGCTCTTTTATTAGGTTGATGGTTTTCTTTGCTGTACAAAAACTTTTTAGTTTTATATAGTCCCAATTGTTTTTGTTTTGGTTTCTTTGTTTTTCCTTTTGTTGCCCTTGCCTAAGGAGACAGATCATATATATATATTGGAGATGTGTGTGTGTGTGTGTGTGTGTGTGTGTGTGTGTATATATATATATTTTTTTTTTTTTCCCTAAGACCAATGTCCATGTGTTTACCATCTGTGTTTCCTTTTAGTTTTATGGTTGCAGGTCTTTTAAAGACATTTAGGTCTTTAATCCATTTTCAGTTTATTTTGTATGTTATATAAGAGAATGATCCAGGTTCATTCTTTTGCATATAGATGTCCAGTTTTCCCAGCACAATTTATTGTAGAGGCTGTCTTTTCCCCACTCTGTATTCTTACCTCCTTTGCCATAGATTAATTGACTATATAAGTGTGGGTTTATTTCTGGGTTTTCTATTCTATTCTATTGATCTGGGGCTATTTTTGTTCCAATACCATCCCTTTTTGATTATGATAGCTTTGTAGTATAGTTTGAAATATGGGATTGTGATACCTCCAGCTTTGTTCTTCTTTCTCACGATTGCCTTGGCAAACTTACAGGGTCTTTAGGTGGTTCCATACAAATTTTAGGATTATTTGTTCTCTTCTGTAAAAAAATATTATTGGTATTTTGATGAGGATTGCATTGAATCTATAGATTACTCTGGGTAATATGGACATTTTAATGATACTAATTCTTAAAATCCATGAACATGGTATATCTTTATATTTGTTTGTGTTGACTTCAATTACTTTCATCAGTGACTTATAGTTTTCAGAGTACAAGTCTTCTACCTCCTAGGCTAACTTTATTCCTAGGTATTTTATTCTTTTTGATGCAATTGTAAATGGCATTGCTTTTTAATTTCTCTTTCTGCTAGTTTGTCATTAGTGTATAGAAATGTAACAGGTTTGAGTATTTAATTTTGTATCCTGCAATTTAATCCAATTATTCTAATAGTTTTCTTTTTTTTTGGTGGAGTCTTTAGGGTTCTCAGTATATAGTATCATGTCATCTGCAAATAGTGACAGTTTTACTTCTTATCAATTTAGATGCCTTTTATTTCTTTTTCTTGTCTGATTGCTGTGGCTAGAACTTCCAGTACTGTGTTTAATAAAAGTGATGAGTGGACATCCTTGTCTTGTTCCACATCTTAGAGGAAGAGCTCTCAGTTTTCCACCATTGAGTATAATGTTAGCTCTGGGTTTTTCCTATATGGCCTTTGTCATGTTGATGTATGTTCCCTCTAAGTTTTTTTTTTTTTAAAGATTTTATTTATTTGAGAGAGAGCATAAGCAGGGGGAGATGCAGGGGGAGAGGGAAAAGCAGGCTCCCCACTAAATAGGGAACCTGATGCGGGGCTTGATCCCAGGACCCTGGGATCATGACCTGAGCTGAAGGCAGATGCTTAACTGACAGAGCCACCCAGTCACCCCGAGTTATGTTCCCTCTAAACCCCACTTTGTTGAGAGTTTTTATTGTGAATCGATATTCAATTTTGTTAAATGCTTTTTCTGCATCTATTGAGAGGATCATATGATTTTATCCTTCATTTTGTTAATGTGGTGTATCATGTTGATTGATTTGCAGACATTGAATCATCCTTGCATCTCTGGAATAAATCCCACTTAACTGTGATGAATAATTCTTTTAATGCATTGTCAAATTTGGTTTGCCAATATTTTGTTGTGGATTTTTGCATCTATTGCTTATAAAGAATATTGGCCCATAACATTCCTTTTTTGTAATGTCTTTGTCTGATTTTGGTATCAGGATAATTCTGATCTTGTAGAATGAACCTGGAAGCATTCCTTCCTCTTCAATTAAAAAAAAATAGTTTAAAAATGATAGGTATTAGCTTTTCTTAAATGTTTGGTAGAATTTACCTGTGAAGCCTTCTGATCCTGGACTCTTGTTTGTTGGCAGTTTTTTGATTATTGGTTCAATTTCATTACTGGTAATTGTTCTGTTCAGATTTTCTATTTCTTCCTGATTCAGTCTTAGAATATTGTATGTTTCTAGGAATGTACCCATTTCTTCTAGGTTGTGCATATTGTTGGCATATAACTTTTCATAGTAGTCTCATAATCTTTTGTATTTCTGTGGTGTTGGTTGTAATTTCTCTTTCAATTCTGATTTTACTTATCTGAGTCCTCTTTTTCTCTTGAGAAGTCTGGCTAATGCTTTACCAATTTTTAAAATCTTTTTGAAGAACTAACTCAGTTTCATTGATCTTCCCTATTGCTTTTTAGTCTCTATTTTGTTTATTTTCACTCTGATTTTTATTATTTCTTTCCTTTTGCTAATTTTGGGCTTTGTTTGTTCTTCTTTTTCTAGTTCCTTTAGGTGTAAAGTTATATTTTTTGTTCCAGATTTTTCTTGTTTCTTGACTTAGTCTTGTATTGCTATAAACTTCCCCCTTAGAACTAGTTTTGCTGCATCCCAAAGATTTTGAGACATTGTGTTTTCAAATTTTATTTGTCTCCAGGTACTTTTTATGTTCTTTTTGTTATCTTCATTAATTTATTGGTTGTTTAGCTCTCACATGTTCATATTTTTTTTAATTTTTTTTTCTTATAATTGATTTTTCGTTTCATAACCTTGTGGTTGGGAAAGATACTTGATATGATTTCAGCCTTCTTAAATTTATTGAGACTTGTTTTGCAGTTTAACCTGTGATCCATCCTAGATAATGTACCATGTGAATTTGAAAAGAAGGTGCATTCTGCTTTTTTTGGATAGAATATTCTGTGTATATCCATTAAGTCTGTCTGGTTTAATGTGTAACTCAAAGCCACCATTTCCTTATTGACTTTTTTTTTAATATTTTATTTATTTATTTGACAGAGACACAGCGAGAGAGGGAACACAAGCAGGGGGAGTGGGAGAGGGAGAAGCAGGCTTCCCGCTGAGCAGGGAGCCCAATGCGGGGCTCGATCCCAGGAACCTGGGATCATGACCTGAGCCAAAGGCAGCCACTTAACCAACTGAGCCACCCAGGCACCCGTCCTTATTGATTTTTTGTCTGGGTGATCTATCCATTGATATAAGTGGGGTGCTAAAGTCACCTACTATTGTATTATTGTCATTTTCTCCCTTTATGTCATTAATATTTGCTTTACATATTTGGGTTCTCCAATGTTGGGTGCATTGATATTCACAATTGTTATTCTCCTGTTGAATAGATTCCTTTATCATTATGTAATGCCTTTCTTTTTTCTTGTTATAGTCTTAAATTTAAAGTATACTTTGTCTGATGTAAATATTGCTATCCCAGCTCTTTTTTTTTTTTTTTTCCATTTTTTTTTTTTTTTTTTTTTCTTTTTTTTTTTTTTTTTTTTTTTTTTTTTAAAGATTTTATTTATTTATTTGACAGAGAAAGACACAGCGAGAGAGGGAACACAAACGGGGAGTGGGAGAGGGAGAAGCAGACTCCCCGCCGAGCAGGGAGCCCGATGCGGGACTCGATCCCGGGACTCCAGGATCATGACCTGAGCTGAAGGCAGCCGCTCAACCAACTGAGCCACCCAGGCGCCCCTTCTTCCATTTTCTTGAATATCTTTTTTGGTCCCTTCACTTTCAGTGCGTATGTGTTGTTAGGTCTGAAGTGACTCTGTTGTAGACTCATAGAGATAGGTTCCTTTTTTTTTTTAATTTATTCAGTTACCTTATGTTTTTTGATTAGAGCATTTAGTCCATTTAAAGTAATTATTGACAGGTATGTATTTATTGATATTTTGTTAATTTTTTTCTGGCTGCTTTTGTAGTTCTCTGTTTCTTTCAAGTATGTTCTTTTCAATTAACATTACTGAAAAATATTTTTTCTTCCATTCAAAAAGTAGCTTATTATATGTCTGGTATTGGTGATTTGGAGATAAAGCATGAAGTGTGTTCAGTAGATAAGAAAGTAATGAGAAAGACATAGGAATAAATGGCTACTATGATTTATGATATGAAAGTAGAGAAAAATGATCAGCTCAGATTGCTGGATCAGTTGAGGGAAGTTTTCCCAGAGGAATTGACACTTGAACTGTGTTTAGGAGGATGAACAGAAGGAAAATATTTTTTAAATGGAGTGGAGACAGCTATGGAAAGGCATGCATGAGGAAGAATGTTCAGGAGCATAGACAGGAGATGTGGGAACATTAGAAGACCATATGCTTTTGGCTCCCATCTCAGTCTTCAGCTTGTATGTCAGCATTAGCAAGAGTGAAGAGGAAGTTGTGGGCCTTGTTTCAGCATGTCTTTTATCCCTACTTGTGGCCATCATTCAAAGAAGTTTTTGATTCTCGTAGATATCACCTCCTCTTATCTGCCTTCTAGGTATTTTCTTCTTTCTTCAGAATACATGGTTGATTATTAAAATGACGTATATCTCAATACATTCTCAGATCTTTCCTTTCACCATCTTAGTCTTACTGAAATCTGTCTCTCTTTTGAGGGACATTGCTGTCCTCAATCTTATATAAGTGATGACTATTTTATCTTAATATATGTAGAGGTTTGTCTCATAGAAATTAATTATGATACACTGATCTGGAACATTAGACCCGTGTTATGTATCATCCCTTCTTGAAACATTTTCTTTGTTTTACTTTCCCTCAGCTCACTGACTATGTCTGTGTTTTAAGTTAGTTCCTTTTCATCTATTCATCCTTTTATTTGAGTGTTTATTGGCATCTTAAAACCAGTAAGCCCAAATCTAAGATCTGTATATTTTCTCCCCAACTCTTTCTTCCTGTTTCAGTTATTGACAGGAAATCTAGTTGATCAGGTGCTTATGTCTAGATTCATCATTGACTCCTCTTTTAATTTCACACCTCAAATCCAATTTGTCAGCAAATACTATTTGTCAGTTTTATCTTCAAAATATATCCAGGGTGCCTGGGTGGCTCAGTTGGTTAAGCGACTGCCTTCGGCTCAGGTCATGATCCTGGAGTCCCGGGATCCAGGCTCCCTGCCGAGCAGGGAGCCTGCTTCGTCCTCTGACCCTATCCCCTCTCAGGTGTTCTCTCTCTCTCATTCTCTCTCTCTCAAATAAATAAAAAAAAAAAATCTTTAAAAACAAAACAAAACAAAACAAAAACAAAATATATTCAGAACTTGACCATCTTCATCTCTTCTACTGCTATTTTCTTGGTCTAAACCACCATCATCTTTCCTGGAATATTTTAATATCTTGGTAATTGTGCTCAGGTTCTCATGCTTTTTTGCCTTGCCTTTGATCCTTGGATCAAATGTCAAGGAAGCAGCCAGAGTGCTATTGTTCAAGGAAAGACAAAAACCCATTGATCTTTTGCTAAAAAGTCTCAAATGGCTTTCAAAGTCATCTGTAGCAAAACCCAAGGCTTTAACATTTCTGCATGGATTGGCTACCATTACTCCTCTGACTTCATCATCTATTACGCTCCCCCACGTTCACTCTGCTTCAACCACACTGGCCTTCATACTGTTTCTCAGTCCTTTAGAGTCTAGGCATGTTCTCAGTCTAGGGCTTTGTCCTTGATATTTCAAGTACCCAGACTGTCTTTACTCCAGATACCTGAGAGCTCACTCCCTTGCTTCCTTCAGGTCTTTGACCAAATGTCTTCTCAGTCAAGCTTAGGACCATCTTATTAACACAACACATTTGATACACACATATTTTTCTACCTCCTGTGCTTTATCTCTGTTTTGCTTATTACTATGATCTATAATTTATCAATTTGATTTTTTTTCATTTTTGACTAATATGTGAGTTCTGTGGGGCTGTCATTTTTGTCTGCTGTTTAATTATATCTGTAGTTTTAGAATCTAGAAAGATACATGACAATAAAAAGATTAAATGAGGGGCACCTGAGTGGCTATAGAATATAAGACATAGGATTTACAAAAATTTAAAAAACCACTTATTGGAATTAGAATGCAATGAGAAATGAAAAATTGTCAACATTCTCAAAGACCCTGCTTGTCTCCTCTTCCAGTCACTTTCCCTTGTATCTTCCCCAAGGTTGACAGTTATCTTGGCATTTAACGTTAAAGGTTACTTTTGTCATTTTTTTAACTTCATAGAGATGGAATTATATTGTTCATATTTTTATACTGCTAACTTTTTTAGTTCCAGATTTATTTTATGGGATGCATCACATTTTCTATGTAGCAATGGCTTATATCTTTTCATTGTCATAATATTTCAATCAATGAGTATACATCTATTCTAATGTTGATGAATATTTATATGGTTTCCAGCTACTTGGCTATCATTAACCATAATGTTATGGATGTTCTTGTACATATCTTTGGTATCCATGTAGAAGATACTATATGGCAAGGAAACCGAGGAGGGCTTTTAGTGTACAGGTCATCTACGTTTTTATAATCTGTGTGGTAGCTAAATTGGTGTCCTCTCTACATTCTTATTCTGCTCAGTCTCAACCACAGCAGTTCTCAATTCTTGGGAAGAGTTATGGGTTCTTTCAACAACTATAGTCCTGGCTATCTCCACTGAAAAGAACCTAGTTCTTTTTATCTTTCAAATTTAAATTGATTCAAGCCGAAGTCTTTTATGGACATTATATAAAAAGTCCAAAGAGTTAAAAGAACACAAAAGGTTATCAGAAAACAAAGCACATGTACCCTAAATTAAAATAACATGTCAAACCCTGGTGTGAGAGCAGTCATCTTATGCAAATCATGTTCTCATACCCAAGAACATTGTTGTCAAAGATCACTGCACAAATGTTTTGACAACTGAGAATAGGAATGTCAGAAAAAAATCTTCCTGGTATATTCCTGCTTATAGATAATCTGTAGCAGCTGCTCTGAGTTTATAACATGTGATGGGGTATCTAGGTGGCTCAGTTGGTTAAGCATCAAACTCTTGGTTTCAGCTCAGGTCATAATCTCTGGGTTGTGAGATTGGATTTAGTGCTCAGCATAGAGTTAGTTTCACCCTCTCCTTTACCCCACTTGCACACACACTCTCTGTCTCTCACTCTCTCTCAAATAAATAAATCTTAAAAATATAGCATGTGCAATTAAACTAACCTGAAAAAAAAATCCATCAAGAAGTTGATATTGGAATTTTACATTTTTTATATCTAAGAAAATTTTAACAATGCAAACTGTTATCTCTCTCAGAGTGTCAGTACAATTGACCATTGAACAATGCAGTGGTTAGGGGTGCCAACCCCCACAAAGTCAAAAATCCACATATAACTTTTGGCTCCCCCTAAACTTAATTATTAATAGCCTACTATTGACCAGAAGCCTTACTGATAACATAAAGTTGAATAACAAATATTTTGTATAAGTATTATATACTGTATTTTTATAATAAAGTAAGCTAGAGAATAGAAAATGTTATTAAGAAAGTCATGGGGAAGATAAAATACATTTACAGTACTGTACCATATTATATGGAAAAAAAAAAACTGTTATAAGTAGACCCATGCAGTTTCAACCCCCGTTTTTCAAGGGTGAACTGTAATTAGTTTTTATTTGTATAGTGGTTTTCCATGTATTCAACAATATGATATATTAAACAATTAAGTAAACTATGCTTTCCCCTATACATTATGCCATGTAAACCTTAATACTGTTCTTGGAAGAAAGTATTCTTATTTACACTCAACAAAAGAGAGCACTTCCCACCTGTAGCATACTCCCCAGTCCTACTCCATACTGTGTGGTAATAGAATGAGAAACCTGAGAAAACTAACAAAGCAGCTATGCTTCTTATGAAAAACCACATATATGTCTCTGGGAACATTCTGGAATATAATTAAGAACAAAAAATTTAAAGACAATAATACATTTTAAGCACATAACTAGTGATCCCCCTGTGACAGACGAGAATCTTAAGAATCCAGAATAATAATCATTTCTCGACCTTTTGGCCAAGATCAAGTACAGAATAATATTAAATCATTCTTTTTTTTTTTAAAAGATTTTATTTATTTATTTAATTGACAGAGAGAGAGACAGCGAGAGAGGAAACACAAGCAGGGGGAGTGGGAGAGGGAGAAGCAGGCTTCCTGCGGAGCAGGGAGCCCGATGTGGGGCTTGATCCCAGGATTCTGGGATCATGACCTGGGCCGAAGGCAGTCGCTTAACCAACTGAGCCACCTAGGTGCCCCAATATTAAATCATTCTTTCATTCACTATAATTCACTCATTTTTTTTGTTTTTGTTTCTGTTTTTGTTCTTAAATCTGTGGTATATCAGGCACTATTCTGGGTGCTGGCGATAAAAAAAAAAAAAAAAAAAAAAAAAGGAAAAATTTCCTGCCTAATAAAATTTGTGATCAATTGGGAAAGACAGATTATATTTCAGGTAGTATTGGTTGCATAACAGACCACTCCAAAATGCAGTGGTTTAAATACACACACACACACACACAAACACACACACATACACACTCATACACACAACTATGTATTTAGCTTACATCTGTGCAAGTTGACAATTTGGGTCAGGCCCAGCTGGTTGAAACTTCTGATCTGGACCTCATTCACCTCATCTCAGCTAGGTCTGTTCACCTATCTGGGACGAGTTGGCGGGTTGTGTGGAGCAACTGGTTTATGTTGGCTTTGACTTCCCAAACGGGAATCACTTCACTTGGTCTCATCCTCTGGCAGGCTAGCCTGCAATTATTTACATGATGGCAATATTCCAAGAGCAGTGACAGACCAAAGATCAGTGTTAAAGCACTTTCAAAGTCACTGTGTATCTTGTGTTTGCTACTCTACCATTGGTCAAACAAGACAAATTGTCAGCATATAAGAATCAGTGTATAAGGGGCTACCCAGGTGCATTAATACAGGGAGGTGTGAACAAATTGAGGAATCATTATTGCAACAGTGTGCCATACATGATTCATAAATAAATATATTTATACATATATACCATTAAGAAACAACAAACTGTCTAAAATAATGACCATTTGGCCACCCTAAATTAGCCAAGTGTGAACATAATGTTATCAGGAATTTGACTCAGTTTTGCAAGGCATTTTGTTTTACCAATGCCCACATGTGTACCTAGAGTTTTTTTTGGGGGGGAAGAAAAAAGTATTACTAAAATGTCTTATATGTACAAGAAACTGGTTATGTAAAGATGAAGAATTATTTTTACTTTCAAGAAGTTAAAATTATACTGGTAGAGATATGAACAAATATAAAACAATATTACAAGATTAGTTATAAATAAATCATTAGAGATCAATTTTACTGAAATTAGTTGAGTCTTTCTATGTAGCAAAAAATATTCAACTCCACCCTTGATAAAACATAGAACTCTTATTCTCTTTCAAAATGAAATACTTAGATGAAGATGCTGTGTGAAATCTTCTATTTCATAGCTTGTCACTGACATGAAACAGACACTACAGTTGATAGAAGCACAGCTTATTACTAATGTCATAGACATTTTTCTTACAAATTTTCTTATCATTAATCCAAAAATCTCTCCATACTGTGTGGTAACTATATATTATACATGTAACAGTGGAGAATGGGAAAGAGTTCATTGTCTGTGCTGAGTGAAGGAGCTTCATAATCTTCATGTTTCTCTCACTAGTGAAAAATGTTTCCTTTTCAATTTACAGATGAAAATATTCCCATTTTTTTCAGGAATGGGTAAGAAATAAAAACAAATACAAGGCATAGCGTTCTTTTAATTCACATTTACACAACATATTACAGAAGTTGGCAATAGCTTAGGTAAAGTAGAAAACCCTTGGTGTAGTTGATACAAACATTGAACCAGAATACACAGGCTGTTGTTTAAATAAGTAAAGTTGAGGAAGTCCCTTAAGGTTTGGCGCACCTGGGTGGCTCAGTTGTATAGTTTCTTCAAGTACCATATAGGCTCCTACAGAGAATCTCAAAGGTTTAATTTGTTAACAACATGGAGTAAGGCCAGTGTCTCTCAGATTTCATTTACAGATATATCATGTGAATGGGAATATTATTGAATTAATTTTGTGAAAGAAATCTGTGCAAAGAAGTTTCTAATCAAGGCTTTGATGTAAGTATTGTAGAAAATGCCATAATACCTTTAAAAGTGTTAGTTATTCTAGATGATACGCAACTATTTTCCTGGTGACCTGTGTTCCAAAGTGTGGTAAGAAGAATACTGAATTGGGAATCAGAAGATTTGGACTCTGACATAAGCCCTAGTAATAAGATGTGCCATTAGGGAAATTGCATCACTTCTATCACAATCTTTTTGATTTCTTTCTCTTCCTCTGAGTGCCAGTTCTCTTACTTGCAGAGTGAGCAGGTTGAACTAAATGAAATTACAAGTACCTTCTACTTTCTCTTTCTGTGACTCTAGTGTCTCTTCAGTTTTCTTCTAGAAGGAAAGAGCAGCAGTGACCTGTCATCCCTAGCTTTGGAGAAGTAACTTGACTGAAATTCACTTACTCTGGCTAAATTATTAGCTCAACTCAGATGTAATCAACTTCACGAAAGATTTGGATATTTGAAGGAAAAAATGTAGACTTGTAGTAGTTCAATAAGGCTTCGGGTATTTTTTTAGTGTCCTTTGAGATAATCAGTGTTCAGTATCTGTTTCTAAGGGAACTATCTAAGACGGTTTTTCTTGCCCAGTACTTGACTTAATATATAGAATTGGAGATATTCTTGCCAGTATTCTTTCTTAGCATCTGAGGAATTTCCTCACCTTTCTTAGTTGCTCATTTTCTTTGTTTTCTTTCTCTCCATTCATCACTAATGCACTGCGAATCTGGAGGTGTTTGTCTGTGTGTGTTGTGATTTTTGTTAAATTAGCATTTGTTAAGTAGGGCCCTGGAGATGTTGGGTGGTGGGCTACAAACTCAAAAAAATACAGCAAGGGAAAGTGAAATAGAGAAGTATATTACAGGTCTTGGAAGAAGTCCAGGGCATTCCTTGAGGGGCCACACAGGGAGGTCAAGACAGAGTACAGGCAAAGAGCAAGCAGCAGGATCTGGGGCCCATGCCTTTAATAGGATCTGTAGAGGTAGAGTGTCTTGAGGTGAAAAGCTAAGTCTGAATTAGTTAACTCAAAACAAAAAGATTGGTAAGCTCCAAGGGGATCTTATTTAAGGGGTGCACAAGGTGAAAAAACTGGGAGACAGGAGAGACTGTTTATCACAAGGGGCATCAAGGGAATCATATCAGGAATATTCTTGCAACTCTGAAGACTGTTAACCAGGGCATATACTTGGCAGGAAGGGCTACTGTAAATTCAATACCCCTGCAGGCCACTTAGCCACTCAAAATGGATGCTGAGGCAACAGTATCATGGACTGGTTTAGCTAAACTCTCAACAGTGAGAGAGAGAGAGAGAGAGAGGGAGGGAGGGAGGGAGGGAGAGAGGGAAGAAGGAGGGATTTCTTCTATCAATTGCTTTTTTCAGATTAATCTGAAAGTAATAAGAGTTGGGACTACATAAAGGAAAATGTTTTATAATTGCACTTAGTATTTTTTCCATTCATGCTGCCACACTGCAGGTGCCAACTGTATGGAAACTGGGTGAATCTCCCTCTGATTATACACATCAAATGAATGGTATATTTTAAGTCAGCTCATAGTAACTTTATAATTTAGGTTGGTAGTTCCCTTCTTTTTGCCTCTTTATTTTGTTCCACTTAAATGTTTCTACAGTTCTTTATTGCTTTAATCAACTTTATTGAGAGATAATTTTCATATAATTGTGCTCATTTTAAGTATAAAGTTCAATTGGTTTTGATAATTGTAATCAGCCAAGTAACAACAATCATAATCAAGATATAGAATATCTGTATCACCACATACTCCTCTATTTTCTACCTGACTCTGACCCCTGGCAACTACGGGTTTTCTGTCACTATAAATTAGCTTACTATGTCCTATAATTTGGTATAAATGGAATTATACGGCTTGAGTGTAATGTATCCAGCTCCTATCGCTCAACACAATGTTTTTGAGATTCAATCATATTGTTGCATGCATCAGTATTTTGTGATTTTATGTTACTGAGCAGTGTCCTACTCTAGCTCTACAAGAATCTTTTTATCCATTCACCTGCTGATGGACAATTGAGCTATGTCCAAGAAAACCTGTGTTAAAGTCTTTGTGTAGACCAATATTTTCAGTTCTCTAGGATGAACACCTTGGAGTAGACTGGCTGGGTTGTATGCAAGTATACTTTTAAATTATAAGAAAATGCCAAACTGTTCTCCAAAGTAGTTTTATCACTTTACGTTTCCAACAACAATGTTTGAGAATTCCATTTGCTCCACATCCTTGCCAATGTTGACATTGTAATTATTTTTACTTTTGGCCATTTTAATAGGTATATAGTTGTTTACATTTGAGTTATTCAAATGCATAATGTTGAGCAATCTTCAGATGTGTATGGCTATTTTTATATTTTATAAAGTGACTATACAGGGCTTTTTCCCATATTTATGATGTTGTTTGCATTCTCATTGCTTATTTGTGTGTCTTTATATTTTTATATATATCATTATATATGCTGAATTCAAGTCCTTTGTTATACATAATTTATAAATAATAGTGATATATAATACTTAATAATTTATAATATATAAATATTTTTCTAGTCTGTAGCTTGCATTTTCTTGAACATGTCTTACAAAGAGCATAAATTTTTAATTTTGATAATGCCAATATTATATATAATACTATTATTTATAAATTATATATGACAAAGTACTTCTAATTTAATTTTCTTCTTTTATTGTTAGTGCTTATTGTATTCTGTATATTGTATAGGAAATCTTTGCCTACTCAAAAGCCACAAAGATATTTTATAAGTTTAGCTTTTTATTTAGGTTCATGATCAGTTTCAAGTAAATATTTTCTATGGTGTGAGGTAAGGGATTGGATAATTGTTTTCCATATAGATGCCTAGTTGCTTCAACATCATTTGTTGAATGGACTGTCTTTTATACACTAAGTTAATTTTGCATATTTGTTGAAATCAATTGACAGTGAATGTGTGCATGTATTATTATGAGTTCTCTAGTTTAATTTCATTGATATACATCAATGTATATCATTTTGTTCCACTTAAATGTTTTTACAGTTCCTTATTGCTTTAATCAACTTTATTGAGAGATAATTTTCATGTAAGTATGCTCATTTTAAGTATAAAGTTCAATTGGTTTTGATAATTGTAATCAGCCAAGTAACAACAATCATAATCAAGATATAGAATATCTGTATCACCACATATTCCTCTGATTATTTTCTATCAATTTGTGAGGATAGATCCTCACAAATACCACACAGTCTTGATAACAATAGCATTATAGTAGACTTTGAAGTCAGGTATTGTAGGTCCTACAGCTTTGTTTATTGTGACAAAATTATTTTGTTTCCTCTATTTCCTTTGTAGATGCAGATGAATTTTGAAACCAGCTTGCCAATTTCTTAAAAGTTGCTGAAATTTGGATTATTTTGAAGAGAGTTGAATCTGTCGAATATAAAATCGGAAAGACAGGGCTAGATTCTATTATAAAGCACTTCTTCAGATCTTTAGAAAATTCTCCAGTCCAGAGGTTGCTAAAACATAAATGGATTTATTTGCCATTTAGAATTTGGTATTGTGGTTTAGAGTATAGCCCTTCGAGAATTTTCTGAGTTTGATCTCATTGTACGGCTTATTTTTTATTTTTTTAATTTTTTTAAAGATTTTATTTATTTATTTGACAGAGAGAGAAAGCAAGAGAGGGAACACAAGCAGGGGGAGTGGGAGAGGGAGAAGCAGGCTTCCCGATGAGCAGGGAGCCCAATGTGGGGCTCGATCCCAGGACCCTGGGATCATGACCTGAGCCGAAGGCAGCCACTTAACGGACTGAGCCACCCAGGTGCCCCTCATTGTACTGCTTATTTTTTAGATGAACTTGATCAAATTATTCAGTCTCTCTGTGTCTTAGTTTCCTATTTATTCAATGGGGATAATAACAGTGACTACCTTAAAGGGATACTGTAAAGATTAAATTAGTTAATATTTGTAAAGCACTTACAACAGAACCTGGCAAATATTAAGCACAATGTAGATATGTGGATTTTGTTTGTTTCTTTTTGGTTTTTTTGTTTTGTTTTGTTTTTTCTATTGAAATAATGTCCGAACTCATTGCGATTCTTCCATGGAGGCCAAGATGAAATAGTTTATTAATTAACAATAGGCTGCATGCTCAGGTAAAGTTTTTATGTATTTCAGTGTAAACACCATTCTAGATTCTACATCCTACTAGTGGATCTGAAAGTCGATACAAATCATGAGAAAATGTTACACTTAGGAACACATACTGGGGTTAATAATGCTGGAATATGGAAACCAATATAAAGACAATAAAATCAGAAATAATTAAAATAATATTGTTTTGAGAAGTAGTGAGATAATCAACCATATATTCTTTAAATACATATTTATATTTGTTAGTGCTCTACCTTGCCTTCTCTGCCCTTAGATCCAGATATCACAAGATAAGAGTGGAGCCTTAGAAAGGGAAGAATTTAATGATATTTAAGAATGTGGAGAGATTGCTTTTATTCTTTAGTAAGAAGGATCTTTGGTGCTGCTGAGGACTTAGATGAAGAAAACTTTGGTCACATAGTCAGGCATACATGCACCTAACTTTCCTAGTTAAAGACTGCTGTTCCTAGAGATTATCATTGTTCCTCCTTAAGTTAAAAGCCTAGGAGGCAAGTTAGGAAGTGTGCAACTTATTCTAGGACTGACAAACAAGAGAAAAATAACCTTCATTTTTTCTTTTCTCTTTGTTTTCTATTGTAATTACTGAAGAATAAAAATAAGCAATTCTTATGTTTCTCTCTATTTCTCAGATCCAGGGAAGAATTGTTCAGGAGAAACCTCTAACCATACATAATTCTGATTCATCAGAGGAAAAATGAGCTGAACATTGCCACTTATCTTTAGCATCAAAATATTAAATAACTTATAAACAGCAATTACTTAAAGTAATGGGTCAAAATATCCAGAATTTGTTTGCAAGGCAAACCGGTAGCTGGTCTTTCATGGCATTATGACTTTTCCAATATCATGGGTCAACAAAGAAGAGTATCATTTATTATAATCTGAAAGAGATACAGCTTTCACAGATATGGGAATGTTTTTAACAGTTTCTTTGCATTAGGAAACGTTCTCATTACAAGGATACTTATCTGGGGCACCTGGGTGGCACAGTCAGTTAAGCATCTGACACTTGGTTTCAGCTCAGGTCATGATCTCAGGGCCATGGGATTGAAGCCCCACAACAGGCTCTGTGCTCTGCACAGAATCTCCCTGAGATTCTCTCTCCTTCTTCCTGCCTCTCCCACTTGTGTTCTTTCTCTCTCTTGCTCTGTGAATAAATAAATAAGTCTTTAAAAAACAACAACAACAACAAAAATACCCAGATATGCTTATCTGTGATTGCCCTCCAAGAAGATCCTAGATCTAAGAAAAGAAAAGATACTGTTTGACATGTAACAGTAGGAAAATTATGACATACTTTTAAACATCACATGGCAAAGTCGTCTAGTGCTTGTTACCCATAATAAAGGCAAGGTAACAGAGGATATAAACTTGGACTGGGTTCAGAAGGCTTAGGCTTATATTCAAAATTCATCTTTGCTTGTTGAGGAAACTAATATATTGCATGCATCTATTGAGATCTGGTTTCCACAGTGTTAAAGGAAAAATAATAAAGCTTTGTGTAAATAAGATAATGCGTATAAGAAAAATTCTATAATCCACTATACCAGAGTAGTTTCCACCTTCAAGGATAGCATGAATACGCTTGAGGGTGTTATTAGCTCTTTGCTTGAGAATCAGTCGAGACTGCCCAAACCAACAGACTCTAATTGCAGTAGCTAGTAACTGAGCTATCCATAGTATTATATAAAGTCAAAATGGCTGGTGATGTTTTAATGTTCTTTGGCACCCTTACATATCTGCCAGTGAAGGATCTCTGAACCCAGGATGAAACTGTGTTAAGTTACTTGGAGTTTCAGAGGCCAAAAGCTGTACATGTATCCATCACATCTGCTTGTATTCAGCAAAACTCTTTAACGATATTGGTTCATTGTTAATAATCTAGACATAGCTTAATTATTTATGTTTATAACCTTGGATTCACTCTTTTCCCATTTGTGACATAGAAAATTGTTAGTTTTCTCATACTATTTTGACTGTCATCAATGCTTGGGTGCTAGTTTGCAAGCAGGAAACATTTCTTTGGGGCTGTCTAAAGCAGCATTGTGTATTTGTGCCTGTGTGTTTTTCTTCCAAATTAAATTTATTAGATTACATATGCTTGCATTTCATTATGAGATCATAAAATCCAATATACTCTATAAATATCAACATGATGCACTACCTAAATTACATTTACACTGTGCTGAAGACAACCACAAAGCAAGAAAAAATTAAGTCTCTTATGATAACAGAGATATTGAGAGCAAAAAAAAAAAAAAGACTTCTTTTGAATGTAGCACAAATAAGATGTTTGCCTGTCAATGACAGTAAACTTAATAAGAACATTTAATTTATAAGTATACTAAAATATGTTTAAATTAAAATAAAATAAAGCAATTATGATAAAACTAAAATAACACTGAATTCCTCTCAATACAGAAAATGTGTTCAACTACTATAATTTCTAAATGAAACACTTACCAGTGTACCATTCATTGAATTTTCTGTATACCAGCTACCATGTAAAATGGTCTACACAGAATATTTATTTAATCTCCACAACTAATCCATGATGTATTAGTCTTCTTATTTCATACTGAAGAAACAGAGGACCAGTGAAAGTAAAATAACTTGACTGAGATTAAGAGCAAGGAGTGGAGTCCGAACTCTACCCAGCTCAAAGCCTTAGCACCATATGGATGCATGTCCACACTGTACTGTACTATACGCTGAAACCCCTGTCCTCCTGGAAGCAGTGTGCAAGTTTCTCATCAACTGAGCTTTTCAGGAAAGGTCCTTCCACATATCGCCCATCCAATGTAAGTCCTAACCCTCTATGCTTAGTTTGTGTAGAATGCTGGGAGTAACCTTCTTGTAATGAGCTCATTCCTTTTTTTTGTTTTAAATAATATTATTTTATTCTTAGCAGCAGCCCTCTCTTGCTGCTTTAGCTGTGAGGAGATCAGAACTTATGTACATATTTCTGAACCTCAGTTAATTTCATTAGACGGCACATTGTTCACAGAAATTTGTTACACTCTTTTGCTCATGAGACTAGAATATGGCCTTTTCTAAAGGTAATTTTTTCTTTTTAAACATGAAATTAGAATTGCATTTTTCAGAATTTAGGAATGAAACTTCAGAAATTGAAATATATTTTAAGTATCAAGAAAAATTTAATTCTCTTTCTGGATTTGATAATTTAGCTGGTTACTCAGTACTTGAGAAGTTTACAAAATATTTGCAGGGAGGGGGCCAATTACTTTGTGGCAATCTGTAATCTGCCACAATATCCAAAATGATATAAAACTGCAAAAATAGAATAATCAGTAAAAAATGTAACTTCTGTATCTCAGTGACAGTTTGATATAAGTATACATATGATTCATACTTGCTATAGAAGATAGAAAAATAACTATTCTGAAAATTTTAACAACATTCTCCAAGTAAGAAAATGTAAACATTTCTTCAAAATTGTTTCATTTCTCAAGAAAAATCAGATAACTCAAGACTGCTTCAAGAAATAGCTGTGTTATTGTTCTTTAGATTAAAGTCTGCTATTTAGAAAGTACTCTTACTATATGTATGCAAGTCTATAGAATGCAGCTAACCTAGAATTTTTAACATATGATTTAAGTAGAAGAACTATACAAGATCCGGGGCACCTGGGTGGCTCAGTCGTTAAGCTTCTGCCTTCAGTTCAGGTCATGATCCCAGAGTCCTGGGATCGAGCCCCGCATCGGGCTCCCTGCTCTGCAGGAAGCTTGCTTCTCCTTCTCCCTCTCCCCTTGCTTGTGTTCCCTCTCTCACTGTCTGTCTCTCTGTCGAATAAATAAAAATAAAAAAAAAAAGAACTAATCAAGACCCGAGTCTATATTCTTTTATTCATTATAACAAATGTTTTAGAAAAAAATCTTACATCCCTGATGGTTTCAGATAGTTTATCTGTCTGTCTACATATAAGTAGAAGTCTCTGTCTCCACTGATGCTCCAGACATTGGTAATATACAGATTTATTTGCTTTACATGTTGACATGTATGGTTTTGAAGAATGTGTAGAGATTTGGATTTGAGCATTCATCATTATCATACGGAAGGTGAGGGCATTTTTATTTTAAATTTTGATTTCCAAACCCTATATTATTTCTGTAAATAAGATCACAAGATATGTTCTAATATTCTATCTCTTTTAATACATAGGCTGTGATTCAATTCATCAGGAATCATTTTTGGAAGGTACAAAGAATATTAGAATTATAAACTTTTTTGGCCCCATTAAAAAAATATATAAAAGCTTAACATCATTCTCCAGCAAAATCAGGTCCATATCCATAAAGTGAATCAGCATATAGAAATTAGCATATGATACAATAAAGAAGTCTTATAGAAAGTTGATTGGTTACAGTTAGATTTCCAAAGCTAAAATACTTTGGAAAATATATTTTGTTGAAATAAATAGAAATAAAGCAATGTGACTGAAAGGCATATATTCTCCTAAAAAATATAGACAAGAGAGTTAATATTTTAAAATTAAGAAAATAAAATAATAGATACCTTAAAACATTGATGTGATTTAAACTATGGATGGCAAAGAGAAAAATCTACCATAGCAAAAATAAGTAAGCCATCACTGTTACTATGTTCCAGACAATGTGATAGGAGTATTTTCTGTGGATTACTCCTTTAATTCCTTACAGCAACCATATTTTATAAATTGATGATATGCAGTTCTTAAAGCATAGCTTCAGGAGTAGTTCCTAGGATGTAGCTCATTTTTTGGGTCATTTGTATGTTTTTAGAAATAATTTCTTATGATCTAGGATAAAACTGACTCCTTAGGGCTCTTCTGATCATTTTATAGTGAATTAGAAATTAGAAATTTTCTAATTTCTGTTTCTAATATTTCCTACTTTAACTACCGTTAGTTGTTTCTCTTTTCTGCACTGAACTGGATTGATATAATTGCTAAGGTTTGTCTGGTCTTAGGAGGACAAAAGAGAAACCAAGTACCAGTTATATAGTCCAGCTGAGAGCCAATAGTGACATAGATGGTCTGTCTCCTGAGATACTGAGAAATGATTTGAATTATGATATGTTTTGTTGTGCTGAATTTGTTTGTCATGAGTTGAATATATGGGGGTTAGTTTGCAAGAGAAAATAAAACAAAAGGAACTAAAGTTGGCTGAGCAAAATAATGAGTCTAACTGGACTTTTTATTTTTGAAGACTGACAGATTTCAAGCCGGACTGCTCCCCTATCCCTTTCATCCTCTAGTCTAGCCAGCTGATAGGAAAGCACAGGTTCTCCTTTATTTGGTGCCTGCAGGAAGTTCGATCCAGGTATACCCCAGCCAGAGAGGGAGCCCCGACCATCATCCCATGCACTAACCACAGTAGAAAACAAGCCATTCTCCTTTACCAGCACTCTTTCTTTCTTTTTTTTTTTTATTATGTTAGTCACCATACAATACATCATCAGTTTTTGATGTAGTGTTCCATGATTCATTGTTTGTGTATAACACCCAGTGCTCCATGCAGAACGTGCCCTCCTTAATACCCATCACCAGGCTAACCCATCCTCCCACCCCCCTCCCCTCTAGAACCCTCAGTTTGTTTCTCAGAGTCCATAGTCTCTCATGGTTTGTCTCCCCCTCCGATTCCCCCCCCCTTCATCCTTCCCCTCCTGCTATCTTCTTAAGCCATTTTCAGACCAGCTTTAGAGCCAGCCCTGCTCCCTCTACAAAACCTTATTATATGGGTAATAAGCCTTTTCATTCCTTCTTGGTACAGTATAGGGTCATCAGTTTCAATGTGTGAACAAAATTTAAGGTAGGGCTTATGGGTGTCTTCTCTTGGCTATGGCTTGCTAATTGTTTCTGCTGCTTATTGACAAGCTTGCACTTTGAACTCTGCTGCTCTCTGCTGCACTGCCTGCACCCTCCTGAGCCTCTGCCACAGATTTAACCTACCTGAGTCAGAAGGTTTGGAAACTGGTGAAAAGAGACAGGAGTATAAGAGTGGTGCCCTTTTAAAAGTGGCCTTGATTGGGGGCACCTGGGTGGCTCAGTTGGTTAAGCGACTGCCTTCGGCTCAGGTCATGATCTCAGGGTCCTGGGATCGAGCCCCGCATCGGGCTCCCTGCTCAGCGGGAAGCCTGCTTCTCCCTTTCCCACTCCCCCTGCTTGTGTTCCCTCTCTCACTGTCTCTCTCTCTCTGTCAAATAAATAAATAGAATCTTAAAAAAAAAAAAAGAGTAGTTTGCTCTTAGGACAGGGGGCCCCTTGCCCCTGCCTAAGACATTAAAAAAAAATAATAAAAAAAAATAAAAGTGGCCTTGATTGTGAATCATGACCTAGGTTTATCCGTGCATCTCAGATTAAATTATATATCTTAATTCTAGCATAAATAGTGAAATCCACTAATCTCAGGAAAACCCTCTTAACCGTGACAGTTGGTAGTGTCTCAAACAGAATTGTCCCCCATTTTATAGGGTGCTCAGAGGAAAGACAGCCTACAATGTATGGGCCTGTGGGGTGGTCACTCCTGTGAAAAGCAGTTACCATGTGGTGTGTTGAAGTCACAGTCTTTAAAGTAGATGGCTCACTAGAACCCTACAAAACATCTCTGCTACTGTTTCTGCTTATGCATCTATTATAACAAGGATCTTGGTATTCAGGGTCCTCGGGGGAAACACACATGGGACACCCATGACAGAAGAAACCTACCTCAGTGCAATAAAACAACATCAACTAAGAGGCAGATCCTTAACCTTGACAATATTCATTTGAGACCTTCAGGAGGAAGAAACATAAAAAATAGGCAGAGTACTGAGTAAATCCCTGAATTATAGGCAGAAATGAAAAACAACCAAAAAAGACAAGACAAACAAATAAATGGATGAAATGAAACAAATGAAAAACCTGGATACAGGGGGAGGAAGCACAGAACTGAAGAGAAATCCACAATTTAACTCAGTAAGATTGAGTTACTGAAAATCTCCAAAATTTACTGAAGAAATTCATACAACAAAAAGATAAAAGGGACCTGAGTGGCTTTTGTCCCTCAACACAATTTAGAATGATGCTAAATGTCATATAGTTGAGATCAAGAATGTCTGATACTTACTTTCCAGGCTATTGCATATTGATGGAAAACTAGAGAAGAACTTCAGTTTTGGTTCTCAAGTACAGCCCCTGTCAGTACTCATAGTTTTTGGATATCTGAATCTAACATTTTACTTGGAAAAAAGAACATATGTTACATTCACCTTGGTTATAGTTTATGTGTGTGAGGTCATCTGTTCTTACAGGGAGACTCAGGCTGGCAAGGCAGAGATCCGTGAACTTTTCTAGACTCTACCATCCTTTCTGTTACCCACACTAGACATTGTTAGCGATGGTTTCTGTCGTCATTTTGTAATAACATCTCTTGGGTAGCTACTTAAAATCTAATGAAATATCAGAAATTAAAGCAACTTAAGAAGTACTCGGAATAAGAGAGACAAACAAAATTGCTGATTCTACTAATAACTTGTCAGTAAGAAACTGAATAATTCCCTATGTTTTCTCAATGGTTTCTGCCATCAACTACAGCTCCCTCTTAGTGTGTCCAGCTGCTTCAAGCTGTTCCTATTCCCACAGGGCTGGCTACTTAGAATCATTCACACAGCCATGTTAGATCATAAACTATGCTTGATTTCTAGTGATAGCTATGGTGTTTACAGCTCATTACTCTTAACAATTTTTCTTTCTCAAAATTACCCTAGAGTAACATTATGATCCAGCCTATGTAACAGTGTGTAGTATTCCCCTCCTATATGATGTTTTGGGTTTTTTTGTTTGTTTATTTGATTGGGTGTTTTGTTTTGTTTTTATTTGTTTTGCTTTGTTTTTATTCTGGGCAGGGCACAGACCTCTCTACCTCTTGATTCAAAGTGAGGTCCTTCATTCTAGAAGGCTGTCTTTCCTCCATAGGAATTTTAGCATTGAACAAAGTATTTTTTCTTGCTAATATCTCAAAACAGAATGTAGGACACTTGGCAGACATTCCTAATTTCTCATTTCATTTCATTTTCTCTAGTCTTTCTTCCCATTAGTATTCACTGTTATTCAAAGTACAGCCATACAAATCAAGTTCCAGGAAAGACTTTGGCTCTTCTATAATCCCCCAAGGCTAATAGACATTCCAAATCATAAATGTTATTCAGCATTATAATCTCATAGATATTCCAATGGAAAACTTTTTATCCTTGGAAACTAAAAAGTTGGATGGTTAATAGTAGTGTTCAGTGAGGAACCATTCTTGACTACACAGAGAAGTAATTATAGTCTGGCAATTAGTAGTCACCAAATCTCTAATTTATTCACTCAGCAAACTTTTTTTTTTTTTTTTGAGAAGTTACTATGCACAAGATACTCTTCTAATTGCTAAAGATGCAAGAATGAGAAGAACAAACAAAAATCCTTGACCACAAAGTCCTAGGTAATGCTGCCTTATTAAATAGCTCCAAACTCTTAGAAGTTTAAAACAATAAACATTTATTTGCAGTACTAGTGAAATCTTTACTGCAGGTTGGCTGAGGCTCTGCTCTGTATGTAATCACTCTGTGGCCAAGGTGAATGGTGTAGCCACTGTCATTTCTTTCCTGGGAGAAGGAAAGACAACTATGAAGAGCCTCATATGAGTGATCACATGCTCCGGAACAGCAATGATACATAGCACTATTGCTCATACCTCATTAGCTATAAGAACCAGTCACATGATCCCCACCGAACATAAAAGGGCCAGGAATTGTAATCCTCCCATGTATCCAGGATATTGAGAGCTGGATAAGTTTTGTGAGCAGCACAAATTACCACCACATGGGTATTGGCATACAATAAGAAAACCAATAAACAGAATATATAGATTACGTAGCTATTATGGAGTAAAATAAAACAGGAAAGTTGAATAAAACTTCAGGTTCAGAGGTATAATTTTTTTTTAAGATTTTATTCATTTATCTGACAGAGAGAGTGAGAAAGCACAAGCAGGGGGAACAGCAGAGGGAGAGGGAGAAGCAGGCTCCCTGCCTGGCAGAGAGCCTGATGCGGGGCTCGATCTCAGGACCCTGAGATCATGACCTGAGCTGAAGGCAGATGCTTAACCATCTGAGCCACCCAGGCGCCCCTAGAGGTATAATTTTAAATAGTAAATCACGGAAGGTGTAACTGAAATAATGACACTGAATAAAGTTATGAGGTAGGGAGAGGGATAAGATAGGGGGTCATGTGTGAGGAAGAGAATTCTCTAGTGAGGTCTTCAGGTAAAGACGTGTGTTGTGTGTTGCTGAAACAGCAGGGGAATTAGCGTCACAAGAGTGGAGTGAGCTGGGAAAGTGTACAAAGAACTAAATTGAAGTTAAAACCATGAAACTACATCACTTCAAAGGTGTGAATGGAAAAGTAAAATGGTCTTTCCTAATGATATTAACAGTATCTTCCTGAGTGTGAGTTGCCAACAGAGAATATGGTGGCATTCATCCAGGCGAAGGACACAATGGGCTTGAACTCTGCTGGTATCAGTAAAGCAAATGTGATGGCTGGATTCTTATTACAGTTTAAAGATTGAACCAGTATAGTTTACTGATGAAAATTATGTGGAAAGAGAGAGAAAGGAAGAAATCAAAGAATCAAAGATCAGGAACACTACAGGGCTGGTATGTCTTACAAACTCTAATATATATATATATATATATATTATATATATATATATCCAATATATATATATATTTGGCCTTCTGTTGTTACCATCCACACTGCTTGACCTTCTGTTGCTACCATCCACATTTGGCCTTCTGTTGTTACTTGGCCTTCTGTTGTTATCATCCACACTGCTACCACCCTTGTCCAGAGCCATTGCAACAGGCTCAAGTGGTCCAACTCTTTCCACTCTTCCACTGATAAGTCAATTCTCTGTATAGTAGACCAAGATAATCACCACCTTTCCAGAGCCGTTGCAACAGCCTCAACTGGTCTAACTCTTTTCACTCTATTGATAAGTCAATTCTCTGTATAGTAGACCAAGGGCTCTTTTTGAAAACATTTCCTATCAGAGAGACTACATTTCAAAGTGTTTGCTTTGAATTTCAAAGGTCCCATTTGATTTAGTGTGTGGCAACCCCCTGACCTCATTTACAGTCGATCTCCTCCTTCGCTCACTCAGCTCCAATCAGCCAGCATTTTTGCTCTTTGAACATAACAAATACCTTTCCAAGGTCCCTCCCCTGCTATTTTCTGTGTCTGGAACTGTCTTTTCCCCAAATACTTGTAAAGGTCCTCACTTACCTTCTTCAGGAGTCTTCTCAAAAATCATCTTTTTGTAAATGTCATTTCTGAACACTCCATCTGTATTTTCCCCGCACCCTCTTGTGCTACTTTTTCACTTTACTCCTCTTCATTCCCTTTGTGGCACTTGCAGCCCACATTATGAAATATCTTCATTTGGATATATTTATTTTTGTATTTTGTCCTCCCCACCAAATTTAAGAATTTATGAAGGCAGAGGATTATCCGACTGGCCCATTTCTCTATCCCCAGTGCTTGCATTAGTGCCTGCAATAGAGTGGGCATTCAAGAGACATTGATGTTAAGTAAAAGAATAAATAAATGCATAAAATACGGTGGATGAAACTAGAGAGTTCTACAGGTGCTCCACTTTTTGAAGTTTAAGTAAGCTAAACAGTAATCTGGTGCATTGCCAGAAACTAGAGAAGTCGTAATGTAGCCAGCACCATGAACACAGAGTAGAAAGATTCAATTACTGATACTGTTAATATCTTGACGAAAGCAATCGAGTTCTGCTGACATTCTGAAACAATTTACAGAGCTCAAATATTGTTGTCTAGAAAATAGAATGAGGGTAAAGATAACTCCACAGCATAAGGTTTAAAGAATATTTATTTTCTATATGGAAATATGTACTTGGTCCATGTTGTTAATTTCTAGAAATGGGAAGTAAAAAGAAATGGGAAGTAAAAATTCCTCCAGAACATAATCCTAGGAGAAAATTTAATGAACAGTTTTGGAAGGAACATTGAAACCTATAGGACTCACTAATTGCAAACAGTATCTGGAATAGAGTTTAAGTCAAGGAATGACACTTTTTGTTAATCCAAACCTATACGTTAAGTAGACTAGTGAACATAATTATGGCCTGGTTTAATAAAAGTTCTCCCAAAGACTCTGGCAGTGACAGCCTTATCAGCTTTGTAAGTAGAGCCAGATGGTTAAAAATAGGGAGCTTGGGGGCGCCTGGTGGCTCAGTTGGTTAAGCGACTGCCTTCGGCTCAGGTCATGATCCTGGAGTCCCGGGATCGAGTCCCGCATCGGGCTCCCTGCTCGGCGGGGGGTCTGCTTCTCCCTCTGACCTTCCCCCCTCTCATGTGCTCTCTCTCTCTCACTCTCTCAAATAAATGAATAAATAAAATCTTTAAAAAAAATAGGGAGCTTGGGTGATTTGATCCTTTTTCCTATACTAAAGAGAGAATTTGATTTTTAAGTGACTTTTTAAAGGCATATCAATTACTAAATAGTTTTATCACATGCTGAGGAATGCTCTAAGTTTTAAAATGATTGTGTATTCTCACAAGTGCATTCCGAATTTCAGTAAATTAGCTGAATGAAAAGTTATAGTCGAGTAATCATTAGAACATTTTGGAAACAACTATCTCAATATTGAAATGGGAAATAATTCCAGATGACAATAAAAAATAAACATAGTTGATAGAGCAAATTTGACATAATGTGCTTTAAGAAGTTCAGCCTGGACCAGTGACTACCAAACTCAGAGCCATGTCAGTAACATTTAAGTTGCCTCAACCATTTTGTTACATCAAGTATGATATTAAAATTCATCTTAGAAAATGAAACTTGAGGGTGCCTGGGTAGCTCTGTCAGTTGAGCATCGGACTCTTGGTTTTGGCTCAGATCATGATCTCCTGAGTCATGAGGTGGCGCCCTGTGGTGGGCTCTCCACTCAGTGGGGAGTCTGCTTGAAGATTCTCTTCCTCTGCTCCTCTCCCTACTCGCTCTCTCTCTCTCTCTCTCTCTCAAATAAGTAAATAAATAAATAAATAAATCTTTAAAAAATAAAGAAAATGAAACTTGGTTTACCTTTATTTTAGAGACAAGATCACAAGAAGTCAAGGTAAGAGCAAACAGTAGCAAGGGATGTATTTCTAGTTGGTGATTTAATGCACTTTAAAGAGATACTGAAATTGCACCTACTCTGTATATAAATGGTTGTGCTTGGCTCCTTCAGTACTCAGGGTCCCAGGACTTGTAACCCAATGAATTGGGTTGAAAACATATTATTATTAGGCTTAGGAATCAAGAAGATATGAGAAAAGTGGTGGTTCTTTTACCATGGTCATAATGACCATGAACTGAACACATGGGAATGTTGAGTGTCTGAAGAAGTTGTGTTCTGTGTCCAATGATGTTATTATCTCAAGCTATCTGTATCTCTCTCTCTACCTCTATCTATGTATCTATGCCTCTATATGTTAGCTTCTGAGATATTTTATAGTCTCAATTTCCAATTTCAGATAGACAGAGATTAAATATCTCACTCAAGGACATCAATTTGGTAATTGCAATCTTGTTTGAACTCATGTTTGTCTGATTCACATATCCATATTCTTTCTACTATACCACATAGCCTCTCAAAAAGAGATTCAAGTAAACTGAACAAGCATTTTGGAGATACCTACCTATAGAAACCAACCTTTTTTTTTTTTTTTTTTCTGGTTGCCATCCACAATCCACAGCCCTCCCTCCCCACCCCCTGCCAAAACACACACAAACATGCATGCCACAAAATGCACTTATGAATAATATAATTTCAAGTCTTTACTAAATGTTTTATTAAATGCAAAGAATTAAATTTTAAGAATGCTATAACTCATTGTATTTCCTAAGGACTTTCAAATATATATGTATATCTTTATATTCATGCCCATGTTATTGATAAAAAATTCTATAAAAAATGTTAGTTCTAGCATTTATAGTCCGTTGAACCCATGATTGATTGCATTTTGTTCAATAAGAACTGACAATATCTAAATATATTTGTGTTTCTTGCTTGTCCCTTGACATTGGAATTAGCTTGTATCTTGGCATGTGTCTCCTTTCAAAATGAGGGCAGCATTTCAATTGCTATTTATTTGTGCCAAATCCTGGCTAAGCTATTTAATTCACATGGACCTAAAGAAATTGTAGCTGTGGGCTTTGTTTGTTCTTGTTCCTGTAAATCACAGGACAGGACAGGTTTTAGGGCACTGTTTGAATCAGTCCCTCAGGTCTCCCTTAACAAATGGGTGTCACTCACAAACGCTGGCGATGATGACTTTCTGATTTCAAGTGCACTTTTAGAGGGCTAGTAAAGTGACCTATGGCCTTTCTTGCAGTTGGTTCCAGGAAGATGGGAAATAGTAATTATAGTGTAATAAAGCACAGGAGGACTCTATTTAAATGGCAAGATTTGCATTTAAATGGAAATTTCAAAATGAAAACATGTAAAAGCTTGATAGGTACAATATTTAGTATACAGGTCATGCCAGCAGTTAGAAGCGCACTTACTCACATGTCATGGGTGCATATACAGAGGTAAGCTTTTGTGCATGCCCAAAGGGCAGGGGCGGGGGATTTGAGTGAGACTGAAAAGCAAAAGGTTAAATTAGCCACAGATATGACACATTTTATCAAATTGAATTAATAAGCATATTTTGGCTTTTTAAGAGTAGGGATTGAATTCTTTGGGGCCAGTCCAAGGTTATGACCTGTAGCTAATGAAAATGACTAATTGATTAACACTTAGGGAATGTAATGGAATTTAACTCTGAACTGCTCACAGTAATTCCACATTAATCCATTCATTGAAAGTGTCTGTTTATATCCTGGACAGGAAATTAAAGTGTATATAAGTTTAAATACATTTGACAATTAGAAGGCATTTTGAAATTGACAAAAATCTATCATGAGAGTGATTTCCTTTTTTTTTTTTTAAATAAAGGAGAGACTCATGAACATACCTTTGCAGGTTGTAAGAAGTCAAATGAGCTCACTTCAGGGTAATGCAGCAAATAATGTAATGAAGGAGAAATGATGTTTAAAAATAATGTTAATTTGAATATTCTCTCTTTTGCTTAGGTAATGATTTTATTGAATAGCTCAACCAGTATTTCCTATATAAAAAGTACTATAAAAGGTACGCTTTTGAAGATTCCCAATTTACAAAAAGTTCTATCAGAATGATGGTTACTGCCCAACTATTTCATAAATAGCTATAGATCAGTTTTCTAATCATAAGATAAAATGTATACTATTGTGTTTCAAATCTTGTCATATTAAAATCTTATCTTTTGGAAGTTGAATAAGTAAAATACACCAGGTGGCTTGTTTCTTAAGTTTTACATATTTAAAGGCAGAATCAACTCCTTATTAAGAAACAAAAAGTTTGAGATCATCTATTTGAAAACAGTTCTAAAATGTGTTTTCTACTGAAGGCAGTTAAATCAGGATAGTAATTAATACATATGAGAGTGTTTTTCTCTCTTTACTGTTCTGCTCTTCGTTTGTATTTAATAATGAAAACACAATGCCGGTTGTGTTTTCACAAGCCCAGGCAGACTTACCTTATTATTTGGCTTTTCTCTAGCATACCTGTTTCCAGCATATTGAGCTGTAAGGAAGAAAAGAGATCAAACATATAGACAAATTTCTGCTGTCTAAATGTGCTTGTGGACTGATAACTTTACTGGTTGCATAAGTTATAAAATTTTTAAAAAGACCATTACTTGTGATCTAGCAGATGGACCATGTTTAGAGTGAACCTAATTTTAGAGTAGAAGCTTTTATAAATACAACAGTATCCACGTCAAAAGTAACAAAAATTCTGATGAACCTAAGTTTGATATAAAATTTCTTGGATGATGCCAGTGATCTCTCAGAGGAACAAACACATCTTTTCATAGGATTTGAACTTCACTTATGAAAAAGTTGTAGGGGTTATCAAATACCTGAAGGTATGGCTCCCGAGCTTCTTTGGCTTTCGGTGAGATTGAGCATGTTCCCTTCCATGCACAATTATGTCTCCTAGTTTTCATGTCATTTATTAACTCCCAAATTGGGCCGAGTATCATTCTCCAGTTCTAATAGTGATGGAGCGTAATGAAAAATAGAGAGGGGAGGGTTCTGAAAGCTTCCATTCATTTATTTATTCATTCAGCAGTTATTTAGTGGACACTTACTATTCCCCAGGTGCTATTTTAGTTACTGGTCAGATGGTAGTATATAAAATTACAGAGGCCTGGTACTCATATAATGTGTATAACATAATGCTAGGTAACAAAAGCAAGTTCAACATATGTTAGGACACAAAAAGATGACACAGTGAAAGAAGTGCTATTTTATTTTTTTTTTTATTTTTTTTTTTAAAGATTTTTTATTTATTTATTTGAGAGAGAGAGAATGAGAGAGAGCACATGAGAGGGGGGAGGGTCAGAGGGAGAAGCAGACTCCCTGCTGAGCAGGGAGCCCGATGCGGGACTCGATCCAGGGACTCCAGGATCATGACCTGAGCCGAAGGCAGTCGCTTAACCAACTGAGCCACCCAGGCGCCCAGAAGTGCTATTTTATATAAGATCATAGGGGACCTGAATAAATGTAAAGAGTTAACTATGCTGGAGGTCTCCGGGGCAACATTTGTGTGGAGGGTACTGTGTCCAGAGTATAGACTACTTTATTTGATATTTTAGGCAGTGCCACTCCCAGGTCAAGCTCAATTTATTTTGAGTAGAATCATCATCATCATCTCCCCCTCCTCCTCCTCCTCTCTTCTTCTTCTTCTTCTTCTTCTTCTTCTTCTCCTCCTCCTCCTCCTCCTCTTCCTCTCTTCTTCTTCTTCTTCTTCTTCTTTTCTTCTTCTTCTTTTCTTCTTCTTCTCTTCTTCTTCTTCTTCTTCTTCTTCTTCTTCTCCTTCTCCTTCTCCTTCTCCTTCTCCTTCTTCTTTTGCATTGCTCATTCATTTTTTTAAATTTTTATTCTTATGTTAATCCCCATACATTACATCATTAGTTTTAGATGAAGTGTTCCATGATTCATTGTTTGTGCATAACACCCAGTGCTCCATGCAGAATGTGCCCTCCTCAATACCCACCACCAGGCTAACCCATCCTCCCACCCCCCTCCCCTCTAGAACCCTGTTTGTTTTTCAGAGTCCATCGTCTCTCATGGTTCGTCTACCCCTCCGATTTCCCCTGCTTCATTCTTCCCCTCCCACTACCTTCTTCTTTTTTTTTTTTTCTTAACATATATTGCATTATTTGTTTCAGAGGTACAGATCTGAGATTCAACAGTCTTGCACAATTCACAGCGCTTACCAGAGCACATACCCTCCCCAGTGTCTGTCACCCAGTCACCCCATCCTTCCCACCCCACCCCCCACTCCAGCAACCCTCAGTTTGTTTCCTGAGATTAAGAATTCCTCATATCAGTGAGATCATATGATACATGTCTTTCTCTGTTTGACTTATTTCACTCAACATAATACCCTCCAGTTCCATCCACGTCGTTGCAAATGGCAAGATCTCATTCCTTTTGATGGCTGCATAATATTCCATTGTATATATATACCACATCTTCTTTATCCAGTCATCTGTCGATGGACATCTTGGCTCTTTCCACAGTTTGGCTATTGTGGACATTGCTGCTATAAACATCGGGGTGCACGTACCCCTTCGGATCCCTACTTTTGTATCTTTGGGGTAAATACCCAGTAGTGCAATTGCTGGATCATATGGTAGCTCTATTTTCAACTTTTTGAGGAACCTCCATACTGTTTTCCAGAGTGGCTGCACCAGCTTGCATTCCCACCAACAGTGTAGGAGGGTTCCCCTTTCTCCGCTTCCCCGCCAACATCTGTCATTTCCTGACTTGTTAATTTTAGCCATTCTGACTGGTGTGAGGTGGTATCTCATTGAGGTTTTGATTTGGATTTCCCTGATGCTGAGCGATATTGAGCACTTTTTCATGTGTCTGTTGGCCATTTGGATGTCTTCTTTGGAAAAATGTCTGTTCATGTCTTCTGCCCATTTCTTGATTGCATCATTTGTCCTTTGGGTGTTGAGTTTGATGAGTTCTTTATAGATTTTGGATACTAGCCCTTTATCTGATATGTCATTTGCAAATATCTTCTCCCATTCTGTCGGTTGTCTTTTGGTTTTGTTGACTGTTTCCTTTGCTTTGCAAAAGCTTTTTATCTTGATGAAGTCCCAATAGGTCATTTTTGCCCTTGCCTCCCTTGCCTTTGGCGATGTTTCTAGGAAGAAGTTGCTTCAGCTGAGGTCAAAGAGGTTGCTGCCTGTGTTCTCCTTTAGGATTTTGATGGACTCCTGTCTCACATTGAGGTCTTTCAACCATTTGGAGTCTATTTTTGTGTGTGGTGTAAGGAAATGGTCCAGTTTCATTCTTCTGCATATGGCTATCCAATTTTCCCAACACCATTTGTTGAAGAGACTGTCTTTGTTCCATTGGACATTCTTTCCTGCTTTGTCAAAGATGAGTTGACCATAGAGTTGAGGGTCCATTTCTGGGCTCTCTATTCTGTTCCATTGATCTATGTGTCTGTTTTTGTGCCAGTACCATGCTGTCTTGATGATGACATTGCTCATTCATTTTGTGTCTGGCTACTTTAGGTCCCTTGAGTTACACTCAAGTATCCTCAAGCCAGTAATTGCAATAATATCCATGTGGGTTTCGTCCAACTGCCTGAAACCTCTGGTGGTGAGAATGGACAATAATGAATTAGTTTTACCCAGATAAATTGACTCTCTTAATATGTTACCTGGCAAATGTGTTATCACTCTCAAGAAATGTAATTACATTAATCAATTAAAACACCAATCTCTAAAGAGATAGTTGAAGATATATCTCTGGAGAGAGATAATCTCTATAAAGTGTGGCAACTTTAATGAGCTACCTAGATTTCATTCTCTTTCACATTTGTACCTTGTTATGCCATGCTTGAAACACTTGCCTTGATACACTCTCCCTATTACTTACAAGTATTCTAACTATTTCCCTAAGTTTCTAAGTACTGTCCCTGATTACTTGTTTGGCAGTTGGTGTTGTATACACACACTGCTTTATCACACTTATTCGTCATCTATCTACCTGGATGTCTGAAAATTTATTGAGACTTATTTATTTATTAAATGTTGATAATGCAAAAACTATATGCCTGGCTCAGTGCTTGGTTTAGAGATGAAGTATTCCCTTCACATTCTGCAACAATAATAATCTTGCTATTGTTCTTCACTAAAACAATCGATTAAAAATCACACAAGGAAAATTCCTTACCCATTAAATATCCAGTCATTAAATATATGTCATTCTGAGCACCTACTATGGGAGTCACCATTCCAACATTTGAGGATATAAGGATGACTATATTAATTTATTTTTTCATCCATTTGCTTGTGATCCAGATTTTCATGAGCTCTTTGTATCATCTTAGAGAGTTTGACTTTTATTTGGCAAATAATGAGGACTCACTAAAGGTTATTTGGCAGTGGTGGGAAATAATTTTTTGCTTTGCAATTCAGAAAAATACAATGAAGTGCAGAATAAATTGGAATTGGTGAAGATTGCAACCAGGGAGAGTAGTTAGTATGCCATGGCAATGATACAGGAAGAGATGAGGATGTTATGAGTTAAGATGAAGGTAGTTGCTCAACAGAGAAGTGAGAATATTTGTAGGATATTAAAGAAATAAATAATAAGTGTGGTTTTATGTCTTCCTTTGATTTTCTAAGTTTAAACATTATTCTTTCCATCTGTTTTCATGCATATTTATATTAAGTACAGTTGAGAGTATTAATTGAGAATATTAATTGATTCTCATTTTTACATGGACTCTAATAGTGTGAAGTAAAGGGAAGTAGTTAAAGAAAGGCTTATCATCAAAATATTTATGGTGGTAATTTTAAGTACATTGTTTTAAAGTTTTCTTATTGTTTCATTATTTTAAAGTTTTCAAGAATTGTTCAAAGCTTCATTAATAACTTCTTTCCACATAATAGGTTTTATGTGGAAATAGGGAAATAGGTTTTTTCTGTTGTGGATAAAAGTGATCACTTCCTCAATGAGGCCTTCATTAACTCCACCAGAGAAGGTTAGGAGAAGGTTAGGCACCCTGATGTATTTTCCAATAACATCTTGCATAATCCTATGTCAACATTTTCATACTTGATTGAATACGTTGTCTAAAATCTTTCTTCTTCACTGAAAGCAAGATACATGAATTTAAAAACTGTTCAGATATTCTTGGATCTCCAATATCTACTGCATTCCTGGCAGAGTAGATTCTCAAAAGATGTTTATGGAATCAGTGGATAAATAATATGGAGATGATATTGTACATATAATTTTCTCCATACTATTAATACTTTTATCAAAACCAAAAGTACTTTCTGGCTTAAATTTAATTATTTAAAATCAATTAAGATGGTGCTATGATGAGTGAGAGATATGTAATGGGTTATCTAGTAACTATTTAGTAATAAAAATCACCTGTGGAGTCTGCAATTATTAGGATTTTAATGTTGCTGAGCCTTATGTTCTTAGGACTTAGAAATGAAATCAGGATATGATGACAACTTGGAGCAAATATTAGTAAAAATGAAATAAGATTAGATTTTGACATAATAAATATATGGTTTTTTTCTGGGTTAATATCAAACCCTTCACTATGGTTCTTATTCTACCTTATGAGCATTATGCAGGTGGTATATCTAGATGGTTGTAAGTTAGAAGAAAGACTTAGGTAAGAGAAAGGAAATACTGAAAATATATTTTCAACAGGCTCAAACCCTATCATTTTTAAGGGTAAAACTAAATAACTTCAAAGCATAAGTAACACTAGTAGTAAAGTTCTTAATAGTTAAAAAGTCTAAAAAAAATACTTGAAGAAAAAAAGGCATACTCATGTTAAAATGTAATGAATATTAAAATGTAATTTGGATCCTTCTCTCGCTTTTGTATCAGTAATGTATAATGTGTATATAATAACATCCATCTTTCATAAAACAAATCTCAGTTGTTTAAAATTGATTACATATTCTTTAAAAAAAATTTTTTTAAAGATCTTATTTATTTATTTATTTGACAGAGAGAGACACAGTGAGAGAGGGAACACAAACAGGGTGAGTGGGAGAGGGAGAAGCAGGCTTCCTGTGGAGCAGGGAGCCCGATGCGGGGCTCGATCCCAGGACCCTGGGATCATGACCTGAGCCGAAGGCAGATGCTTAACCGACTGAACCACACAGGTGCCCCATGATTACATAAATATTCTTGATTTTAATTATTTTCAAAACAAGATTTCAGTGATATTTTCAACCATTTACAAAGAAATGGTAGTCATATACAGTTGTGCTTCTTAATAAATAAACCATATTTCTAAATTTACTCTTGTATTTGATTGAGTAGTTAAAGGCGCAGAAAAGGACAGGGATATTTATTTCAAGATTTAAAAAAATATCTTCCATCTTAGCTCTGTACTCCATTTTCTCAATGATAAATAATTTTAGTTTCATAAACCATTGATTTTGTTCAAACCACAATTGCATTTGTTTATTGATTAGTATACTATTTGTTTAGTTACCATATTTGTTCTTACATGTATTATGCTTAAATTATACCTTGATTTCCTTGGCCTTTGGTAGTTTCCTTATACCTATGGACTGATCAGTACTCATTTGAATATTCTAGGAATGTTACTATATTTTTAATAGACTAGAGTATAACAGTATTTTATATAAATTTGAAAATAATATTTTTCATGGCTACACTAATAGCATACTGTAAAATAAACTCAAAATGGAATATTGGGAAATTTCATGTCCAATCTAGAATGAATAATTGTTGTAGGACTAATACTTCTGCTAGAAACAACTGAAAAGCAAACCCCAAAACCCCTAATAGTTCCCAAGATGTTAGAATCAGGCAGTAAAGGACTGTGATACCTGGGATATGGAAACGGATAAGGTAAGCTGACAATTGCACCACCCTATTATCTTCAAATTATGTTGCAGAGAGGAGAAACCCAGATGTAGCCTCGGGGTTTCCTTCACAGGAGGGGATGAAGCTAAGAGTTTGGGGAAATCAATGAAGCCACGATTAGCAGGCCCAAGTAGCAGAGAAGAGGGCATTGCTTAGAGAGATAGCTCTGAAAATCTTCAAAGGATATTCTTTGAGTAACTACTGAGTATTAATTGGTCCATGGGTGTGAGGAAACTATCCAGGATTGGGTGGTAAATCACCCAAGAGGATTAGTGGGAACAATATCTGAAGCTCCGATAGGTTGGGGATATTTCTTGTTCCCACCAGGCAGAGGCTACACCCTTATAATTTATTGAAACAAGTATCCTATGCAGAAAGATCTTGCCCCAGTAGTAGAGGAAAATTAAACACTGAATAAATCTTGCTTTTTTCCCAACTAACAACAACAACAAAACATAAAAAAGTTACAAAAGGATAAAACTGTTAACAAGTAAATTAAATGCCTCCCAGTACAAAGCTGAAGAATCTTTGTATGAATGCAAAAATAACCAGCAGCCAACAAGGTAAACTTTGCAATGCTTGTCATCTAATTAAAAATGGCCAGGCATGGGAAGAAGCATAAAAATACAACCTATTATAAGGATAAAATCAATTAATCAAAAGTGACACAAATGATAAACATGACAGAATAAGCATAAAAGAAGATTAAAAACAGATACAAACAGATCCTTGAACAATGCCAGGGTTACTGATGCCTGCCTGCTGTGCAGTCAAAAATCTGCATATAATCTTTGACTTTCCCCAAACTTAACTACTAATTGCCTGCTGTTGACTTGCAGTCTTACCAATAGCATAAACAATTAACACGTATTTTGGATGTTATATATATTATATACTGTATTTTTACAATAAAATAAGCTAGAGAAAATAAAACGTTAGTGGCACCTGGGTGGCTCAGTCAGTTAAGTGTCTAACTCTTGATTTTGGCTCAGGTCATGATCTCAGGGTCCTGGGATTGAGCTCTGCATTGGGCTCCTCGCTCACTGGGAAGTCAGCTTGAGATTCTCTCTCCCTCTGCCCCTCCCCCTCAACATGCACACACTCTCTCTCTAAAAAATAAATAAATCTTTAAAAAAAAGGAAAGACAATGTTATTAAGAAAAAGGAAGAGAAAATACATTTATAGTACATTTGCTGTATTTATCGACAAAAATCCATTAAAATGCAAGTCATAATGTTATCTCATGTTGCCTCTAAGATACTTTATATATACAGACATAAATAGATTAAAGTAATAGAAAAAGACATGCCATGCTAACACTAATCAAATTAAATCTGGAATTGATTCTCGAGAAAAGAGTATTATAAGTGATAAAGAGAATCATTTCATAACAATAATGGAGTCAATTCATCAAGAAGACCTAATAATCTTAAACATGTATGCACCTAATGTTAGAACTTCAACCTACATGCACCAAAATTTGATAAAACTACAAAGGAAAATAAATAAAGTCATAGTTGCAGTCAGAACAAGTAGATAATTTTAGTGAAATGTCCAGCATACCATGTAAACTCAAAACTGTTTTGTGATTGAAAAATGAGTAGTGCAAATATATTAGATTTTTAGGGCTACCATAAAAAAGGGCCACAAATGGACAGCTTAAAGCAACAGAAATTCATTGCCTCATGGTTCTGGAGGCTAGAAGTCCAAAGTCAAGGTGTTGTCAGGGCCATGTTACCCCTGAAGCCTTTGAGAGAGAATCTTTCCTTGTCTCTTCCTAGCTTCTGGTGGCAGTCATCAATCTTTGTCATTCTTTGGCTTACAGCTGCATCATTACAATTTCTGCCTCTGTCATCTCATGACATTTTCCCTGTGTGTCTGTGTCTCCATTTCTTATAAGGATACTAGTCATAGTGGAATAGGGGCTCATCTTACTCAAGTATGACCTCATATTAACTTAATTAACTACATCTGCAATGACTCTTTCTAAAGAAGGTCACATTCTGAGGTACTGGAGGTTAAGATTTTAACGTATCTTTTTTGAGGATACAGTTCATCTCATAACAGCAATAATTAAATTTTCTTTAATGTAGGATACACATTTAGAGTAAACTGAATTTCGATTGCTTAAATAATTGTTGAATATGACAGATAAAGAGAAGAACTAAAAGTGACTCCAAGCTTAAAGCCTGAGTCACTAGGTAACTATAGAACCATTAGCTGTAAGAAGGAATAAGGTAGATAATGTATTCTGATTTGAATTTGAGACAATAAGTGCCATTACTTCCCATTATTGTTGACTGATTTTATTCCTGCAAGAAAAGAAGCGGGGGAGAAAGAAGTTGATTTAAACAAAGACTTTTAAGGTCATTCGCATCTGCAGCTCCTTTCTTTTTTTTTTTTTTAAATTTTTTTTAGAGGGAGAGAGTGAGCTTGAGTTGGGGGTAGGGGTAGAAGGAGAAGGAGAGAGAACCTTAAGCTGGCTCCACACTCAGCATAGGGCCCAATGCAGAGGTCTCAATCTCACAAACCTGAGTTCATGACCTGAGCTGAAATCAAGAGTTGGACGCTTAACTGACTGAGCCACCCAAGTGCCCCTGCAACTTCCTTTATTAAGGGTAGCAAAGCCACATTCCTTTCTCCACTAACTCACTCTGTCACACTGTGTACTGGATCTCATAATGGGCCAGGGACATTCTAGTCCTTTGCATAGATATGACAGATGAAGTTACAGGATGCTATACAATGCTCAGGGGAAATAATTTGTTAAACAAAACATTGATTGCTATGTTCATACCCTTGGTGGATGCTGCATATACTTTGGGCTCCAGAGGAGGAAAAACATGTGGTACGATGAGAGAGAAAGAGTAACCATAATTGCAGGAGGAGAGACTAACTTGAAACAATAACATTAACATCAACATTGGGAATATCGATTATCAAGATGAGCTGTTGCCAAGACAACTCGTGGATAGGTAAAAGATGAAAACAAAACACAAGCAAACAGTAAAACTCCAAAACTTTCATTTGATTTTGGAAAAATAATGTTCATGAAGAAAATAATTTCAATAAATTGCTAAGATTGAAAACAAGGTTATTAGGAGGTTAAAAGTTCAATATCGATCTTAATATTAAATCATTTTGTATTCAAAGGAAGGAGATTATGGTAGAATGAACTACAGGCAATGGGAGGTTTTGTTTTGCTTTCATTAAGGGAATGGTCCTTACAAAACTTATCAGATGAGAAGATGGGACCTACATGAGTAACAAGGCTGATAATAAAAGAGAGAGAAGAGATCACATACTAGATTAAAGGATATTTGCAAAAATCATATTTCCCTGGCCTACTCTGTCAGCTTTTCCTTCTGTCATGAATCCTTTCCACTCCCCCCATTGCAATTCATCCAATCATTTACTCAGTGATGGATATGCACATTCCCTATAAGCCCAGTATGGTATGGGGTTCTGTAATCTGTGTAGTAATACAATATTATCAGATTCAAAATGGTTAGTTGAATTTTAAGAAATATTATTAACTTTGGAATGGTCTCAAAAATCTTGCCTTTGGATTCTAGTCTATTTACTTTTTATCCTTTTAGAATTGATATTTATTACCCATTGTTAAAAATAAGTTATATTAACTTTATCAGTCTTTTTTATTATTGGTAATCCATACTTAAATATAACATAGCTACCATTTAATGATTGTTTACTATTTCTAGGCAAATATTGACTCTAGTCATCACAATAACTATATTAGTCAGGCTTAGTCCCATTCCCCATATTTGAGGAAACTGATGCATGGAAAAGTTAGCTAATTTTCCCAAGGTAACATGTTTTATAAAAAGTGAGGCTCATTAGGGTGCCTGGGTGGCTCAGTAGTTAAGCATCTGCCTTCGGCTCAGGTCATGATCTCAGGGTCCTGGGATCAAGCCCTGCATCGGGCTCCCTGCTCAGCGGGAAGCCTGCTTCTCCCTCTCCCACTCCCCCTGCTTGTGTTCCCTCTCTCGCTGTCTCTCTCTCTGTCAAATAAATAAATAAAAATCTTAAAAAAAAAAAAAGTGAGGCTTACATAGGAGCTAAGCAGTCTGGTTTCTAGAGTCTTCACTCATACTTTCTATAATTTGCTGTGCAATATTAGGACTCAATTTACACATTTCCAAGAGAGAGTTCAGGAGTAGTATTCCCTCCTGCTTATTGTCTTTCTATGAATTTGCAACATAGAGAATTTACAAGAACACAACATAAATGAGCTAAATATAAAGTGTGAGAGAGAATGTGTTTTTGTTCCTTTTCACCCCTCCAGTGAACCTCAAGTTCAGACATTAATTCCAGAAATAAAAATTGTACCACACTTTAATATTCTCAGGTAACTGAACTATGAACTATCTGAAATAGTCAAGATATTACAAGAGAGACTTATAAAGGACATGCCAGCCAATTCTTGACATATATAATGTTAGGGACCTTAGTACAACTATGTCTCAGCAGTAGCTGAAAGGTTAATGGAATTGGGATTTGTGTAGACATGACTGATTTTCCTCCTGCAAGAACAAAAGGAGGGGGGAAAGAAGCTGATTTGGACAAAGACCTTTAAGGTCATTCACATCTGCATCTTCCTTTCTTAAGGGCATCAAAGCACCAATCTCTTCTGCACTAAATCACTCTAATCTCTTAGGAATCCAAAGCTTGTCAGAGAAAACATTGTTCATCCAAGAATAAGCTAAGAGACTAGATAAAATAGTCACTGTGAGAAGAGCAAAAAGCAACACTGTGAATCAAACAAGTCTGAGTAGCATTTCTGTTAAGCCAGTGTCTTCCTGGTGGAAACCCTTCATATTTGAAGGTACCTGTTCTAGCTCTTGAATATCAATCACAGAAAGAAGAATTTTAGAGTACACTCTTGCCCCTATAAAAAGTAGTTAAAACTTTGTTTTAGAAAGTGTCAAGATGACATGCTAAATCAGTTGATACCAAGGAAAGTTACTTCTTTTTTCCCTATCACTAAAGAAACTTTTTTTTTTTTTTTTAAACTTTGCTTTAAGAAATCTTTGTTCTGACTTTTGGCTCTTTGTTGAGGTGTAGCTGTTCCCTCATAGTTTGGCATGTCCTTACATGTCCTTACATGTGGCCATAGGACCACAGCTATCAGGTCTAATCAAGCCAGATTTCAAACCATTCATTCAGCACTATTTAAAACAAAACAAAGAAGCAACTATTTTAGGGTCACATGCATATAAAGTGTGGAGAATTATTTTAATATAGTCTCCTACATCATAATTTAATGGGTGATTTTATTGTCTTTTGAAGTTGAAAACGGTGCAAAGGAAGAAAAAGGTTGAAAATCATTAATTTAGTGTTCCATTTTCACATTGTCATGAATTTCAAGATCCTTTTATTTACAAACATTTTATATAGAAATCTTATAAGTGCTCCTTCCACTTATCACTGGTCAGCTTCATTAATTTATCATTTTGTGTATATAAAATCTCACCTCTTAGGAACAGGTTTGCTAAAAGTAATTTCTATACTTATATAACTAAAATACATTACCTATGACGAACAAGGATAATTTCTTTACAGACTGAAATAAAATAAATGGATATTGATATTGAGTGCCATCTTGATTGCAGTCTGTTTTGCCAAAGATGTTAAAGATAAGAAAATAAACAAGAACTGTAGGCCTGTTAGTGTTTCCTGAATTTTGACTTATTATCTTCACCTGAGATCTCCCTCTTACCTTTCTGTGAAGAATGAAAAATGGAGACAGAAAATATTGATTCTTCATTCCTGTTGCAGTTAATATTTGCTCTGCTAAGAAGACCATATTTATTTAATGTGTTCATAGTAGAAAAGGAAAAAGCAGAAAAATAAATTTATACTATTGACATGAATGTTAATGCAGTCTGGATCTATAAAGCCAGACACAGCTAAACTAGTGAGCATAAGATCAAGGAACGTGAGATGGCAGAGAATTTGGAAGTCATGTAGCCCATCCCCTTAGTTAAAGCCCAAGAAACTGAGGCACACACAAGTGAGGTGCCTGGCTAGTGTTGTAAACCAGGGATTAGCAAACATTTTTTGCAAAGGGCCAGATAGTGTTGTAGATGTTATGAGCCATACAGTTTCTGTTTTAAGTACTCAGCTCTGCTGTTGTAGCC
This sequence comes from Neomonachus schauinslandi, assembly GCF_002201575.2. Classification (NCBI taxonomy): domain Eukaryota; kingdom Metazoa; phylum Chordata; class Mammalia; order Carnivora; family Phocidae; genus Neomonachus; species Neomonachus schauinslandi. Next base: position 156,791,199 of record NC_058404.1, on the reverse strand, counting down.
TAGAAACAGCTATAGAGATTATAGAAACAAGTAAGAGTGGGTTCTTCTCCAATGAAAATTTATATGCAGTGAACTAGATTTGGCCCATGGACCATAGTTTTCCTGTGCTCCAAACTATTATATTATTAAACTCTTAAAGTAAGCGACAGATTCTCAAAAGTCAACTCTAAGAGTTGTGTCTACTCTGAGGCATTGCTCTTTTAACTTGAATTTATACTAGACATTGATAACATGAAAAAAGTGATTCTTCCAAAGAATGATCCTAAAGATGATAAAATATTTATTGATGTGTAGATAATAGTAAAACTCATTTGGTATAGAGAGTCTGGATATTAGGAAAGATAATAAGATAATCTTGAAAGATTATTAGATTTGTTCACCAATAAGAAATTCTGTAGGCTACATTCCAACTTGATGGATATGATTCCACCTGATGCCTCAAAATAGTACCTTCTTTACATTTTCAGAGTCACTACTGAAAGATGGTAGTTGCAAGAATTAAATCTGTGAACTTCACTGAAGTTTTCTTCTACAGAGGAAATAATAATTTGCTATCTCTAGAGGCACAATGTAACACAGTAGACTTGACTGTGTTAGGCCATGTTTTCCGAGACATTATTTGTTTGTTTTCCTTTCTAGACATAAACAATTATAAATTTGTTCTCAACTACTATTGGTTTCCACTTACGGCTATTTGGGCCAATGAAAAATTTAACACAAGCACAGATCAATGAAAGCTCAAGTAATCCATAGTATTTTATATTGTTGATTATGACTTCCCTCTACTTAAAAGCTGTTTAATGAGGAGTGGTATTACCAAAAAATAATTTTTAGGATCACATGGATTTACTCTTTAATAGCTAGAATACAGAATATGTTATTAAGAAATGGCATGTTCATCTATGACAAAACAGTGCTATTTTTCATTAAATTTTATATTTGAAAATAACTTACTGTGAGTTAAGCAATGGGCTAATTGTTGAAAAATCAGAGAGGTATTAGGCAGACAATGTTCCTTCATCCATGGACCTTTAACTGGAAAAGTTTTTTGTTAACCATCATATTAATAGAATTAATGGAATTGTAAGTTATGATAAATGCCATAATTTAAAAAAAAGATGTTTGGAAGTAGTTTCTTTGACTAAGAGTACTTACTTTTGAAAGATAAAATGATTATAGTCTTTCTAATAGTGAGGAAAAGAGAATTATATACAAAGAAAATAGAAGAAATAAAGTCCATACACAGAATCCTTAAGAAGATACCCTGTCATGTTTAAGAGCCAAAATGAAGGTAGCTATGCCTGAAAATTAAGGCACAAAGGAAATGAGTTTGGGGGGCTAGCTAAAGATTAGCTAAATCATTCTGTTTTGTAAATCATGTTAAGGAACATTTTAGGAACACATATGCTATTATGGAAGAAATGAATTGTGGGTATGGGAGAAAGATGAAATCATAATAAGTATTTGGCAACAGCTTGCAAGAACCTGGGTAAGAGATGAATAGACTTGAGTTATGTATTTGGAAACATCATCAATAGAACTTGCTGATGAATTGAATGTGGCAGTTAACAGAAAGAGGAATCAGGATTCTCAGGTTTTAGATTTGAGAGGTGAAGTCTGTTGACTGGGATGAAGGTGAATGGAAGATAAGAGTATCATTAATCACTTCAGGTGATACAGTTTGGAGATACCAAGTAAATTCAGAGCTCAGAGAAGAGGTATGGGGCTGGAGATTTGAGTCATCACTATTGTACTTGCTGCGAATTGGTGTGAATTAGATCTCCAAAGAAAAAGAAAAGAATAGGGAGCAGAATATTTCCCAAAGAAGAACAGTTCAACAGTATTTAGAGTAGAAGGAGTCAGCAAGAAAATTGAAAAAAAGTCACATAAGTCAAGTATAAACTTTAAGAGAGAAAATAATAGTTAATTGTGCTAAATATCCCTAGAAATTTGAGGGAATTGGAGACAAAGAACTGTCCATTGGATTTGGCAATAGATACTTTATTGGTGATTTAAAAAAAATCAGTTTAAGTAGTGTTGATAAAAGCCAGATTAAAATAAATAGAAGAGAAATTGGGCATTCTTTGTTAAATATGACAAATTGAATATACATGTGTTGACTTCTGGAAGAACCACTCAGTAGGAGTAATGGATTTAAAAACCATCAACACCAAATAACAAAGTGAATAAGAGATTAAATAACAATAGAATAATGGTATAAATGAAAGCAGACTTTTAAAAAGCAGTAATATGGTAGCATACTAGGTAATGTTAAAATTTTACTGAGTGACCTAGATGAAAAATCTTTAGATATTTAAACATATTTCTTTTTCTCTGTATTATTTATTTAACCTTCATTTCCATAACTTATATTCTCTTATTTTGGGATTAATACAGCTCATTTTAATTCATATGACAATGTCTAATAGTGATACTACGAACAAGAACACTTCATCAATTTCTTTGCCTTCTATGTATAGGCCCTGTAAACTGCAGGATTTGGGGTTGTGAACTGAAATAACCCATTAGGATTCAAGTAGGAAATAGGGTTTTGGTGAAGGGGGCCACTCTCCTCTTTTATTGTATCTGGGGCAGACATGAGTTAACTGTTTCTGTTGGTGCCGGGCTTAGTCTCGGCCCAGTGTTGCCAGGTCTAACTACACTAAAGAGAAACTGGAATCTATGTACTTTTAAATGAAAACCTATCAGCTAAAAAAGTTTGGTTCTGCAAAAGACCCTTTGAAGAGGATGAAAAGACAAGCCATAGACTGGGAGAAAATATTTGCAAACTACATATAAGACAAAAGACTAGTATCTAGAGTATATAATAAACCCTAAAAACTCAATAGGAAAAACAAATCCAAATAAAAAATGGGCAACATACATGAACAAACATTTTACTAGAGAATATACAGATGGCAAATGAGCACATGAAAGATGTTAAACCTAGCCATTAAGTAAATGCAAATTAAGGCCATAATGAGATATCACTACTCACCTATCAGAATAGCTAAAATAATTAAAACAATACTGATACACCAAATGCTGATGAGGATGCTGAGAAACATATTGTTGGTAGAAATGTAAAATGGTATAGCCCCTCTGGAGATCAGTTTGGCAGTTTCCTAAGAAAATAAATATGCAATTATCAAATGACCCAGCAGTTACACTCCTGGGCAGTTATCTGAAAGAAATACAACCCCACATTCATGCAAAAATTTGTGCACAAATATTCATAACAGTTTTATTCATAATAGCCCAAAACTGGAAACAAACTCAATTATCTTTCGATGAGTCAGTGGTTAAACTTGGTACATTCAGTCCACGGAGCACCACACAACAATAAAAAGGAACAAACTATTGATATACATAAAACCTTGGATGGCTCTCAAAGGAATTGTACTGAATGAGATCTTCATATGAAAAAGGCAACTGGCTATCTCATCACTTTATAAAAAAGTCCTTTAGAAAACAAGCCCTATACCTGCACACAGAGATCCTGAGACCCTGCTCTATGAGCCTACAAGAATCTCTAGATACTTGGCGAAAATCTCTAGCATGGAAGACCAAGAACAAAACAAGCAAGATGAAACAACAAAAGCAACAATAGCTAGAACAAAAAATTTAGTAATAAAATATAATACATGTTATATAAAATTAGCAGTTATATATAATATAGTGCATAAAACAGAAGATAATTCTATTATAAAGGAACATATAGAAAGCACCTAATAGCTCTTGGAATTGAAATGTTTAAAAAAGAAAAAAAGAAAAACATTTGTATCAGTGCTGTGCTGGAGAGAGCTGTACCAGCTCATGAGAGCCACTCCTTAAATCTTTGTGATGTTTTGTGAGCTGTGGTTAAATGCTCATTTATAAACTTAAAGTTAAATAAATTATATTTAGAAATAAAAGATACTCTAAATTCATATCTTCCTAATCATTTTATTATATTTTGCTCTCGATGGTATTTGGATCAATTATATTAGTATATAGGAAATGCTGCTAATAATGAATTAAAGCACATCCCTTTCCACATACCTATTCATTGATCTCAGGTTGGTGGCTTGAAGTTGGCCCTAGTGGGAATAATTATGTCAAAGAAATTGGCAAATGATATAAATCTTGACATGATTTATTGTTTTGTAGAATGTCTACATTTTTGAAAAGATAGATAAAATGTTACAAATGTAGATTACACTTAAAATTTGTCATGTTTCACATTATGAGTAACATGAAAAATTGAACTATTTTTCTAATATTTGAAAAGAATTTCCTAGTTCAACAAAAAAGTTCCTCATGTCATTGATGAATGAGGCTCCCAACATATATCTTTACTGTTTCATTTTGTTTTACTTATTAAAGTAAATGAATATATCAAACAACATTCATATCAGAACAATGTTTTAAAAATTATAACCATAGATTTGATACAAATATAAGCCTCAAAAATTCTGTGAGAATCGATTGCTATTTGGAATTCAAAATTAAGATATTTTGTATTTTATTATTTGTAATATGCATACCACACATTGTTATATCAGTAAAAGTTATATCAAACATGCATGCACATCGACATGCATACATTTTGTCACAGAGCTGGTTGTTAAATATTTACTGTCATGACTCGTTTGTAATGAAAAGGTCTCTAAAAAATTCCACAAAACAGAGTATGGAGAAGGTGGAGGAAAGAGAAGAGAGACAAAAATGTATGAAAAAAATATAAGAAAAAAAGCTCAGCCTTGGAGATCTAATATCTAATCATAGAATTTATAGAAAAAGAAAAAGGGAGAGGGGATAGATTATTTAAAAATAATAAGACTATTTCTCAGAATTGAATGGATCCATGTAGAACCCAATAAAATGAATTTTAAAAGGTACATACAAAGGTGCATAAACCAAGAGTTGTCAAAACACCAAGATCAAGAGTAGTTTCTGAGAGCTTCCATCGAGAGCCAAGAATAACAAAAAGATCACAATATGAAGGAATCAAAAATAAAAAAATAAAAAATACATATCATTAAAAAAATCAAAATCATATTAACAAGAGAAATGCTGCACATGAGAATTATAAAAATAATGCCTTTAAAATTCTGAGGGAATTTAGAATTGTACATTAGCTTAATTATCCATAAATATAAAGGACTATAAAGGTATTATAGACATGTGGCATTTCAAAACTTCCTCAAAACTTACTCCTCCTTCAAAACGTACGCTTTTCCCAGAAGTTCCTGGAGGTATATATGCTCCATGAAAACAAGACACAACTAAGACTTGGGAGGATAATACACACAGGAAAAAGTGGATCCAACAGAAAATGGCAAAGGGATTTTTTTGAATAATAGAAACATAAACTCCCAAAACACATCTGTGTGACAGACCTCAGGAGCCACTGATATGTTTGGAGCAGGAAGGTTGATCACTTCAGGACTCATGCTTCCAGGATATAAACAAACCAGTCACATTTGTGCTTTGATAATTTTGAGAAAATTTTTATGACCATTGAAAGTTGGGAGAAAACCTACCTGGAACACTTACACAGCTAAGTGAAAATATAGTAAGCTTTTGTGAATACTAGAAAAATGCAAATGAATACAAAAAAGGGGAAGGCAATCAAAATATACTGCGTGGCTGAGGCTAAAACTACAATCTGTAGTAATAATAATGATGTAACCAAAGCACGATCCATCCCTATCTCCATTTAAGAGTACAACATACAAGAAAGTTCATTTATTCCACAGCCCCCCCACCATTTTCCCATTTTGATTTCAGAGCCTCACTTTTCACTGTGTCTTTTCTGTAATCCCATCTCTTTTTATTAGTCCCCTCCTCCTGTAATTCAGGCAAGAATGTCTGCAAGCATACCCAAATGAGGGTGTACATGCACACGTACCTACACAAGAAACACCTTTGCATGCACGTGTCTAAATTTTTCAGAGACAAATGATCCTTGGTGGTCCTTATCTAGAAATTGGTTAAAATGTCATATAATTGTTCTTAATTACCTTAATAAGTTTCTAAAATTGTTGTAAGCTGGCCTTTGATAGAGACATACTTTTAAATTTAATGTGGTCAGGGTGTATTTTCTCTAAATATTTTAAGAACAACAACAAAAAAAGAATCCCCTTTAAAAAAATAACAATTTTAAACATCTAGTGTACAGACTTTATCCACGAAAATCATCCTGCTTATCAATGAAATGGATGTGCGATTGAAAAATAAACATTGGCGTCCTGGTTCGCTGTGGCCTAACATGAGGAAGGCAGGCACAGAGCTGTTTCTGTTTCAGGCTGATTTATTCAAGTACTGGAGACATTGTGAAATATAAGTCCTTATAACTATTTAAGAAAAAATACTTTTTTAGTGTCTGTTATGTTCACTGAAACATACCTACACAATGTTGGGATAATATAATTTAAAAAACTGAATTTCAGATTGCTAATTTCCACATGCATTTATTATCTCATTTATCCTAGATTTAAAGCTACATGAAATAATCAAATTGCCTTTCTACTATATACAAAAAAGAAAAAAAAATAATGAAAACCAAAACACTTGTCATTTGTTCCAGTTTGTTAGATTCCCCTTCAAATGTAAATTTCTGTAAGTGTTTGTGAAGCATAAAGCCTATAAATATGGGTTCTAAAAGGAAATCTCTTTTGTTTTTAAAAATCAGAGCAAGAAGTCCTTGGTGTATCTTTTACTTATCAGTACATGGGTAACTTACTTGTTTCTAAATTATCTAATAAAAAAACATTTTCCCAATCAGAGTCAGTCCTACTCATAATCAGTTGAGCTGCCTTGGTGCTCATTTCATTTTAGGTTTTGAATACTAATGATGTTGCCCTTGAAAAAAAAGAATCTCTTCCTGTTCATGCTTTAAATTGTTCACTTTGTTAAAAGCAGCTACCCATCTTCAGCAGTTCTTTCTATGGACTTTCTTTATCTTGCATTAACAAGTGCTTCCTTTCCTTCAATACTTAGAACCTTTTTTTAGTATTTCTCTCTCATTGCTTTCTTTCCTCTTGACGCATTATTTCCCCCACCGTATTCTTTCTGATTCCTTAACTGGAGGCTTTAGATGGCAAATCTCTTTCCCCAGACCTTGCTAAATGTTGATCTTTGATATACAATAACTTTTTTTTCATATAATTTAACACAGAAACACCATTAAAAAGAATTAAGTTTGTTTAGAAAACATAAGTGTTTGAGATAACGGTAATACCCAAATTTAGAATCCATCTAAAAGTGGGAGTGACTGTTTAATTCCCCATAATAAAAAGAAAGCTCTAGATGGTGGGTTTGGATCAAACATTTTCTCAGCAAACGAACTGATTGAGTACCAAGAAACTGATGGCTAAGAGTCATACAGTTTCCATGAGGCCCAGTCATTTGCAGGAAAACATCCTGGTATATCCATCAGTCCCAGCCAGAAAGAGATGGTGCATCCAAGGTTTGAAGAGAAGTTCTGTTTTTAAAGGTGCTATGTACAAAAGCTGTGGTCATAGTGTGAGGAAACCTCCAAGGGTATTGTAGTGACGCTGTGCTGGGAACAGCCATTCAAAATAAACATTCTCCAGCCTCCAGGGAAGAAGAAGGGAGGGGAGATACACAGGGAAGGCTGCTTGGAGAGTAGCTGTGACTCTTCCATCAGGATGGAGCCACCAGGAGGCAACCCTGAAGGACACCTTCCATTTCACTTTGTTCCTTTGTCTGATCTCCATTTGGTGCTTCCCACTGTGCAGGAATGAACTGAAATCGGGGGACCAAAGAGAGGCACAGGGAATGCACATAGTCAGCCTCTCAGAGTGCAGGGTAGAGTGGATTGTAGCTCTAGAGGGGCATGGGAGGTGCCCCGCACACTTGGCTTAATTATTATTACTCTGTTTTACTCTGTCCTCCTTCATTAGGAGTCATGTTAAGCAGGTTATTACACTTCAATAACAGGCTTACCATTTGTACTTGTCTCTCTCTGATGTCTGGGTAATTGCTTCTGACCTGTTCTTCAGTTTTCCAAGTGCCTCCTTAGCTATGTCTATATACTGCTGTTAGAACCTGGACAGTTTGTTTTAACTTTCATTAATCTTTTGAATGTCCTAGAAAGTCTGTTTGATTCTTTCTCTCATCTAGGAGCTGAAGTTTCATAGTATCCTACTTCTTTTAAGACAGCTTTCATTTCTTTAAGTACAGAATGGATTTTTTTTAAGTTAAACTGTGGCTGGTTATCCAAATCTCCGAATAATACATCAGATTGCTTCTGTTACCTGTTGTTACTGCTGGTTTTTGTTATGGTTCCGTGTTTACGTGCATTCATGGATTTTTTTATTTTTATTTTTATTTTTATTTTTTTTTTACCATAGGCTGCTAAAAATATTTGTAGGGCTTTTGGAGAATCTAGGTTAGAGGTATTTATTTTTCCAGAGAGAACACACTTGCTTCTGCCAAGTAAATAGAGGCATATCCAACCAGGTATCAATTTAATCTAATTATATAACTTGAAGTTTTAATTGGATCCCACAGGTATCATAAATTGGGACTGGAAAGGCCAGCGTTTGGCTCCAATTTCTCTGGAACATATTTTCCTTTAATCATTCAACAGCATAGAAAATGTCTTTCCAGTCTTTAGGGGGTGTATGTTTTGAAAGAACAGTAGGTAGACTCTTAGAGTTCTAGGCTGGTTTTTTTGTATCTCACAAAATGTATCAAAACTGATATTGTTGATTTATCTGGAATCTTACTTTATCATAGTTTATATCATAATAATTATTTACTTTGTCATCTCTTCTATGCATTTAAGATTTTTTTTTAATCCTTCATTTTAAGTTGTTGTCGGCAGGAAGATTGGCCCCAATAGCCTGGTATATTTCCTGAATCAACATCACACCTTCCACAATAAGTATCTGGTACTACATAGATGTCCACTCTTGTCTTCAAATCTACTTATTGGGCTATATGTTGCTGAGACTTTGTTTCTCAATTCTTATTTAGTTGTATAAATATAATTATTCATAGCATCCTTTAATACTATTTTATTTGCCACTATATGCCTTAGTATATATACCCAGATTCTGCTTCTCTCAAAACAAAGTAAAACATGTTTTCAATCTCATTCTCAATTTCAATTTCATATCTACTAAGACTCGACTCTATCTTCACAATCACTTTCACATAGCCTTGAGAGAAAATCACAGAAACTTTTATAAATAGGAACATTCCCAGTAAAGGACACTGAGATCTATTTTCCAACTTCAGTCTTCTTACATCCAAAAGATCTCATATTATTTGACAATATTTTGTCAGCCCAAAGTTAAAAACATTATGAATTTTTGCAGTTAATACTTTTTTTTAGTACTTTAAAATAGGATTACAGAGAAGCAGCCAGCTGAAGAGACATTGATTCTATGTGGTATCGTCTAATAACTTGAATTGTTAGTTACAGATATATAAATATATCAGATTTTTAAAATATCAAGGCATGTATTATTTAATAGAAAATTATCTTTCAAAAAAGTTAACTTTTACTAAATAAATTATTAAAAATAAGAATGCATGCTACAGGTTGTAGAATTTTCAAATTTCCTAAACACATATTTTCAATAACACTGTCAATTGTGAAAACATGTTCTTCTGGCTTGGAAATATTAGGCTGTCTGGGTGAATCTTGGTGCTTTGTTACTTATGGACAATGAACAAATAAAGTTGAATGCTTTATTTTATTTTGATCATGCTGATTATAATCAAAGGACATGACATGATCTGAAAATATCTAAAAGCTCTTTTATCTAGTTAGATGTTTTTGAGAATTAAAGAAAGTGTGAATGCACAATGATTCTCAGTTCTAAATTACAACCCAAATTATATACATTTACCTTGCTTCTGTAGGGGTCAAGAGCAGGCTGCCCCAAGATAGGTCACTTTGGCATAAAGATTATTTTGAGTTATAAGCAATCAAGACCCATCCAACTCAAGAAAAGCTCTTTATTTCCTCCCACAATTACTTAAAAATAATTCAGATAGAGTGAAGCAGGAGAGAGAGGTTCTTGTCCAACAGAGTCAAAGAATGAATCTCGCAGACAAAGGAGAGTGAGTAAAGCATTAGAGTTTTATTAAGCAAGGATACAGAAAAAGCTCTCAGGAGTGAGCAGAGTCCTGACAGGGTTGCTAACTTGGGCCTCCACTGACAGTCTTTTATTTAGAAGTGACCAGGGAGCTTGTGGCCTTAATGTTCTTGTGAGGTCTTGGTTTGAGTAAGGACTGGTGATAATATCTTTAATGGCTTACTTCTTCTTTGGGGTCTGGTCACCAGGTGACTGCCATAAAAAGACACCACCTCTGACACCCAGGGCAGGGTGGTCTGGTTTGTTCCCTTATCTCTGGTTTTGAGCACCTCAGCATTTCTGGGATTTCTGTGAGCCTGATCACGTAGCCCACTACCTATCTGTCCATCCCTAGCCCTGCCTGTCCCTTACTCAGTGAGGCACTTCAGATGTGTATTGGTGGGTCATGTATTTGGGGGATGATTGCCAATATGTATCTTGGGAGGTAGAGATAAAGGAGGTTTCCAATGGAATTTTTATATGTTAAAGTAGACTTACAGGATCCTCGGGCTCAGGCTAAGATTGCCTTTTGCCCTTAGCAAAGCATCAACATCCAGGCAGTTGAGTCCCTAGGGGAATGTTCCTCTGCCTGTTTCGAAGACTTGGCAATGGGCTTTAAGTTATAAGGAAATTTAATAATTTTTCTTCTGCCTTTTTCCCCCATGTCAAGAGGACTGGCTCTGGGGATCTGGAAAGAGAACTGTCAGCATAGATAACTACATTATGATGTGAACTAGGGATGGTAGAGAGGGAGGAACCTAGCAAAACCACTTTGGTCCAAATCTTTTCTTTGCCCACTGTTTCTGAGGGGCCCAGCAAACATTTGTTTACCAAACACTCTTTTGCATTTTTCCTCCAGATTTCATTCTTTTCCCCTTGTAGACCCAGTCCTCTATCTTCTTCAACTTAGCTCAGAATGACATACTCATTTTGCCTGTCTTTGGAATTTCCATGTCTGTGTGGATTCCTCATATGTGCACTATTAAATTTGATTTTCTCCTGTCAATTTGATGCTTAGTCCAGCTAGAAGGACCTTGGGTGACAGGTTATTCTTGCTCCAGATGATACTTCTCTCCTAAATTATCAGTGAAATGAAAAGAATCTCCCATTAGCCAAATTTTGGACAATTCGAGCATCAAAAAGTTAAGTACAATAACGAATCATAAACCATTGTAAAGAAAAAATAAATCTTTTCATCTATGCCATCTATAATTATTTTTTTTTAATGGCAATAGACAGACATGGTGGAGAAGGAAGGACTTCACTTGGTATAAAATGCCAATGGTCAATCCTAAATGTTAAGAGGACTGCTGAAGTTGGAAAAGCATTTTTTTGCCATTAAACTAGTAAAGACTAGTAAAACTAGTCTACTAAACTAGTAAAAACATCACTGATTGATGTTCAATATAGGGGAAATATTTCAAGAAGAACAATTTATCTGCTTGGTCTTGTTTCAGGATTTCTTTTCCTTTAGTGCCCACGGTTCTTGATCACTCTGCTTTGAAGAATGAAGAGGTAGACCAGACAAAGAGTGGTGGGCAGCAAACCAAAGTTTATTGAATGATAGTACAAAGCTCCTGAAGAGGGAGGTGACCTGAGAGGCTAGCCCTTGGAGTTTCTAAGCCTTGGGGTTTTTATGAGATTTTTGGCAGGCTGTTTTAATCTGATTAACACTCAGTGACCCTGTCACCCAATCAAGTTTTTTCCATGAGCTCATCTACCTATCAGGTAGTTGTTTACATGGGAAAGGGTGGAGGACTCCTTTCAGGATGGTGTAGAATAACAGGATGAGGTCTTTTTCCTTTTAAGGGTAGTTTCTTCTTAGAACAGGGCCCCTTGTCACTGCCTGCCTTTGTTCTGATTATCCTCCATTAGTTATACATGTTATTAATTTTTTTTTCTCCTGCGACTCTGTCTTTTGTTGGGGGGGGGGGGGGGGGGGTTGGGGTTGGCCAAGAACTCAGAAGGGTAGAGGAGAAATTATTTTAACTCCCTTATAAGACCAATGGAAAAATTAAATTATGGTTGAAGGGTGCCTGGGTTGCTCCGTTGGTTAAGCGTCTGCCTTCAGCTCAGGTCATGATCCCAAGAGTCCTGGGATCCAGCCCTGTGTCAGGCTCCCTGCACAGTGGGGAGCCTGCTTCTCCTTCTCCCTCTGTGGCTCCACCTGCTTGCATGCTCACTCTCAAACAAATAAATGAAATATTTAAAAAAATAGTTTGAATAAAAAAATGTATCGATATAATGTGTAAATCTGAAAATCTGTAAATAAACGGAATGATTTTCCATAAAAGTAAAAATTTCAAATATAATCTGAGAAAAATTAGAAATTAGACTATAGCAATAATGTGAAAGTGTTAAAGCACAAAAATTCACCTGAGTAAATTTGAAGATCTAATTGGCTTTTTTAAAGGGATTCATGAATCAGATTAGGCAGCACCTCATCTAGCAAATAGAGGGTAGCTCTGAGGAGTTGTACAAAATGGACGGTTTTGTAGAATAGGGCAAGGAAGTTATTAGCAAAAGGAAAGAGGACTTTGTCAAGCAAAGTCACTTTCCCTTAGGGGGAAGAGCGGGAGTTCTTATCATTGCAGATGGCTCTCATCTTTGTGGGATGGCGAAGGTCCTTGTGACAGAATACCTCATTGTTCCTGATTAGAAAATTCCTGAGTGACAGGTTAAAACCACATTTCTGGGGGAGGTTGAAACTGTCTTTAGGTTAAGCATTAAACCCTGGCTTGGTGACTTGGCCTAATCTGATGCCATTTTCAGCCTGTGGTGCCTTTCTTTTTAATAAAAGTGAATTTAAATACAGTCAAAGCGCCAACATCAAGGTAAAAGTCTAACATAGTGCTTTTTAATTTTTTTTGAAGTGGAGCACAGGTGAACATTTTTACCAAGCTTTGAGGAATAGATCATTTCTTTGCTATTATAATTGAACCAAACAAATAAAAGAGCTTTCAGTAAAAATGATACGATGAGTTTATACTCCTTCTGTCATCCTCTGTAAACATAGCAATGGTATGCAAGATGCAAAATAGACGAGGGAAAAAAAAAAAAACAACCACCAAGAACCGACAAGATCAAATACGTAGTTAACATGTCCGGGTAAGAAATAAAACAAAGTTAATATGGTGGGCTCTGTGTGTGGAATCATGTTTGGGAGACAGTGAATTTCAATTTCTGCAAGATAAGGAGGGTTCAAAATTGTCAAATGACAAGGTACTGGATGCAGGCTCACCGTTCAAAGCCAAAGCTAGTACACCCCTCCCCTCCATCTTCTGACCTCTGCTCCCATTGCTGGGAGTGAGCTGGACAGTTACATAGTCAAGGCCAGTGTCCCCAGCTAGGAAATACGGAGTCAGGACAGCTAAAATAAAGCAGCACTGACATCCTGTCTTGCAGCTTAGACAGGAGTGCACTAGCATTCTGCTTCTTAGCCTTTGCAGAAATGACTTCTGCAAAACGTCCTAAAATAAGGCAATTAACCACAAAGCATTTGTCAATATCAGGGCCAAGAGGCAGTGAAGACATAAGCCCCACATGTCAGCCAAAAAGAGACCATCAGTATGTTGACATTAACGTAATAGGTAGACAGATACGTGATGAAAGCCCTGATTGGCGTGACTCGGCACACCCTGATTGCTTGATAGTTCTGCTAAAGAGCTCATAAAACCCCTGAAACTTAGAAACTCCAAGGGCAACCGTCTTGGGTCCCCCTCCCTCTGCGGGAGCTTTATACTCCTGCTTGATAAACTTTGCTTCACTGCCCATCACTCTCCATCTGTTCCACCTCTTCATTCTTCAAAGCAGCATGACCAAGAACTGCTGGAAATAAAGGCAGAGCATCGTGCCACACTGTGCTACCTGATAATGCGGGGTCAGGCACAATACTTAATGCAGCCTTAGTGATATTATCTGTAATAACTCCAAGTCACCACAAGGCAGTAATTCTAAAGAGATTATGAAAGTTTTTGGTAGACCCAGAATCTGGAAGGCCAGGAGAAGGCAACTGCAAAAAAGAGAGATGAACTATGAGATTTAAAAACAAACAGACTGAGGGTTGCTGGAGTGGAGGAGAGTAGGAGGGATGGGGTGGCTGGGTGATGGACACTGGGGAGGGTATGCACTATGATGAGTGCTGTGAATTGTGTAAGACTGATGAATCACAGTCCTGTACCCCTGAAATAAATAATACATTATATGTTAATAAAACAAACAGAAAACCAAAATAATAAAAACAAATCTTTCATTCAAAAAAAATTCAGCACACCAGTATTTAAAACATTATGAAAAAGAAGGGGTGGCTGGCTGGTTCAGTCAGTAGACATTTGACTCTTGATCTCAGCTCTGTAAGATCAAGCCCCATGTTGGGTATAGAGCTTACTTAAAAAAAAAAAAGAGAGAAAGCCAACATTTTCAAGCAAAACACAAATCTTATTTGGTAAAAGTAATATAGAAAAATCTAATGTTAACTGGAAAATAAATGTGTTGAAATTATTTAAAGAGATAAAAGAAGGCAACATTTTTCTTTAAAAATAACTCAATAAAATCTAGTTGAATAGAACTGAATCAAATGAAAACCATGTCCATGGAAATAAATCATGAAATAAACAAGACAAGTGCTCCACAGGACACAGTCATAATGTGAATTCATAAGCTGGAAAGTAATAATGAAGAATTTGCCTACATTGTATTTCATTATGACAGGGATAAGAATATGAAGGCATTTAAGAGACACCCACATTCTTCATACCAAAATCAATGAGACATAGTCAAAGCTATATATATATATATATATATATATATATATATATATATATATATAT
>NC_058404.1:156692200-156776263 GCF_002201575.2 Neomonachus schauinslandi | reverse complement strand
ATATATATATATATATATATATATATATATATATATATATATATATACTCTAAGAGAAAAACAAATATGAAACAACCAGTCATTCAGTGTAAGGTTTTAGAAAAACAAAGATATGAAGAGAGAATTAAGCTAAAATCAATAGAATTAAAACAAAGAAATAGAGAAAAATAAATCCCAAATCTGGCTCCTTAAAAAGTTAACTATTACAAAAAAAGTCTTTTCTTACAAATTTGACTAGAAATTAGAGATAACATATTTACAGAGATTAAAAATAGAAAAGACTAGCAGGGTGCCTGGGTGGCTTAGTCAGTTAAGTGTCTGTCTTGGGCTCAGGTCATGATCCCAAGGTCCTGGGATCCAGCCCTGCATTGGGCTCCCTGCTCAGTAGGGAGTCTGTTTCATCTTTTCCCTCTGCCTGCCACTCTGCCTACTTGTGCTCTCTATCTCTCTGTCAAATAAATAAATAAAATCTTTTAAAAAAATAGAAGAGTGATAACAGATGTGTGTGACGTTCAAAAAATTCTAAGAGAATACTATGTTTAAGACCTTGGCCACAAATTTGAATACTAAGGGACCATGGCTGCTTTCCTGGCAAAACAAACTCATCCAAGAATAAGAAGAATCCTTGAATAGCCCACTAGAGATACTGAAAAGGTGATTAAAGCTTTACCATTTAAAAAACGCCCTAGGAAAAAATGGTTTCAGAGCTGGGCTCAACTGACCTTTAGAGAGTGGTAAATTCCAATGTTATTCAAAAATTATGGACCATAGAAGATAAAAATTTCCCCAGTGTAATTTTGAGGACAACCCAAACTAAACACTAAGACCTCATAAAGTTATTACCAAAAAAGAAAAAGGAAAGAAATTTTATGTGAAGTATACATGAATATTGACACAAAATTCTTAATATTAGCAAAAATATCCAGCCATATACTCCATTTATGGAGGGTTCAGATCATAAATCGTTCAATATTGTAAAATTGATGAGGATAATTTATTACAGCTACAATTGAAGGGATTATATTGTTTGATTTACATTTACATGATAGTTTGTACCAGCTACTGTTTTCAGTAGTTTACAAATTCTAACTCATAAAATCCTAATAACAACTCTATGAGTCAGATGTTCTTAATATACTCCATACTAATGAATACTTAATAAAAGAAATTACAAAATTAAATTCTTAGAAGAAAGATATCATAATTACATTTATAGGTCTTATATGAAAAATGTATAGTATCTTATTAAAGAATAAACAATAAGAAATATAACAAATGAGAAGATATGCCATGATCTTGGATGATCAGATGCAATTTCCTAAACTTATAGTCTCAAAATTAATGAATGATTTTAATGGAATTGAATTATAATCAAAATAGGTAGAAAGGGTTAATAATAGAATAAAACTAATTTTAAGTTAAACCCAATGTCCTTACTTTTCTCCTTTAAAGAGGTAATTAATAATAACTGTTTTAAAGTGTTGTTGAAGGGTGAAATCTATCAGTAATGCCTAGGATATTGCCTTACACTTGATAAATGTCTGCATCTCTTAAAGATCAAAAAGATTTGTAAAATTCTGATGTCAAGAGAGAAAAAATGTATTTTTTAGACAGGGTCCAGGGATCAAGCCCCACACCAGACTCCCTGCTCCGCAGGAAGCCTGCTTCTCCCTTTCCCACTCCCCCTGCTTGTGTTCCCTCTCTTGCAGTGTCTCTCTCTGTCAAATAAATAAATAAAATCTTAAAAAAAAAAAAAAGAATAAACTTAGAAGCCAATTTGAAATGGAGCTGGGTAAATCCTGAAGTGTCCTTGAAGGATGATGTGTAAGGCCAAATACAACCCATGCCTTTTTGTAAGTTAGTTCCTGTATAAGCCACACATAACCAGACACGGAAAGTATGTTTGTGCTATCTAGTATGCTCCTGTAAATTGTGCTTTCCTTGACAAGAAAATCCAGGTCTGTGACAGATGTGATTCAGAATTAGATGACATTGCGTAGTAGGCTTTGAACTTTTCCCCTCTCTTTTATGGATCCCTTTCTTCAAGTTGAGTCTTACTGGGTATTGATTTGCCCATTCCAGTGTGTGCTAACCATTGTGAACCCTTAGGTAGTCATTTCGGCTTCTCTTCTCTCTCCCCACTCCTCTTCTTCTTACAAATGCCTTGGAGTTGCCCTTTTCCTCTTCCTGAGGTCAGCCTTGGTGTAGGCGTTTCTCAGTTGGTTTCATCTACTTTTTCCCTTGAGAAAATGGGAATGCAGTATTCATAAGGCTCTATAAGTGAAAAATGGCATACACAGAAATGACTATTTTAATTCTGCTGTTATTATGAAATGTTTGCTAAAATAGTACATACAGTTTTCTTGTTAATAGTGATTGTGCCTCTCTAAGCTGCTGTGTAATTTTGTTAAAAGGTTTGTCTTATTCTCTCATCTTCCTAAGGATGCCTCTATAATATAGGCTTTTGATTTTATTGATTATCTCAAATGGGAGGGGACTCATGCCAAGAATGGATAGGGGTAGAAAGCCCAATCCAGCGAATATAAAACATGGCTATGGAGCATGACTCTGATTAATTAAAAGGTAGACAACCTAGAATGGCTCACCTCTGCAATAGCCCAATATTGGGCTTCCACCAATAAAGGTAGCCCAACACTTATCTAAAACACCTCCAAAACACTAAGCTACACATTTAAAATATGTTACAATCATTTTTTAATCATTTTTGCTAAGAGATTTGTTACTGTAAACACCCTTTCATCAGCTTAACATTCTTCATTTAAAAAATAAACACACCTAAATTGCTGTGCATAGCTGCCTTTAGACTAGCTATAAGTAATATTAAATGAAGTTATTTTAGAAAGTCTTCTTGCATTGTTCTGTGACAGTGATCGTCTTCTACTACGTTGAGGAGTGGAAGACTTCCAATCACAAATGGCTCCAGATCCTTGACAACTCATGCCTTACAGTTAAGATTTTCATTCTGTCTTAACCATATTCTTTGTTCTGTGATTATCACGCCTAAAGCAAATCTTTCTCTGTTCAAAACTGATCTAATCCACAGTTTGTAATCCACATGACAAAAAGTGTTGGGATTCTAAAGAAGATAAAATATTAAAAATGGAGGAGAATATAACAAGAAAAGTTTAGAATTTTGTGCAAAATCAACTTGAAATAGAAAGGATGTTGAAAGAGAGCAAGAACAAGAGATCAAAAGCAAGAAAGGGAGAAAAAGATAACACTGGTTATTCTAGTGGATAGTGGGAGAAAATTTGGTTTCTATGTTAGTAACACCCTAATGCTATTTTAAGAATTGTTCAAACTGCTAAACATGATTTGCAAGTGAATAGTTTTTTCTTCACCTGTTTTTGCTTCATTTTGCACAAAGTCCAACATTCTTGTCATTTGCTACCTCAAGTTCTTCTAGGCAGTGTCGAGTAATGCTTATGTTCTACCATTATCTGTGGGTGCTGTGAATATTGTTTAGGCAAGAATTTTATATATTCATCTTTACTATCTCATATTTCATATCTTCAAGCTGATTACTAGCTCAGTATCATTTTTCTTTAAGTGCCGTTTATCCTTAACTCACTGAAGTTTCTCTGAAACCAAGCTAGGGTTCAATAAACCTTTATGGAATCTTTATTTGCAAACATTAGAAACATAGCATAGAGGGTAAGTTAGAGAATCATTTGTAATGATTACATTTGGATTTGTAAATTTTAAAATCTATCCATCAAGGGGCTTGCCTTACTTTCTTAATGAAGGAAGAAATTCCAGTGCCTTCATATTGCACTAAAGAGCCTCAGAGTTTTTCAGTACCAGAAAACAAGTCCTTCCTATCATTCACCTAAATCCAAGACCCAATGTTAGACCAAAGGGATTTTCTTTAGATAAATAATATGTGTAATTACAAAGAAAAAAAAACTCCACTTTCCCTGTCACACAGGGGAATTCTTATATCAACACTTCATGGGTAACAGTGTTTTTAACATTCTTCATTAGCACAAACAGATACGTGTCTCATAATCTAGTTATAATTTATACTCAAGGGATAATAACAACTCTGTATCCAACATTTATATTCAGATCTGCATTTACTTATCCAAGAACATAAGAAAGCATTTGATATATTTTTGTGAAAGTGAAGTACCCCTGCTGGCCAATTTCTTAAAAGGCAGTTTTTTGGGGGGGGTTTTGTTTGTTTTTTGTTTTTGTGATAGTCATGGTCTCTTTAATTCCAGAAACTAAATTTCCAAGTCTCTCCTAGCTATTGTCTCTTGATAAATTAGTTAGATATTGGCTATTGCAGCAAAGAACCAAGGAAAATGATGGTAGAAAGAAAGAAGATTATTTCTCTCTAACAAAGTATAAGAAGTTCAGGGCAGATATGGCATCTCCAGGTTTAAGGAAAGGTGCTTTATTTTTTGTTTACTGAATTTCAATCTGGAATATCTCTTTGTTTTTAACAGCATAACCTGAAAATTGCACGCATCACTTCATTTTACCATGATTGGAATAAATCACATGGCTAAACTTTGCTGCAAAGAAGGTGGGGAATGCAGATTTTACCCGTTTGTCAATGTACTCAGCTAAGTTGAACTATTACTAAAAACAATACAAAAAAATGGACAGTGTGTATTGGGAAAAATCAGATTTGCCATCCTGGACAGAGTTTATATTGTATTAAACTTTGAACATTGGGATATTGAGAAAGGACAAACACTTGCTTTAGAGGTGTTTTGAGATGAATTATTTGATAAAATACCAAATGTAAAATTATTTATATGTAGAAAATTTTTATAATCTTCAATTTGTCATCCAAAAGTAGAAAACACTTTGCCATCAAGTTGAGATAAGTTGATATTTTTGGAACTCTCGTAAGATATGAACTCCTTGCTCCGGAAATGTGTGTATGTGTGTGTCTGTGTGTCTGTGTGTCTGTGTATCTTAAAAATCTCTACAGACTTTTTGGACTTTAGGGTTGCTCTTTTCACCTCTTTTGGCTACTTGTTATATGTTGCACTGTATCTTAGTCCTTTTCCCCTGAATATATGTTACAAATCAATAGCTTTGTTTTATTTCCTTTCTTTTATATTCTCTTTGTTACTGAGGTTCTCTTCAACAGTTTTAATCATTCACACTAAAAATAATGGGTTAGATCTGATAAGAGATTCCATTTCTAAAACAATTTTATAAGTAAATCCTCAAAAGCACTTGATATATTGAAACTACTGGAAAATTATATTTACAAGATGCCCTGGGCAAGTATTATTTTTATTTCTCTACTGAATTAGAATGACATTTTAGGGAAATTTGGTCTTGAGCCTTGTCACTATTGAAATGGTACATCTGGCCCTGAAGAATCTGTTAGGATGAGGGACTGAGACGCCTCTTATTACAGATAAATATTAAGGAAAAATATCAACACAGTCATATTTGAAACAAACACTTAGGAGACACACAGAAAGGAAATTTTCATTTTAATATTAAGTGTATTTGTTACTGAACATTTTCTCCAGTCTAATTCCCAAGGTCCTGTGGCAAAGCAAGAGAGAAGTGGTTAGGGGAAATGGTGTGGCCAAAACTGAAATATTATAACACTAACATCGCTGTCAGACATTAAAGCCCATGAAATCTGATTATGACCCGATGGAAAGGAGTGTAACACGAAATTGGATAGATCTCACTTTTCCATAGAACACAGTAGCTTGGATACCTCTAGAACATTGGAAGAAGTGGGACCAGCAAATGGGGCAATGGTACTAGCAGAGTCATCATGAGTGACAAATGGTCATTTGTACCAATAGCGACAGTACTGAAGATGCAAGCAGATATATTAGCACCTCATAGAAGAGGCTCAAATTGGAGAAAAGAAAAAAGAAAATTTACAGGAGGTTCCATAAATATCAAATCAGCCAAAGGAATGTTTAAACACATGGCACAGGGCCATATCCTCCAGTCCTGTACCCCCACATTCTATTAAGTTACTAGGGAACTTCTGCCTTCTACTAACATCCTTCCCCCAAATTCATTCATCAAAGTTTTTAATCAGTGTATCGAACAAATACTAGGAAGTGCTTTCTAATCCCAAGGCATTGCAATACTAGCAATTTTTAAACAACAATGAGCCACAGTAGCTGCTCTTGAGGAACCTGATATGAATGAGTTAAAGGAGAATACTTGCTTGTTGTGTTGGTTTTGTGGTCTTTATCTTCTCTTCCATTTGAGACCAAATTGACCCACGTCTAATTGTTCTTGGACACTCAATGTGTGGTGATAAAACAAAGACTCATCTGTTGTAGATAGATTTTTATTTTCCCCTGAAATCTCATTTTTATTTTGAGTGGCATCAGACAAGAGGGAAATTTAAGATAGTTATCTTTAAACTGAATAGATTTCAGTGATCAGTGAT
This sequence comes from Neomonachus schauinslandi, assembly GCF_002201575.2. Lineage (NCBI taxonomy): Eukaryota > Metazoa > Chordata > Mammalia > Carnivora > Phocidae > Neomonachus > Neomonachus schauinslandi. The sequence goes on along the minus strand of NC_058404.1, from coordinate 156,769,848 downwards.
CAATACTGAAATAAATATTTTATACATAGTTTAAACCAGGTAAAACTAGTTTACATCCCCATACAAATGGAGTCCAACATTTAAATTGGTCACTGAATTGGTCATTTGGATATCATTACTTCTTTGGAAAACTGGCTATTATTTCTCAATCTGTAGATAATATTTCGAACTGAAATCACAAAAATCAAATCACAAAAAAATCACAAAATAAAATGACAACTTAGAATCATACTTTAAGATCCCTAATTTTTTTATTGAATTAGAAATTCACATATAATAAAAGTAAGCATGTAATGTATACAATTTAGTGACATTAAGTTGATCCACAGTGGTATGTAACCACTGGATCTAGTTCCAAAATTGTTCATCATCTCAGATGAACTCCCCATATCCATTTATCAGTTGTCTCCTATTAACCTCTAATCTGCTAACCATCTCTACAGATTTGCCTATTCTGCATATTTCATATAAAAAGAATTATGTGACCTTTTGTATCTGGCTTCTTTCCCTTAGCATACTGTTTTCAAGGTTCATCCAAGTTGTAGCATGTATCAGTACTTCATTTATTTTGTGGGTGAATAATATTCCATTGCAGGAAGTACCAAAATTTGTTACCCAGTCATCCATTGATGACATTTGGGTTGTTTCTGCTGTTGGTTAGTATGACAGTTGCTTTTATGAACATTCATTATTAAGTATTTGAGTACCTATTTTCATTTCTTTTGAGAATATACCTAGAGGGGGAATTGCTGGGTCAATGTTTAAGCATTATCTGTGTATACCTTTTTGGGGAACCACAATGATGGCACTATTTTACATGGCCACCAGTAATATACATGGGTTCCTATTTTCCCATATCCTTACCAACACTTATTTTCCTTATTTATTTATTCATTCATTCATTCATTCATTCATAGCCATTCCAGTGGATATGAAGTGGTATCTCACTGTGGTTTTGATATGCATTTCTTTAGTAACTAATGATCTTGAGCTGATTTTAATGTCAGTGTTGGACATTTGTATAAACTATTTGGAGAAATGTCTATTCAAGTCCTTTGCACATTTTTAATTGAGTCTTTTTTTGTTGTTGAATTATATAAGTATTTTACATATTTTAGATATTAAATCTTTATCAAACATATTTTTGCAAATACTCTTTGCAATTCCTATGCAAATATTTTCCCCATTCTGGAGGTTTTCTTTTAACTGTCTTGATAATGCTCTTTGATACACAAAGTTTTTTTTTTTTTTTTAATTTTTTGAAGTTCATTTTACCTAGTTTTTTCTTTTGTTGCTTATGCTTTTGGTATCAAATCTAAGAATCTATTGCCAAATCTAAGGACACAAATATTTATACTCATATGTTTTCTTCTAATGGTTTTGTAATTTTAGCTCTTATTTTTAGGTCATTTGTCCATTTTGAAATAATTTTTATGTATGGTAAGTAAGCTTCATTCTTTCATATCTGGTTATTCACTTGTCCCAGTATCATTTGTTGAAGATTTGTAAATTTTGAGTAAATGGACTACTTTTCTATCCATGGTTATTAGAATTGCAATGAAGCAAAGATTTATTAGGAAGAACACAAATACTTTGATTTAGGAGGTTTCATAGCTTCTGGGATAATGCTAAACTTGCCTATAAAGGTGGCATTGCAATATAGCTATGACAAGAAAATAAAATTATTTCATCAACCAAAAGATAACCAATTAATATGTAAAGAAAAAAAATAGCCACTAGGACCAAAAATAAAACTGCAATTACTGGCAAGTCAATTTAGTCAAATGAGATGCTAGCCAATACTTACTATGAATGTTCTTATATTCATTAACCACTTTTCCTAACATACACGAATAGGCAGATGTCTGAAGAGGCTATTGAATAAATATGTAAAGCTTTGAAGCAGCCGGAACTTAGATAACAAGCACTTCTAATCCATGTTTATGCCAGATGTCTTATCATTTCATTAGTCTCAGACTTATTATTTTAAAGATAAATGGCTCTTTACATTATAATATTTAAAAATATGCATGTGTATGTTCAGAAAGTAAGGGATATAATTTCAGACAGCATTTTTAAAAAATTAGAGTAATCCGAAGGATTTTATTATTAATTTAAAATTCAGGGCTCAAATATTGCACTGTATGTTAACTAACTGGAATTTAAATAAAAACTTGAAAAAGGAAAGAAAAACAAAAAATATTTTTAATAGGTAGTTCAACCTCAACCCCCAAATTAAAAAATATACATATATAACTAAACAAATGATTCAAATGATTCAATGTATATTTTCTATTTAAGTAAAGACTGACCTGAAGAAAACTGAAAGCAATGGTGTGAAAAGTAAATTTACCTTCTTTAAGTTCATAATGAGTTGTTAACAATGAATAAATCATCAAAAACACTCTACTTTGGGCCTTAGCTGTGTCTATTCTATCTTCCTGATGGCAGATGTCTGAATATAGACGTCTGAGTGGATTATTCTTCCTCCTTTTTGTGTCTTCTTTGTTGATGTTACTTCCTCACTGAGGGCTTTTGTGGCCAAGCATTCCTTAGTACTTTTTTCCAGTTTTATTTAACTCCACAGCAGTTGTCATCATGTGAGAAATATAGTTCACTTAAAAAAATAAACAAAACCTTTTTTATTCTAGAAAAAAGTTTGATATTTACAAAAAAATTGCAAAGATATAGAGATTTCCCTTAGCATCCTTCAACGTTAGCATCATTCATAATGAGTTTATTTGTCAAAACTAAGTACTTAACTTTGGAACAATAATATTAACTAAACCAGAGACTTCATTCAGATTTCTCTAGCTTTCCAACTAGTATCCTTCTTTTCTGTTTCAGGATCCAATTCAGGCTACCATGACACTTTTAGTTATCGTGTCTCCCTAATCCTTCCCATCTCTGAAGTTCTTTCCTTGTTTTTCATGACCTTGACCCTTTGGAAGAGATTTAATCAGGTACTTTATAGAATGCCCTTCAGTTTAGGTTTGTCTGATGTTTTCTTATGTTTAGACTAGGGTTATGGATTTCGGGAAGAATACCATAGAGCTGATGAGCACTTCTGTAACATCATATCATAGATACAGAATATCAACATGACTTAGACTGATGATGTTCACCTTGAAAATGTGGTGAACATGGTTTTGTCATGTATTTCTTCATTGTAAAATCACTAATTTTCCCTTTCTATACTCTATTCAAATCTCCATGTCCAGCCCACATTTAAGGAGAGGAATTAAGCTCTACCTCTTAAAAGGGAGATGATCTATAAATGATCTATTTTAGAATTCTTTTGTAAGGAAAAATGTGTCTCTTGTCCTCTACTTATTCATTATTCAACCATTTATTTCTATCATTAAAAACTGTAACATTTATTTTGTTTTTTGGGTTACAGTAAAATACTACCATTATTTGAAAATTATTGCTCAGGGCGCCTGGGTGGCTCAGTTGTTAAGCGTCTGCCTTTGGCTCAGGTCATGATCCCAGGGTCCTGGGACCGAGCCCCATGTTGGGTTCTCTGCTCAGCGGGAGCCTGCTTCTCCCTCTCCCTGCTGCTCCCCCTGCTTGTACTTGTGGTTTGATTTCTTCCAGTAAATACTTGCATTGTTCATAAAGCACATGAATTTTGTCAATATTTTATACTCAGGTTTGTGCTATATGTGATAAATGACTGACTAACATTAAGAGAATTGGAAATAATTCTAAAAGGTAACCTGAATTTAAAAAATTTGAAATCATTAACTGAAAAAGAAACAATTTATTTTTCATATCCAGACTTACACATGGCTTAAACTTTGGGGAAAAAAAAATGACTGAAAGATTCAAAACTGAAGAGAGACATACCAAATACATAAAGTCTTTTTCTCCTAAGTTAAATATTGATATTGTTTGCTGGGAAAACTCTTTTTCCCTCTCCTAAATTAACTTTAAGAAGATATGAGATTAGGGGCACCTGGTGGCTCAGTTGGTTAAGTGACTGCCTTCAGCTCAGGTTATTATCCCAGGGTCCTGGGATCAAGCCCCGCATCCGGCTCCCTGCTCCGAGGGAGGCCTGCTTCTCCCTCTCCCACTCCCTCTGCTTGTGTTCCCTCTCTCGCTGTCTCTGTCAATTAAATAAATAAAGAAAGAAAGAAGATATGAGATTAATTGAATCCATCAGATCATAACTGCAACATTAGTCACTGATAGAGTTTGTGAAAAGATTTCACCAATGTGAAATATATCAAATGAATCATTGTGTTCTAAAGTCTATAATGGAAAACTTATCCATCTAAGATTTAAGTTATTATGTATATAAGTAGACATTTCTTTCTTTCTTTTTGTCAATAAGGATATTTTTTTTGTGCCTCTCCCAGAAGCACTCTGTACAGAGTATGGCTGCATTTCTTGCTCACTTTCTTTTTTTTTTTTTTTTTAAGATTTTATTTATTTATTTGACAGAGAGAGACACAGCGAGAGAGAGAGCACAAGCAGGGGGAGTGGGAGAGGGAGAAGCAGGATTCCCGCGGAGCAGGGAGCCCGATGCGGGGCTCGATCCCAGGACCCTGGGATCATGACCTGAGCCGAAGGCAGACGCTTAACAACTGAGCCACCCAGGCGCCCCTCTTGCTCACTTTCTTGAAGCGCGCTACAGTAAGACTATGTACAGCCCAAATAAAAATTCTTTTTTTTTTTTAAAGATTTTATTTATTTGACAGAGAGAGATACAGCGAGAGAGGGAACACAAGCAGGGGGAGTGGGAGAGGGAGAAGCAGGCTTCCCGTGGAGCGGGGAGCCCGATGCGGGGCTCGATCCCAGGACCTTGGGATCATGACCTGAGCCGAAGGCAGACGCTTAACAACTGAGCCACCCAGGCACCCCTCAAATAAAAATTCTTGAAGTAAAGATGAATAGAGAGTTTTCATAAGCATTTGAAATAATAAATGGCTTTTACTTTGGTTTCTGATCTCATTCCTGGACAGTAACAGTGACATTCTATTTGCTATGAGATTTGTTGCCATTATTTTCTTTAACATATACTGTGCTCAGGATTATTTTGGTTGTTTTTGATGATGTATTGATGTATGAGAATGTCAATGAGGGTGTTTAGTGAAGATTCATTTCCTTACTATATATATATATATATATATATACACATACATATATATATAATTATATATATAATACATATATAATTTTTTTTGGTAACTGCATCACTGACTTTTCATTTAAAAAAAAAGGGACTGCTTAGCTGTAAATATCTGCAACTCAATAAACACCCATCATGTAATGTTTTCAAAGCTAAATTAGATTACCAGAATTTTTGAGTTATATTTTTAAAAAAAGATTATAACATATTGTTACTGTGTTAAGAATGTAAAAAACAAACAAACATTAGTTTTATGGCCAGTATTTTAAATTCTAAAAGTAGAAAACATTTATTGTACAATATAATACAAGGAGATATGTGGGGGAAGTGTGTATTGATATATTGATATTGATACATGTCTTAAAATTTAACCCAGAAATATGGAAACAAGTTTACATTTAAATTCAAGTAATAATATAGCCTAGAGAGTCAATACATTGTGAGTGGTTAAAAGAAACTGTAAATATTTATAAGAAAATTATTTCCATATATTTTTATATAAATAATAAAAATACTTTAAAGGGGTACATTAGCAGATATTCAAAAATTTAAGAATTAATAACTTCTCTATTTCATGTACTACCTTCCGTTTCTATAAAACATAAAGGCCAAGGTAGTGGTTACATACTGAAATATGATGAGTGAATACTTGCCTAAACACAAATGGTAATATATTTGCTTCTTCATACATTATTTTCTTACCAATTGATTCATGTCAGTCTTCTATGATTCTTTTAAGATTCAATATAATGTTATTGATACTTTCATATCAGGGTATAGTTTGCTCTATGTATGTCTCTCTACTACGCTTTGAGCATATTGAAGAAGGAAACAAGACCACCCATATATTGCATAGGTATTACCTTACTGCCTTACTTGGCATAGAGAAATTCTTAAACATTTCTTCAGTATTTCCATGCATACTGACACTTTTGATAAAGGCATAGAAATTTAATTTAGATATGAGTATTACCTTACAAAATCAAGGAAAAAAACAATCTAAGCAAAATAACATAAGAAAAAGGTAGAAGTAGCAAAGCAGGAGAAATAGGAGGAAGACATGTGGGAAGGGAATTATTGCAGAGACTAGGAGTCACTTACACTTTTCGAACATCTTCTAAGTAATTGGATGTTTTTCCACATTTAAAAATAGTGTATGCCTAATTTCTCACCAAACTGAGACAGGTAAGCACTTCTGTTGATATATGTAGAAAAGTTTTTCGAAAGGAAGAAAGGCACCAAATAAGACTTCTCTTGCGCTCCTTTTTTTCCTGTTTGCCTGGTTTGATCTTTTCTTCTATAATTATTTTCTAAGTGTGAAGATAAGAACTGTTAAGTGTTCTAAGTCTGAATTCCTTTGACTATTCAAAATTTATTTTTGTTTCTGCAAATTGCATAAACTTTTTAGGATTCAGTTTTCATATGTGAAAAATGAGGGTTTGAACATAATTTCTAGGATGTATTTTTGTATTTCTGTCATAACTCAGGGAGGTTGTAAAAGCAGTGAAACTTTTTTTTTCTTTAGCATAATCCTTCAGATGAAGGAAGTTTGTGTGTTCTATTATATTCAAACAACACTGCAATGATAACAGATCATTTCAATCAATAAGTATTAATTCTTATGGGTCCTCATATCATTTAGTGCTCACAGATAACAGAAACCGTTCTAGCTCTTTAAATCAGAATGTTATTTTGCTATTGGGAATGAGATGCCTACAACATTGTTCCAAGGGCTTGAAGAACAAATTTTGTGTGAGTCTTACATAATACTATGGCAGAACTCACCAAACAAGGTAACTGCTACCTCTGTCATAATCAGGAAGTGTTTTCAATGACCAATGTCCAAACACAACCCTTGATTCTATAAATAACATCGTAGCTGCAAGAAAGACCAGGAATGAGCCCTCAGAATTATTGGTCCTGGAGCCAGTCCCTGTTTGCTTGCACCACAAAAATAAAATGGATGCCACTTTGCTGCTATACTCCCCATTTAGCTCTGGTCTGAATTCAAGACTTAGGTAAATATCTTCCAAATGAATGCTAGAAATTTAGCCAGAAGTAGCCTAGGAAATGCAGTTTTTGGTTCGCTTGTGAATACAGTCCAGCAAGGTACACTAGAAGAAGTTTTTACAAATATAGAGGAAATTAGTTTACCATATCTACCACAGTCACTTAATCTTTGACTTAATAGAGCATTTATTAAATTAATGTCAGTAATATAAGTTTTTAAAAGAAAAAGATCTGTTTGCATCTTTTACCTCTTATCAGTACCCAAACTAAAAATCCCATTCTTCAAAAATAATTTGTTGTTTGACCCAACTTCCTCTACTAAAATATTGTACTTTTGCAGGTTATAAATACATAGGAATATCATTTCACTCCCAGCTGTGAGTAGAAGTCTTTCTAATGCAATCATTTGTAAAAACAAATTGGTTTCAAACAACTACACAATAATTGGAAGGGTTTTCATGCCAGGCTTCTCTTTTCAAGACACTCAGAGTGTGTTTGAATCCTTTTAGGTAAAAGAAAAATGCAAGTATGAAGAAAATAAAGACATTAAAATCATAATAAGATAAAGTATAAAAAATTGTAATTTTTTTTTGAGAGAAAGAGAATGCATACACACAGGTACAGGAGCATGGAAGGAGGAGCAGAGGGAGAAGGAGAGAGAGAATCTTAAGCAGGCTCCACACGGAGTGCATCACAGGGCTTTATCTAATAATCTCAAGACTCTGAGATCATGACCTGAACCAAAATCAGGAGTTGGACGATTAACCAACTGAGCCACCCAGGTGCTTCAAAAAGTTATAATTTAGAAATAGAAAATTTGGGCGCCTGGGTGGCTCAGATGGTTAAGCGTCTGCCTTCGGCTCAGGTCATGATCTCAGGGTCCTGGGATCGAGTCCCGCATCGGGTTCCCTGCTCGGTGCAGAGCCTGCTTCTCCCTCTCCCTCTGCCACTCCCTCTGCTTGTGCTCTTCTGTCTATCTCTCTGTCAAATAAATAAATAAAATCTTTAAAAAAAAAAATAGAAATAGAAAATTTTTTAAAAATTAAAGTAAATCCTTACCGCAAAATGAAAGAAAACAATCAGCTAAATGGCAAAGTAAAAAAAAAAAAGTTAAACAATATAAGATGGCCATATCCAAGTCTAAAAATTTGTTAAATTAAGAAAGAATCTATAGTAATGTAAGAAAGTCATTTTCTTGGTCACTGGTATCGATAAAAATGAAAAACTTAGGACAAAGCTATCTAAAATGTCCGGTGTATTTTGGACAAATACATTTTTTTAAAAGTATGACAGTCTACAGAAGGAACATTTCTACTTCGACTTAAGCATTTGAAAGAAAAATGTGCTTTTATGTTCTTATTGATATACTTAAGCTAAGTAGATGACAAAATATTCTGTTGACAACCTTCCTATAATATTGCTTTTATTCTTATGCATCTCAGCAGGAAACATTTAAATCAAAGGATGCAATTTTCTTACTTGAAATAGAGATGTGTAGCAGCGTGGGGTGGGCAGGAGTTGCATTCAATCTGGCTTTTCTTAGCTAGCAACTGTTGCCCTCTATATTAACATGAAATAGTGAATGGGAAACTAAAGAACCAGGACTTCTATTAGGAAGGATGCTCAAATAATCATCTCAGGTCTCAAAATCTAGTGTCTTTTACTTTGTGATGTATAGAGACAATTGAACCATTAAAATTTTTTTGTCTTTTTATCTTCATATTATCTTCATTATGTAACAAAATTCATTCTTACATTTTAGGGAGAACACATTTAAAACACACAAGAGAAGCATGTAGGCCATTTGTTTACGTATTTAACCACAGATAATGTTTATGAGTAAAAATCAGAAGAATCAGGTTTATGTGGGAGGAAGAAGCCCCTCCTGATGAAGCTGGAGTTGATTAGTCTGTATGTCTGTGTGCTTTGGTGGGGTGTATACTCTTCAAAATCAGGGAAGAGGATAAACATGCTGAAGGGAATATGAAGAGCCTTCAGATTCTCAAAATTTCTCCTTTCATATAAAATCTTTTTAAAATCTACAAACAGGAAATTATTTGAAACTTTTTTTTTCCCCCAACAGCAACAAACACATACTCTATATATTAAAATAGGGAACATAAGTTATGCCTACATTATGCAAGGCAGATCATCAAAGGCTTTACCTTTACTAATTCTTTTAATACTTTAGACAGCTGTGTGAGGAAATTAGATGAGTTTCCTCCCATCTCCCGATGCAAAGTTGAAGGTGGGAGGTGTCAATTGCCCAAGGAAACATCAACAATGACAGACTCCGGACTTGAGATCCTTGCTTACTGCTCACTTGGGCAAAGTTCTTAACCACAGCACCAACCTGCCTCTGGAATATTGATGATCTGTAGTGGTCTTTGGTATCAAAGACTGAAATTGAAAATTATTTCTGATTTCTGGGGAATACATGTATCATTGCCTTTAAATTAAGTATAAACCATTCTTTGAACTTCCTAATTCTAACTTAATTCTCTTAATTTGCAATAAGGTTCTTAAACATTCATTTTTTTTAAGATTTATTTATTTATTTTAGAGAGAGAGAGAGTGTGAGCTAGTGGGGGAGGCACAGTGGGAGAGAGACAATCTTGAAGCAGACCCCCCACTGAGCACAGAGCCCAAAGTGTGTGGGGCTCCATCTCACCACCCTGAGATCATAACCTGAGCCGAAATCAAGACTCAGACCCTTAACAGACTGAGCCACCCAGGGCCCCCTGCAATAAGATTCTTTATAGAGATATGGAGGTCTTTTATTTTCCTTCATTCACATCTTCAAAAAGATCAAATGTTAAAAGATATAGAAATTAAAATGGATGATATGGGGAGGTCTTGAAATTGATATTTAGGAATAAATGCCTCCCAAAGAGAGAAGCATAAGGCCAAATTTGCGAGAATATTAAAAATGAATGATAGACAAATGTATATGCATACATACTCATATTTAAGAACCTCTTCATTGAAATTATGAGGAGATTTTTTTTAATTACAGAATTAGAATTTCTGAAGGGGAAGTAAGTAAGCTGCATTTTTAAAAATGAATACCTGTATTGTGAAGCATACTGGAGTTGGCAACTGATTAAGTTTTTATGTTCATAATAAAACGTTTCTTGACTGTCTACCATATTCTAAGTCTGGAACCAAACAGTGGGCATGGAATAATACAATTTATCTTCAGAGGTATCCTGTTCTTTAAGAAGAGACAGAAATAAAAAGTCAAAATTACACAAAAACATTTTAGCATTTCTATTCAATTGTCAATTTATCTGACTTTGTTGAAAATACGTTCATCAGGCATTACCAAACAGCCATAGAAATTTATATGTTTCCACTAGAGGAACCCCAGAACTAATTCAGATTATATTTTATATGATACAAAGCATTAGTTATGTTTCTTTAATGAAGGTTACAAGTGCCACTTATAGTAGGTAAACACATATTGGCTAACAAAGAAAAATTCCTTTTGGAGAAAAGCTCCAGATAAAATTCTGCCATTTACAAGTTATTATATATGCAATCTATTGTCTATACTATGTGAGTATTAAAAGGTGAATATTCTGTCAAAGAAGTTACTTTATAAATGCTATAATTGGAGATCTAAACTTCAAAGATAACTTTTCTGATGCTATAGAGTATAGGAAAGAAGAAATTCATGGTTATAAAGCAACTTGACCAATTCATCACAATCTTTTTAGAAATTTCCATAAAATTTACAATGACTTAAATGTGGAGGTTCCATCCATGCCTTAATTACTACTTTTTCTGAAACCAAATATGATGTTCAGATATTTCTTCCAAATAGTGAGAATATTGTAGCATTTCTTCAGTATCCTTTGAAAGCAGTGAGAACAGGAACAAATGAAGTTTTCCAAGTGTGCTGATAGCTCAGCTTGGTTTATTTAACTAAATCTGAAGGTCTTTATCTAATAATTTAATCTGCAAATAAATAGAAATATAGATAATATGTATAAATTACTTGTTGAGGCTGAATTCAGAAGCTTGTTTTCTATGTTAGGTACTACAATGAGAAGAATTATTTGAATTGATTTAAAATTATATTGTTAACATGTTCATTTGCTATTGAACATAATGCACACTATTGACTAAAAGAATATCTTCTTTTTAAGATAGTTCAGTTTGCTTCATCTTTAGAAAAACAGAAGCAAGGGAAAAATTTCTTCCTACAAGAAGATGGTGTAATGTATTTTTCCTCAAAATACATCACAGGATTCAGCACACAATAGACAATGTAGATACAATAGCAAGGTAATATGGAAGTTAAAATCAGTTTAAAAATTATGTTTTTATTAAAAAAAATCAATGTAAAAAACTGTGATAGGGAAAGATGAGACAGTACAAGATAAGTAGGAAAGAGTTTAAAATTAAAAACAAATTTGGATAAGAAAGCCTAGGTGCTTAGTTTGTTAAGCATCCTACTTTTGATTTCTGCTCAGGTCATGATCTCAAGGTTGTGAGATTGAGCCCCATGTCAGGCTCCAGGGAGTCTGCTTGAGATTCTCTCCCTCCCTCTCCTTCTGCCTCTCCCCCTGCTCACACGTTAGATAGATAGATAGATAAATATATAGATAGATACATACATACATACAATTCCTTTAAAAAAAAAACAAATAGAGACATACTTAGAAAAGCTAAAGCCAACAAACAAAAAATTCTTGCCCTGGGAGAAAGATATGGATTAAAAATGTTAAAACCTATTTCCTAAGGCCAAGGAATCGTTCACTTGTCCGGAACTGGAATATTTTCATAATTTGTATATTGTCCCAGGTATTTTCCTCTTCATCAGCTTTCTAAGATTCCTCAGCTCTTAAGTCTATTAGATATCTAAGAGAAAAAAGAGAGGAACCATTTCCTAACTACAGATAGGAGCATAAAAGTAAGATAGAGACAGTAGAATAATGAGCAGCAAACAAGAAGCTTGGAATAAAATAGAAAGTGGTTGGGGCACTTGGGTGGCTTGGTCAGTTAAGGATAAGCATCGGCCTTCGGCTCAAGTCATGATCCCAGGGTCCTGGGATCGAGCCCCGCATCGGGCTCCCTGCTCAGCGGGGAGCCTGCTTCTCCCTCTCCCATTCCCCCTGCTTGTGCTCTCTCTCTCTGTCAAATAAATAAATAAAATCTTTAAAAAATAAATAAAATCTTTAAAAAATAAATAAAATAGAAAGTGATTATCTACACCTATCTATTTTACATATATATCTGCATCTATTTATATTATAAATACACACACACACACACACAAGGCTGCAGATTAAATGAAATGATTGAAATGATACATGCTTATACCAGTTGACAAACACTGATTAAATGTCCTCCCTGTTGAAACTTACTGTGCAGATATTTACAGTGTAGCTATGAATAAGACAGGCCCCTGCCCTCTTGGAGTATACAATTTAGCTGGTAAGACATGCATAAATATAGCAAATAATTAAAAAGTTATAGGAGCAAAATGACATAAAGGAGAAATGGAGGAATTGCTATGGGATCACATAATAAAGAGATCGAACCTAATCTGGTAGAGCGGGTCAGAAATAATGTCCTGCAGAATTGAAATTTCAGCTGAGTATACCTGGTAAAGAGATTAAGGAAGAATCCCCGATGTGAGGAATCTGCTAGTTGTTGAGTGTGTCTGTGCCAATTCTGCATTCTATACCTGGGAAAATAACTACAGGATAGGTTCGGGGAGGCACTGGGCTCACTGTGAGATGGAGCTGAGCTAAAACTCCAGTGGTAACTGACCTCTGTAACCCCTATTCTGACTAGTAGACCACAGTGATGTTTTGGGTTTCCTGTAATTTGGTGCCAGTTCAGAGCCAGTGTTCAGCAATTCCCAAAAGGTCTGATTATTTCCTACCCCCATTGTATAATCACTCTGGTAAAAGGCCGTAAGTCCCTTTGGGGAAGGCTGGGAGAAAGATTAACAGCATAAATTTTTGGCAGTGTAATAGGAGCCTTCTTCAAGGGGCCTCCATCTCCTCTTCATTCAAGACAAACTGGTCTGTTAACTGGTTCAAGTTTGGGAATTGATTGAAGGGATGTGAAGCTCAATTTTTATGATTCAAGTTAGACTTTTGTTTACTTTTTTTCCTTGCCTCTCATTTCCTTCTTATCTGACTTCATTTTTTATCTGCCTCTACCACCGTTTTTTTTTTTTTAGATTTATTTATTTATTTGAGAGAGACAGAGAGAGAAGCAGACTCCCCACCGAGCAGAGAACCTGACATGAGGCTCGATCCCAGGACCCCAAGATCACGACCTGAGCCAAAGGTAGACCCTTGACTGACTGAGCCACCCAGGCGCCCCTCCACTACTCTTTTTAAAGTTACTGATGACCTCTGTTGTTTGATTTAATTAGTCATTTGATCCCTCAGCAGCATTCCACCTGGTGGCCCTCTCTTTGCTTCTTAAAACATCCCACATATCTCACTGAACACAAAGGGAATTTTAGCAAAATGTGCATTTGATTGTAAAATTCCATTACTCAAAATCCTTTGATAGCTGCCTGTACCTTTAAGGATAAAGTACTAAATTCTCAGAAGTTTCCTCACATGGCTTCTTCACATTATATTTTCTTTAGTGGTTGAAAAAAGTATATACATACAATATGATCTGTTTCAAAATAACTTGTAAAAATTAAGTTTTAATCTCCGAAATAAACTAGAAGTATTTGGAATACACGAAATTTCATTTTACATTAAAGCATGCATGTAGAAACATTAATTAGTGAATAAAAAAAGCCATTTAGAATAAAACAAAGGGCTACAAAACCAGAAAATAATTGATTAATGGAGGAGATCATAAAGCCTTAGATTTAGAGAAAAAAGAAGTTTTCAGGCTCATGAATTAGAGGCAGTAACTCCCAGATCTCTGGGGAAAGGAGAAAATAATGCCTGGAGGAAAAAAAGTGTATTGTGAATCAATTCTGACAAAATTGTGCTGAGTCAGTCCCACTAGAGACTTCTCTAAGAAAGTGTTCTCCCCATTAAATCTGTTACCACCCTTCCCCCAATCAGGGATTCCTATGAAAAATTCCAAGTAGCCAGCAATAATATGCAGCTCAACAAAGAATTCATCAGCGGCTCTTCACTATGAAAAAGAAAATGTCAAAAGAAGGAAGGAAATTAGCAGTGTTGAGGGGAGAAAGATTTTTTTAATTTATGTAAATTAATGCATAATTGAATGTAGAAAAGGTGGCTAATATAGACAATAGATATTGATGATGATGGAGATAGAAAAAAAAAATAACGGTGAAAGCAAGAGACAGAAAGGAATGGAAATCAGTATACAAGAGAAAGGACAAAATATTTAAATCAAAGTAGTAATTTACTTTTATGAAAAGAAATTGCGAGGGATATTTTTTTTGTTCTTTTCTGTGTTTTTCAGTTGGTGGGGGGAAAGGTTTCCCTTGATTTCTGTCATTCTGAAATTGCATAGTCTAAGTATTGCAGTAGTAACTTATATAAAATAGCTGATGTGTTTATGTGTGTCTAAGCAGAAGAATGCTCTGCCCACGAGGGAGGTTTCTCCTCTTGACATCCTCAGGCCGTTTCCTGTAACCCTTGACAGTAAACACCACTGTTGGCTGTTATGTCATCCCTTGCTTTCTCCATGCATTTAGGAATGTCATTAGGGCTTTTTGTAGCAAGAAAGGATATATACTTTATTTTTTTCTCATGTCATAGTTGGCAGGTTTCTGTGAAATTACGGCAGTGTTCTCGTGTGCCAGTTGTCAATGAAATTTGAAGGAAAGGGACGAGCACTATAGATATTTCCTACAGCTAGATGGAATCTGTCTTTAAGACTGATGAAGGAGATACAAACTGAGAGACACAACAATTATTTTTAATGTGCTTCCCTCTCTGGCATTAAAATATATGAATATGAAGAAGTTAAAAGTCAAGTTGAGAGATATGTGTGCACATAGATGGAAGTGAAATGAAGCGAAAAGAGAATTAACAATACAAAAGAAAATTTTGAAGATGAAGAGAACAAATCTAAGATACATTGTGCAATTTAGAAAACCCTTAATGTTCTACCTGAACAAAATCCGTTCTCCCTGTTTAATCATTTTAATTCTATTTGAATATATATGTATATATACATGTATTTGAATATATGTATACGTATGTATTTGAATATATATATGTAATTGATACAGGCATTATCAGAATTTGTAGAAATTATTTACTAGTTAATATATTACAGCTGATTTTTTTTAAAGAATTTTATTTATTTATTTGACAGAGAGAGACAAAGCGAGAGAAGGAACACAGCAGCGGTAGTGGGAGGGGGAGAAGCAGGCTTCCTGCCGAGCAGGGAGCCTGATGTGGGGCTCGATCCCAGGACCCTGGGATCATGACCTGAGCCGAAGGCAGATGCTTAACGACTGAGCCACCCAGGCGTCCCTACAGCTGATTTTTGGTGGTGCAGCAAAACACAGAGCCCTGAAGTAATACAATTAATTCCCTTGATTTATAAAGGTATTTATAAATTATATTAGCATACATCTTTTTATCTAATTATCTTGTCAATCCTGGAAAGTATACAGGTCAAGGGTTACATATTATAGATGAGGAAATTGATAACTAAGACAAAGCACTAGTAAACAATGGAAATGGGACTAGAAAACTGGTTTTCTTTCTTCCATCTAGACCTCTTGCTATTTTCACAATACAACTTCAACTGCATCAGGAAAAGCAAATTTGGGTGAATGTAAGAAGAAGAGTATAATAAACAAGCAGACAAAACTAAAGTAGGAGAGTAAAAACATGGAGATTATCCAGAAACATCACAGTGATACTCCTAAATACATTTTGGGGGAAAAAAAAAGATGTAAGTGGTGGAAGAGCTATATGAAACATGAAAGGGGAGAGTGGGCAATAGGTGTGATGCTACTGCTCAGTGTTACATCACAATTCTGCTTGGTCAGGTAAGATAGAAAAGATTCCTTTACAAAACCTATTTTAGAGATATATTACTCAGGGGCGCCTGCGTGGCTCAGTCAGCTAAGCATCTGACTCTTGATTTCAGTTCAAATCAATATCTCAGGGTCCTGGGAAGGAGCCCTGTGTTGAGCCCCGTGTTACATTCTGTGCTCAGGTGGGAGTCTGAGGATTCTCTCTCTCTCCCTCTCCCTCAGCCCCTCCCCCCCCAAAATAAATAAATAAAATCTTAAAAAAAAAAGAAAAAAATATGTATTACTCAGGTTTCTCCAGAGAAATAGAGCCAGTAGGAGATAAATAAATATATATCAATGTAATATTTGTTACTTTATAGTATATTTTTATTATTTATAAATTAATAAACTATAAATATAAATTATTATACATTATATAAATATATATACAGAGAGATATACAGAGCTGCTGTAACAAATTACTACAAACTTGATGGCTTAAAACAACAGAAATTATTTTTTCACATTTCTGGAGGCTGGAAGTCCTGTCAACAGCACTGCACTAAAATCAAGGTATCAGAAGTGCCATTTTCCCAGAGGCTTTAGGGGAGAATCCATTCCTTGTTTTTTTTTGGTTTCTGTTGACTACTGGGATTCCTTGGATTATAGTCACATCATTCCAATCTTCAAGACCATCATCTTCACATCTTTCTCTGCTCCAGGTCCATATTGATTTCTTCTCTGTATGTCTGTGTAAAATCATCTTCTGACTTTGTAATACTTGTTTGATTGAATTTAGAGCCCACTTGGATAATCCAGGATAATTTCTCAGTCTCAAGATCTTTAATTTAATTACATCGGCAAAGATGTTTTTCTCTTGCAACATTTATAGGTTCTGGGTCTTAGGACCTGATATCCTTGGGTGGCCATTAGCCAGCCTACTACATCCTCCTTGTAACACATGATTAATTTTCGTTTTCATTAATGAGCCAGTCAAGATAAATTATATTATGGCCCTGTAACAAACACCTTCAAAATATTGGTGTCTTAAAACAAGTGTTTATTTTTCTCTCATGCTACATATCCAACAGTGTCCTTACAAGGGACTCAGGCTGACTGAGCCTTTACTCTTGGGAATATGGCCTGGCACAGAAAGGAAGGGACTGTGTGTATGTACACCATTAACTTTTAAAGACTGCCTATGGAAGCTCACTTTTCACTGGATACTGCTAACCTTTAGAGATCCTATTGTGTGCCTAGAAAGTGAAGAACCAGAAATGTTGGTAAATATCTCTATCACAATGAAGTTGGGTGTTTTGGGTCAAAAGTCCAATATGATATAGAGAAAATTTATTTTGGATAAAAGTTAAGAATAAACTGAACTTATTTAGAATGATGTGGTTTATCATTGGCACTAAGTTTTAATTTAGAAATTCTGTTTTAGGATTTTAAATGGAAATTCAGAAAATACCATATTACTTTTAATATATTATCTATTGAATAATAGGCTACCTAAAAATATGTCAGGTACTATCCAGAAGAACTGGACGATTTTCCTGTAACTAGTATTCATCAGATTTGGAAGCATAATTGAACTAGATACTTCTATGTGGATGGGCCTAAACATATTTCCTTGGAGTACTGGGGAAAGATATGATATCGTCTCATACCACATTATGAATAACAAGCCTTTTGTAAAGTCTTTGATGTTTGTCTTTTGAGTTGCTTTTTCAGCAGAAAGAAGATAGAAACTATAGGTTTTTATGTAGGGTCGAACAAAGGGCAGCAGCCAGTGAAAACAAAGATGAATTATTGAAGTGTTGTGAAGCTAAAGAGAACTTGAAATCAGTTTTAGATATCTGCAGTAAGGCCAGGTTCCTAAGGGAAACCTCAAAATTCTGCTTTTGGGTGGATAGCATTTGCCAAGAAATGTACCCTCAGCATTGGCAAAGAGACACATTTATTTGATCATCGTGACAGAGAGGTTGTAGGAAATAAATGTTTTTCATATAAAGGAACATGGTGACATGATTTATGTAAAAGCATGTTATAAAGTGGAAAGCACTATGCAAATGTAGACTTCTTTATCCCTGAAATTTAATGTGTTAATTTATTAGAATGTCACAGAATTTATAGCTCAAATATATAGATAGGATGGATACACTTTTTACACATGATTTGATATCTTAAATTTTCCCAACATTAGAATCCTGAATTACAAAGCAGGACAGCAAATTGCAGAGAAATGAAATTAAGAGGCTCCCTCTGAATTATCAGCCAAGACAAACATGCTTAAAGTAGGTAGAATGAAATTAAAAGAAGTGGTGACCTCTGCAGAGCTCAGCAGAGAAGAGGAAGCCAAGAAGTGAGTTGATGCAGTGCTGGAGCAGGATAAATATCATAACATTTTAGAGGCTAAAAAAAAGAGCAACAATAATGTATACCATACAAACAACACTTTTGAGGGTGAAAAGAGGGTGATTTTAATAAAATCTCAAAGATAATAGGAACAAACTGGGACTTTCCCAAATACCAAATTCTGTCTTCACCCTCTTTTTAGTGTTTAAGAACTTTAGATTTCACTTACCCCAGGAAGTTTGTAACCTAAAATTCCTACCAATAAATCATTACATTTAAAAAAGGATCATTTTATGATGAAACAAAATTTATGCTTTTATGCCTTACAAATCTTTTTAGATCACTTAAGAAATTATATAAAAACTGATCATTAAAACATTAAAATGCATTATTTCTTTACTTTTTAAATTTTCCTAATAAATGTTTGGATCATTTAGAATTCATCATTTCAACAAATATGCACCTACTACCTACTATTCCTTTAAAATAAGTCATGGAGGGCGCCTGGGTGGCTCAGTCGTTAAGCATCTGCCTTCAGCTCAGGTCATGATCCCAGGGTCCTGGGATCGAGTCCCACATCGGGCTCCCTGCTCGGCGGGAAGCCTGCTTCTCCCTCTCCCACTCCCCCTGCTTGTGTTCCTGCTCTCGCTATCTCTCTCTCTGTCAAATAAATAAAATCTTAAAAAAAATAAATAAATAAATAAAATAAGTCATGGAGATGTAATGAACAGCATGGTTACTATAGTTATTCATCCTGCATTGCATATTTGAAAGTTATTAAGAGAGTAGACTTTAAAAGCCCTCTTCATAAGAAAAAAAAATATTTTGCAGCTATGTAGGGATGAATGTTCACTAGACTTATTATGATGATTATTTGCAATGTATACAAATATAGAATCATGTTGTACACCTGAAACTAATACAATATTACATCAGTTATGTTTCAATAAAAAACAAGTACTGATTAATATATAATAGTTTATGTATGATTAGATACACACACATAACAGGACACTTGAACACTGAAACATACATTGTACTGTGTCATTTAAATATATGTTTAAAACTGCTTTCTGAACATAATTAAGACAAGTAATATGTTTATCATCTAGGTGAAGACCAAATCTTATATTAGGTAACATGGGTGGTTAGTAATTGGAGGATAATTTGATTTAATATATTATACCATATTTCTCAAGGGGAATGTGTTTGTTTGGTGGTAGTGGGGTATAAAGTACCTGAAAAGGTTTTTCAGCAATGTAATTACATTACTCTTCCCATCCCAATCACCTTTGCATTGAACTTGCTCATTTTAGCAACCACTGAACCTAGAACAGATGAAAAGCTCTTCTCCAATCTTCTTCCACCACCCCACCAACCATCTATTGGTTCTTTTGGGGATTGGAATTATGATTGCCCGAGGTGATAAACTGAAATCCTGTGGTATATCCAGGTGTTGCTTAGTGTTTGAAATGAGCTAATGAGTAGTCATCTCAGGGAGGAAAGGTCCCTATTATTTTCCCGAAAAGCATATTAGATACCC
Source organism: Neomonachus schauinslandi (assembly GCF_002201575.2). NCBI lineage: Eukaryota > Metazoa > Chordata > Mammalia > Carnivora > Phocidae > Neomonachus > Neomonachus schauinslandi. The sequence continues at coordinate 156,749,865 of NC_058404.1, read as the reverse complement.
AACTGGAATACTCATATGGTCCATTTGATGGAAGATTCACATGGCTAGTGGATAAGCATTCTTTTTTCACACAGTTTAAAGTCAAATGTGGTACGCTTTGCGGTGTGTTCTCTTGAGCCACTTACTTAGAACTTCCCTGGCTTCTGCAGTAAATCCCCTTAAATAGATATACTTGATTTGGTTCTCAGCATCCAATTCAGTGGATTGACATCTACTCAGTTCCCCAGGCATCCATTGATCCTATCATATTCTTTTTGTTCCTCATTTTTTCTTTTCACAAGAAATATTAGTTGTACAATCTTTAAAATAAAAAGATAAATTCTAAATTACATTTATACATACACTCATTAACACATAAAACACACACAAAAACCAACATCAAAAAAATAAAAACTATTTCCTTTTACGAGCGCTGGTAGGCCATAGTCTTACATACTTCCTTATCAAAAATAAATGTATTTTCATTACTAAAGCAAGGAAGTAAACTTGAAATATATATATTCTGCTGTAGTGCCAATTGCTACTATTAGATCAAGATATATTCTTTCTTCTGATAAAGAAAACATGTTACAAATCCATAATTAATCATTTCCATAATGCATGGGGGCAATAGAAAAACTGCTCTCTAGCTTTATAAAATAGTTTAAAATATTTAAATATATAAGACATTTTAAAACTACTCTTGGTAAATTATTTCTTAAAGGAAATATTTACTTCATAATATTTCTTTTGCTTGCATTTTTATGTATATTTCTATTGGTTATGGTTAATGTAAGGTATATACCAGTACTAAGAGCAGAAAAACAGATTTATTTGTAGTAAACTGATTAAAGAACTTTTGGAAAGTTTTTGATGTCTTATTATTATTTGGAAGAAGAGAAAAAATACAGACATCACATTAACTGGAAAATCTAGCATATCAGAAAGTTTCAAAATCATACAATTGAAATTATTAAAAAGTCAATTGGTAGTGGATAATAGATTATTTAGAAACTATATATGTTCAAAATAGATGAATAACCTATACTGTCTGAATGTCTGTATTTCTGCAGTATAAGAAAGAAGTGATAGAATTGGGATTTTAAGTAAAAAAAAATGCTATTTTATATCTTTTTGAAATTTTTCATTCTAAAAAATATCTCTCATTTGCCTACTATATTACAGAACCTTATTTAGATGCCAATAATACATTTTTTAAAAACCTCATGATCTCTGTATTCAAGGCGTTACATTTCAGGGGATGTATAAGCAGACACTAAATAAGATACATGTCTGAAAGATAAAAATACTTATAAATGTACATTAATAGTTACATATAATATATATATTTAAATATTGTAAATTTATTTTATAGTAAAATTTATTATGTAAATACATTTAGATAAGTGTAAACACTATAAATTGAGATTGAGAGTGACAGCATGGGGTGAGGTTTAAAACAGCTATTTTATATACCATGGTAAAGAGAAGACTGTTTTGAGAAGGACCATACTTGACACCAATTGGACATGCAAAAGTCATTGGGAAGAATGTTCCAGTCAGAGGAAATAAAGGCAATTAGGCCATGAGTTAAAAATGAGGAGTATGAAGAAGTAGAGGGGAAAATATAAGGATAAACTCTAGAACCGGTAAGAAAAGGGGCAGATTAAGTTGGAGCCTCTGGACGTGGAAGAATTTTCAAGAGGAACCTGGAGTGGTAAGATTTTTAATTTTAGTAAATCATAATTGGCTGAGAATATAGAGATGAGTTAGAGAAGAAAAGAAATGAAAGTGGAGTACTGATGAAACTATTGGAATGCTCCAGATAGAGAGGCAGAGTCCTAGTCCACAGGCGCTGTGTGGACAAAAGTAGGTAGCATGAGGCTGTACCTAAACAGAATGTGCTCCTCATTTAGAGAACTACCTTTTGCCAGCTTCGCCTGAGATCTGTAATCACAGATCTGTAGCCACAGGATTGCTCCCTCAGTGTCTTCTGACATTGTTCGATCTAAGTCAGATTTGTAAGATTGGAGTCATTCTCATATACAGTGTTTCAGTGTTATAGATTTGCCTAATGCAACTTAAGTGATAATGTGTACTTATTTATTATTCTTTTTGCTTTGGGAGATTCTCTAAATGAACAGCACTTTGGACGCAGCAGAAAGAAGAGGCACTGCTGAGCAAACACAGTTAATGGCATGGACAAAAATCTGGAGATAAGAATGGAAGTGAGTAATGACCCAAAAGGGATTTGATAGAAAATGATTGGTTTGAAAACTGTTCCAAAGTGTTCTAAAGAATGAACAATTGGTGTCTATAAAGGCAAGAAATAAAATAATGGAAGAAAGGAAAATCCTAATTTTATAATTCCATACCCTTTCCAGAAAGAAAGGAAAGCTTGAATTTACAAACTGAGAAGCCATCCAGCCCAGCAACTGCACCTCCACAAATTTATACTAAATATATAGTAATACATATTAGCAAAATGGTGTATGTACACTGAGACTCATAGGAGCAAGATTAGTGTAACAAAAGAATGAATATAATTTCTATCAATACAACTTATTAAATGAATTCTAATATATTTAAATAATACAATTATACATTTATACTATGTCATATTATGCACATGTTTTAAAAAATTAAGCCGTTCTACAGAACTAATATGGAAGATCTCCAAATCATATTTTTGGGTGAAAAAGAATGGTAGAGAAGTGTAAGTGTGTGTGAACGTGTGTGCATATGTGTCTGTGTATGTGTATACATTCACACACCAGTATGTTAGTCTTCTGAGAAGACAGCAACACAGGATTAGTTGTGGAAAACATTTACTGGAGGAAATACTTTTGAGGGGAAAAGAGAAGGAGACATAGGTGGTGGGAAAAGTTTTGAGACTGCCATGAAATTCATCCTCTAGGAAGGCAGACAAGAAAACATGATTGGATTGGAAGAATCACAGACTACAACACAGCTTTGGTCAAGCTGGTGGGGAATCTTCAAGTCAAAGTCATCTGGCAGAGGTGTCCTATATCTCAGAAAAACAGGCCAGCATGCTCAGTCATTGGCTGGAAGTAGTCCATGGGCATCAGCATGGATATACTTGGGAATTTCCAGGGTAGCACTTGGGGCTGTTGGTCGGTTACACTCCCTGAAGTGGAGACCAGAGCTATACATTTTTGTGGCTGCTGCAATTCACTCCTTTTTTGAATAAGATCTATTTTACATGCAAGTTTGGGAATAGCTCCCCCAAAACTCTCCCATCCATGGACCTCTCTTCTTGAAAGAAAACATAGACATGGGTTAATGGACCAATATGGTTTTAGTCATTGCATTTGGTCTTGGGGTTGAAACTATACTCATCCTTTCTCTCTTATGTCTTGCTGAATTTCTGCATTTCCTTTCTCTCCTATATTCATGCTAAATTTCACTTACCATCAGTTATCACTTCAGTGTGTCTTGGTAGCTTACTAAGTAATGTGAACCAAAACTTCATTCTCAAGAGGTTGTTTTGTTTTCATGATGGAGTTTTTATACTTGTAAACTCATAGTTAGAATAGGACAAGACAATATCAGGGGCACCAAGATGTATCAGCTGGGTTTCACACATCCTTTTCCTCCACTGTATAAAAGAAGCCCTACTTCTTTCTGCTGATAAGGATTAATTACCTCTGCCAGTATAGTGATTCTCCTTTTCACCTATTGGTCCCTGGATATAAGGAGTCCTAAAATCCCTGGTGTAACTTGTGGTCTGTAGTCCAATGAAACCCTTGCTGTGTTTCCTTACAAGAGTGTGCCAACTTTGTGAACTAAGATCTCCAACCTTAAGAGCCCAGGGGTGTGGGAAGAGGAAGTACCATTTCCCTAATGGGTCTTTAGGAATAATAATAACTGGAGCCATATTCTGGGACCTACGCAGTCTTCCTACTGGGGATACAACCACCATATAAATCCTCAGATTTAATGTATATGCTTTATTCTAAAGTATAGCATCCCATCATTTCACACTGTTGCTTCTGAGATGGTAATTCAGCTGTGCGTTTAAGAAGCTAAGCTGCTCCAGATTTTTATGGGGTTAATTATTTCCAGATGGTACATTTTGTGACATAATCCTTCATTGTGAATTGAGTCTAATGGTTATATTCTATGCTGTGTCAGATTCTATACCTTTAGATCAGGTATTCTTTTTTTTTTTTTTAAAGATTTTATTTATTTATTTGACAGAGAGATAGAGAGCACAAGTAGGCAGAGAGGCAGACAGAGAGAGGAGAAGCAGGCTCCCCACTGAGCAGGGAGCCTGATGTGGAGCTCGATCTCAGGACCCTGGGATCATGACCTAAGCCAAAGGCAGCCGCTTAACTGACTGAGCCACCCAGGCGCCCCTAGATCAGGTATTCTATAAGCTCCTGTATAATGGTTCTGGATCATTCTTTGAAAGCAGAAAAGGCAAATGCATACTCAGAAATGTATCTTTCTCTCAGACGATGGACTTCTGAGTCCAAACTGGATTGATCCCAATATAGTCAAGATGCCATCAAGTCACTGGTTGATTCTCTTGGGGAATATTGCCATATTATAGAATCAGTGTTAGTCTTTTTCTGGACTCTTGGACATTTAGACACAGTGATAGCTAGTAAGAATCCATGCAATTGGTTTCCTAGATAGCCTCTGTCTCTGCCACCTTGAACTTTTTTTGTGCCTAGAGGGTAAGTTCTTGAATGGTGGATGAAGAAGCTTGGCTAACATCAGCTAGACAAGTCATTTTGTGAGTGTTCAGTTCCTCATTATGGTGAATGTTTTCTAATAAGCTTTAACGTATACTACAAAAATCTTCCTACTGTGCACACACTCTCATATATATATATCCACATGCTTGTGCCACAGATTCTGTCTTCTAGTTATATTAATTTTCTATTGTGACTGTAGCAAATTACCACAAACTCAATAGTGTAAAACAATACAAATTTATTCTTCGGTAGTTCTGTAGGCTAGAAGTCCAACACTTGTCTCACTAGGTAAAAATCAAGGTCTTGGTAGGGCGGCTTCCTTTCTGGAAACCCTAGGGGAGTACGTATTTCCTTGCCTTTTTCAATTTCTAGAGGTTTGCATATTCCTTGACTTGTAGCCTCTATATCCATCCTCACGTTAGGCCACCTCTCTTCCACCCAATGTGAAAGACTATGTACACTGTTGTAGTTACATCTACTGGGAAGATTTTTCATTTCCATCATCTTTCAAGACAACTCTTGAATGTAGCTGAAGTCAGGGGCCATTCATTTTTTGTTTCCACCCTGAGAATCTATCAGTGAACCAACCTCAGATTATTATTTTTCCTCTTTAAGTTGGTCAGAAGGTCCCCTCCCCACAATATGACCACAAACACAGTGTGGGCACCTGATCATGCAGCTTACTTATATATTCTCACCCTCTCAGGCTCAAAGCAGGACAAAGTATTTCCATCTTAAAATGCCTGCTTGCTAGACTCATCTGAAGTTTTACATTTAGTGCTTCCAATAGAACACAACTCTTAATGGTCCAGACTTCTTTGGATTATATTGTGACAGAGAGTGGGAAAGTGAATATAAATCTGAAGCAAAACTATGAATGAATGATGTTGTCCATCTCTCATGAATACAAGCTGCTTCTCATCTTCTTATCTCAGTGAAACGGAAAAAATAGTATTTACCAAGTCAGTGATCACATTACATGCATGTGAGACTTTACTAATGTGCTCTATTAGAAATGCAATGACTAGAACAGCAGCTGGGACAAGGACTTCTGCTTGGCTAAGCCTGCAGTGTTCTACAGCCATCTCCAGTAATCATCTAGTTTCTGCAGGAAACAAAGTGGCAAATGTAATGGAAATATGATAGAGATATAGTCATGTATCTTTTAGGTCTTTACTGATGACACTAATCTATTTTTATCTTATTTCTTATTTTATTTTTTTCTTAAAAATTTATTTATTTACTTGAGAGAGAGAGAGGGAGTGGGGGGGGAGCAGAGGGAGAGAATCTTTCAAGGAGACGTCCCGCTGAATGCAGAGCCTGATGCAGGTCTCCATTCCACAACCCATGAGTTCATGACCTGAGCTGAAACCAAGAGTCAGTTGCTTAACTGATGGAGCCACCCAGGCACTGCTATTTTTATCTTATTTCATAGTCTAAGGACTCAATGTGGGAGTTACTCTAACTGCTAAGTATAATCTATTCCAATTATATATTTGGGGGCTGGGGAAATGATTACTTGGTGGGTTCATGGACCTTGTGGTCCCACCATGAGCCATGATCTTAGCCAGGACTCCATTTATTACTTTATCTGTATAAGCTCTCATTTATAGTAGGGCAGTTTTGATAGCTTTTTGGCCCCCTTAGTTCCAACATGAAGTCAGACCTTGAGTGTATAGTCCTTGAAATAACTAGATATTTCCCTTTCCCCAAGACTGGAAAAACCATCAGAGTATATACTTTTATGGTGTTGGGAGGTCTTTCCTCACCATGAGATAGTTATTTTAATCAATTGATTCCATATCTGAAATCTGGCTGACATCTGGAATTGAGCAAGGAATTTTGGCTTTGAGTTGCAATGAGTGCTTTCAAATACCTGCAGCATTGAGAATTCTGGGGCAAAGTCAGTTCCTCATTGACTTCATTACTTAGCCATACTGTGAGTAGAGAACTATATGAAATGTGTATAGTGGTTTACTTTTTTCTCATTGGGGTGGGAGCCAATGATTTTCTTTGAAAGGAACCCAATTAGTTTAGCTTATGCATGTAATCAGTGTCATTTCTATGGTACATAACTGTTGGACTGTACAATGCAAACTTTTCTGTACCAATACAGCATGGCAGAGTAAAAAGCATGCTGTGGGAAGAAAATTACAGATAGGTCAATGTTTCTATAGCCTATATTAAAAGGAAGGAAGTAGAAATTGTAGATGTCAGACCATGTCTTTAGGAAAGTAACCAGAGGGTAACGGTCTGAAATCTAGGACACACTGAACACCGATTAAAAGGTATAGAGCACTTTGCAGGAAAAAGGAAAGATTTAGAAAGTACATGACAGTTGTCTTCCACTATTTGCAAGTTTGCCATGTGTAACATTTGCACAGGGATTTTCAGTTTACTTTGAAGTGATCCTCATGAATTTGAGGATTACTAGATACCTATATTGTGGTAGAATTATACAAAAAAACATTGCAGGTGCTTCTGTAACTCTTCAGTTGTGAAAATTAACACCTATGAAATTAAATTCAAATTTATGAAAAGCCTTGGGGTCTTTGGAGAAAGGTCATGGCATGGCATAAATGCCAGGAAATTAATATGTGCATATATATATATATATATATACATATATATATAAAATTTGGTAAAATCTGAAACTATTATATATATATATAATTTAAGTGTTCATAACCTGTTTCATCCAAGAGTCACATAAAATATAAATTAATGAGTTTAATTGCTTTCAGTATGTGAATAAAATACAAGTTTCAGAGAGTTCAAGTAATTCATTCAAATGCTATGGGAGAGACAACCATCTTGATTCAAAGTATATCTGAACATCCCAGTTTAAGTCACATCAAGTCTTTTTGTAGAATTGTGTTTATTAGTAATTAAATAACTTTTATTAACCGTAATATAACTAACATTCACCTTTTGCCCTACAGAGCATATCATTTCCTTTGATCTTTGAAAAAGCATATCTGAAAAATAAAAGGGCTTATGTTATTAGACAGAGTGTACATTGAGGAAACAGAAGCAAATAATGGTATTTGAGTTCCCTAAAGTTGACTGGCTAGTAAGTAATGGGACCAGGCATGGGAAGATCATCTACCTCCTAGTGCAGATCTCTTGTCACAATTTTAGCATTTGCATAACTCAATCATGTGGTATTCAGAAGATTAAAGATGGCTTTTTGTCATTATATCTCTCATAGCACCTCTTAATAATTGGAAGTCAATTAATATTTATTGAATTGAAATAGTGTGATAATGACATATAGAACTAAAACATGTCTCTTTTTTTTTTTTCAGTGAAGTTATATAAAGCAGCTCTGGAGTCAGATTATTCCTCCCTTTACTAGTTGTGTGAACTCTGGCATGTTTCTTATACTCTGTAGATCTCAATTTCCTCAGTTGTAAAGTGGAGGTAACAATAGCACCTACTTCACGGAGTTGCTATGTGGATTAATCAAATTAATCTATGTAAATTACTTAAAACATTGCCTGGCAAAAGTAAGATTTCAGTAAATGTTATCATTATTCTGGAGTATTTTCGCCATGGAAATATAGTGTTTGGCTTCTTTCAAGACAATGAAGTTTCCTAAGACTTTTCTGAAGGGGAGGTATCACTTAAATCATACATAGTTTTAGAAGTATAAAAATTATTTATAGAAGCTGTTATAATTTACATATGAGGAAACCAAGACCCAGGAAAGTTACAGGCCTTCTCAAAAATAGCACTGATTCTTTTTAAAATAAAAAGCACTGAATTGAAAAAAAAAAAAAGTGTGCCTTGGTGATAGCATGTGGTTTAGCAACCTATTATTCTCAGAAAGTAATCTCAAAAAGTATTGTTTGGAATTTATTGTACTTGGATTAAGATAATATAGAAATTATTGCACTTATGCATTTTTTATGAAAGTAATCAATTCTTAAAAGTTTTGATGCTTAAAAGTAAGATTTTGGTACACCTGGGTGGTGGGTGGCATGTCAGTTGGGTGGCTCAGTCAGTTAAGCATCTGCCTTTGGCTCAGATCATGATCCCAGGTTTCTGGGATCAAGCCCCACATTGGGCTCCTTGCTCAGCCAGGAGCCTGCTTCTCCCTCTGCCCTGCTGCTCTCTCTCTCTCTGACAAATAAATAAATAAAATCTTTTTTTAAAAAGTGTAAGATTTTGGGGCTCCTTGGTGGCTCAGTCGTTAAGCGTCTGCCTTCGGCTCAGGTTATGATCCCAGGGTCCTGGGATCGAGCTCCGCAGGAAGCCTGCTTCTCACTCTCCCACTCCCCCTGCTTGTGTTCCCTCTCTGGCTGTCTTTCTCCCTGTCAAATAAATAAAACCTTTAAAAAAAAAAAGTGTAAGATTTTATTTCTGTAAAGTTTTTCCAGGTAATTTTGTATAAATACGGTGTAATTGTACTTTTCAGTTCCAAAAATAATTATAAGTAATTGTCTTGATTCAGTAAACACCAATAGTATAATTCATGGAAGAATATGTATAATGTTTAATTCAGATCTGATAATTTTAGCTACTCCCTATTAATATACTAAGTGCTCTTGAAAAGATGTAAATTCTCTGAAGTATCAGAAAACTTAGAATTATGTATGATCTAAGAACCATTATTGGGTAGAAGTCAAAGAACCATTATTATATTTATTATCAATTTAATAATAATTGAAGAGAGTTTCTGAGATTTGAATGTGTCCTTTTTTAAGCAACTCCTTGATTTACAATGAAATTTGGTTTGGTTAATAAGGGTATAAAAATGATTTTATGACCCAATGCTGGTAATATGAATAATGGTGAATTGAATATTTAAATTTAGTTTTAAATCTATATTATGTGCACATAATGTGAATATAGAAAACTATTAGATTTATCTTTGAAATTAAATGGGCATAGAAGTAAGGAATTACACAAATGAATGTATATATTTTCCATTTTAAGAATTTCATTACTCTTTATAAATGCTTATGGCTAAAATATCTTTTTTTTCAGGCTTCCATATGTGTGTGCAAAGATTTTTTTCCCAATTCCTTAAAAATGAACCATGAAATTTAAGTTAACTAATACACAAAAGTTCACTCCCTTGAGTCATTTGCTTTGTTCATTGTCACAAAATACACAGGGTGCGAGAATTTGTCATCCTAAAACATAGGGCTAACAGAGTGAATGCTTAAATCAAAACTTTATATTACTCAACAGGAGGGAGATTTGAACTCAAACACCAGAACACAAAAACACTGACAATAACAAGAAAAAAAAAAATTGATACCAGCTTGCCAGTGAAAATAATTGCATCTACTTAGATTTGCTTATCTTTAAGTTTTCCCTTTTTGTTGGTTGACTGCACGTTAGGCTTTCAGAGTCAGAACACTTATAAATGAACAGCATATTTCATGTTGAATTAGTCTCCACATTCTTTACAGTACTGGACAAAGGGAATTGCTGTATCAAAGCAGGCTTCTCTATAAGAGGGCACATCTATGGCAGTGTTGTTATATCAGAAAACAGTTCTTTTCCCTTCCTCGAATTAAACATATTAGAGTATCTCCTATAGAAAGCTGGATATTATGACTGCCAGGAAAGATTTCAAAATGTGCAGTTCCTCTGCCTCAAAAGACATAACCTTCTGAAAGGAAGAGAAAAAGACTTGCTCTTGATTTTCCTGGTGTTTTTTTGTTTTTTGGGGGTTTTTTTTGGTCCATTGTAAATGAGCTGGATGCTGGTTTGATATAATTCTGACAGGTGCTCTAGCCTGTGAACTCTTCTACATTGTCATTTAGAGGAGTGGGAAATGGTTTGTTAGCAGGATGTTAGGAATAACAAGGAAGTGTGGAGGTTGTCAATTTTTCTGTTGTTTGAATTTAAAATGGAAACAAAGCACCAAAATACATTCTAGAATTCTAGAATTTAACAGCTTCTCAAACAACAGGTGTAATGGTATTCTGTATATACAGTATCTGGCACTGTTAAATGGAATTGGTTTTCTTTGGAATATAAATCTAATGAGTTTTTAAGCAGTCCCTGTTTGCAGATTCTACCCTTTATTCTCAACAGAAATTTCTTCACACATCATAATGTATATGGATTTTTGCAGAATATCTGTCCCCAACCAATACACTTCCCACAAAAGAAACCTATGAACTGGACTCTGGTACTGGACTCCGGTTATTGATATTATCCAGTTAATGCCTCTATTAGGATATATTTCATTCCAACTTTCACCATAACATTTTCCTAATAATAAATATTTCCTCAGTGAGATTTTAAGTCTTTCACCTACTCCCACGTTCACTTCAATTCAAAGTACCCCCCCCATTTTTTCTCTGAAGACATACTTAGGAATCAAGGTTTCTTTGTTTATTTTCCAAATTTGTGTATTTGTGTATTTTAATTTTAAAACTAATCTACACACACACACACACACACATCCATTACATGCTGGAAGTGTGTGTGTTGGATGGTCTGTATCAGCATTTTATAGTTAATTAAAATCATGCTGTTGTATTATCTTCTTCGTATCTTTGTTTATAATTACTTTGGCAAAGATAATAGTGTAACTCCAAAAAGCTATTGTCAAAAGAAGAGACAGGCTCAAATTTTTATGATACATGTTTGTTCTACCAGTAGGAAGTGATGGAAGATTTGAGTTATGAGGCACACAGTTCTAGAGATGTGCTGGATTTAATGATACCAGCGTTATGGCATGCCGTATAATATTTATTTCATAAGTGATTCCTTTTATGAACACCATCTTCTCTTAATTGAAATATTAAGTGCTTTATCATGTTCCATTTTAAAACATGTTTTGTTTCGATCTCTTTATAGGAGCCAAGAGTTTACACCAACTTTGTTATTTTACATATTTAAAGAATATTATATTAAAAATCATCTCAATCAGCACTCAGGGATTCATGAAAATAGTTTTTCCCATTGAAGTGGGGTTTTCCTATTCCTCAGGCTATGACATTAATATATTTACTAGGAAAGTGACTATAACTTCCCCATTTTACTGAATAATAAGATTTCTCACTGTCCTTTGTGATAAGCTCTCAGTTCAACTACATTCTTTTAAAATGTTTCCTTTCCTCTTGGGTAGCTCAACTGCAACACTCTTACATCTTCAGTTTTGGAAAGTAGCAGGAATAAAATTTATTTCCATTTGGGTGGTCCAGGATTCCTTTGTCAGAATTTAGTGCTAAATACACTATTAATATAAGCCTTCGGCACAGGTGACAGAATGGTAAATGCCATCAGAAGATCTTGTATTTCTTTAAGTTAGTCGGCTAAGTTCTTTGGGAGCTTTTTATTTCTCATATGAAGTTGTTTGGGCTTGCTCATTACTGACATAATAAAGTCTGTAGTAAAGGCAGACAGTCTCCCGCAGACAGTCTCCTTTATTGTCTGTCCCAGTTCTCATTTTAGCACAGGGAAAACATCATCATCCTATGCATTATGAATCCTCAAGGCTACTTAAAATAGGGGCTTCCGATTACTACAGATACATTCTTTTGATATTACTTGTTTCTATGTTTCTGTGCTTTGCTGGATGCCACTTGGTTTGTGATTTCTACTCAGTCATTTTGTTAAGGGGAAATAATATTGCTGTATACCACAGAGCATCTAGTACAAATTTCCTATACTGTTTACTTTGGAACATGTACAGTAAGTAGCCTCTATGATAGCCATCACTGCTCCTTGCTTCTTGCTGTTCACATGCTTGAATAGTTCCCTATCACAGTGAGTTGGACTGACTGCAATAACTTTCTTAGTTCAGGATGCTTTAACAAAAAACTAGAGCCTGTGTAGCTCCAACAACAAACATTTGTTTCTCACAGTTCTGGAGGCTGAGAGATGCTGGCAGATTTGGTGGCTGGTGAGAATTTTTTCCTAGTTTGCAGATGGCAGTCTTCTTGCTGTATCTTCACGCGGTAGAGACAGAGGGCTCTGGTCTCTTCCTCTTTTTATAAGGGTACTAAGCCCATTATGAGGGCTTCACCTCATATGCTCATCTAAACCTAATTACCTTCCAGAGATCTTACCTTCAAATACCATCACACTGGGGATTAGGACTTCAGTATATGATTTCTGGAGAGATATCAACCATATCAATAACCAGTTAGATATTACAGAAATTATGGATGTGACTTCTGACAGTAGGTCATAAAAGATGCTGCAGGTTCCATTCTGTATTTTGGCATCACTTTCTCTAGGACAAGCAAACTGTCACCTTGTAAGGACATGCAATCCTACAGACTGGCCCACAGGGTGGGAAACTGAGAGAGTCTGTCAACTGCCATGTGTGTGAATCATTTTGGAAGCCGTTCCTTTAACTCCAGTCAAGCCTTCCCATGACTGTAGCCCCAACCAACATCTTGACTGTAACATCAGAAAAGATCCTGGGGCTTCTGGGTGGCTCAGTTGGTTAAGTGTCTGCCTTCGGCTCAGGTCATGATCCCAGGGTCCTAGGATCGCGTCCCACATCAGACTCCTTGCTCAGGGGGGAGCCTGCTTCTCCCTCTCCCTCTGCCTGCCACTCCCTCTGCTTGTGCTCTCTCTGTCTGTCAAATAAATAAATCAAATCTTAAGAAAAAAAAGATCCTGAGCCCTAATCACCCACCTATTCCACTTCCAAATTCCTAACCTACAGAAACTCTGAGGTAACAAATATTCATTATTCTAAGCTGGTAAATTCCAGGGTTATTTGTTATGCAGTAACTAATATGCATGGGCCACTTAGGTATATGCTATTGTGATTTTTCTGTTTGGGCTTGAGAAAGAAAAAAGCTTCCCCTGACACTAGCTTCTTTTCATTCCTCCTGTCTTACAGATAATATATAGTAAAATATCAAGTCATAGAATTGCTTCTGCTTCCTGACAGCATCTGATCAGAGTAAAGACTACACACTTGAATCACCTGTTGCAATCACCCATTATAATGCCAAATCCTACAGCAGTCTTTTCTAACACCTTCATGTTGAGATGATCCATTGTCCCCCATAGTATATTGTTTCTCTCACTGAAACAAGTAATAAACCCAACTTTGTTTGACTACAGGTATGTATCTGGTGGTCTTTTCCTAGAGGACTCTGACAAGGTCTTGAAGACAACCATATATTCAGTAACAATTAGCGTTTGTCTTTACTCATTACTTTCATGGGTAAAATGGTTCTTAAACCAAGAACTGAATATTCTATGAATAAGATATTACTGACACTTTTTGAACAATGGGTATAGGGTTTTTATTTTTCTTTTTTAAAATATTTTTTTTGAGAGCCAGGAAAAAAAATCTTGGTATGAAAAGCACACCAAAATTTATAGAAAGAACTGTTAAATATCCAAGTTAGAGAAGAGATTCAGAAACCTACTTTATGGCCATCAGTTAAATACATTATTACTGCTATTATCTCTCTTTAAAAGTATTTTCTTTTTTTTTTTTTTAAAGATTTTATTTTTTTGACAGAGAGAGACATAGTGAGAGAGGCAACACAAGCAGGGGGGGTGGGAGAGGGAGAAGCAAGCTTCCCGCGGAGCAGGGAGCCAGATTCGGGGTTCGATCCCAGGACCCTGGGATCATGACCTGAGCCGAAGGCAGACGCTTAACGACTGAGCCACCCAGGCGCCCCTAAAAGTATTTTCTTATAAAGAAATCTCCAACAAGTATTGTTAGGTTACCCTTTTAAAAATCATTAGCCATGACCATCCTTTTCACTATGATTTAAAATTCACCATTAACCCTTTCTCCTTAGTGCTGATAATTATTTCTAAAAATTATTCACCGATTGTTTCTATGTGCTGGGCACCATTCTAAATGCTAACTGTCATTTCTGTTTTACGGTTGATTAAAGTGAGGTATAGATGATTGAAGCACATTATCCAAGAGCACATAGCTGTAATCGTCAGAACTCAAACCTAGGCAAGCGGGTGTCAGAATGTACACTTTAATCATACCCTATAGAACTCTCTCCTGGTTCTTAGTTTTTCTAAACGGTACCATTTTTCTTCTGTCTTGTAATTCATTGTAATTGCTTGCATATCTATTCTTTTCTCTAGTTTAGATAACTCAAAACTGCTTTTTAAAAGATTACATGAAATATGCTTTTACCTATCTACGATTATTTATAACTCAATCAGACATTGAATGTCTAGCAAAGGATAGGTAAATTTTACCACCTTCTTTGATTAAAAATAGTTCATCTTTATTTCTGACATGTTAAATTCATCAAATAAAACAAAATAGAGGTTTATGAAATTTACGAGGTTGTCTTACCCAAGTACTACTTTTAGAAAGATAATATGCAAAGTTCCTAAGTATTATTTTATTATAACCTATTTAAAAATCACCCACTTATCTATATATTAGAGAGGGAGGATAGCTCTACCTCTAAAAATATGTTCTGGGTCTATATTTTTGTTTTCATATCATCCCTACATGGAAGGTCTGCCTGTGACAAGATGATACCTTGAGTAGACTAATACTTTAGCAGTCTTTCAAACTATTTAACACTTTTTTTTTTCTTTTTGGTACAATACTGATACTGAAATTAAGGAAAGATCTCAGAAAACTATTGGTGGCATCATTCAGACACATTTCAATTCTTCGAACATTTTAGGAATGGCCTCAAAACTTCATCATCCATTCAGCACAGATGTTTTATATTTAACCACACTTTAAGTGGGAGACTAGCAAGTTGTTACCAAAACATTACTAGAGAGCTCTACAGAATATAGTACAATTCACTACTTTGGAGGAAAAAAAAAATTGGAATCCTTCTTCTTTTCACTTATTCTTTTTCATCTAAACTAAAGGATTTAGCATTTGTAAGAATGGACATGAATTTCTTTCTTATAGTTCCTTTTTCTCCCTATACCTTCTTGTTCACCTGTTTGTTTGTTTGTTTGTTTGTTTTTTCATCATCTGTCAACCATTTAACTCCAGAAGTTAAAAGCATGAGTTTGGGAGTTAGACCTTCCTTGACTCCTGTTTATACTCCATTAACTAGCTTATGGCCTTGGGCCAATTATTTTACCTCTCCATACCTCGGATTCCTCATTTTTTTTTTAAGATTTTATTTATTTGAGAGAATAAGCCTAAGTGAGGGGAGGGGTAAAGGGAGAGGGAGAAGCAGACTATCTGCTGAGCATGGAAGCCCAATATGGGGCTCAATCCCAAGACCTCAGGATTATGAACTGAGCCTGAGGCAGAACTGACTGAGCCACCCAGGTGCCCCTGATTCCTCATTTTTAAAATTGTGATATACTAGTACTTATCTTAAGTGATTACTATATACATTAAATATAATAATTCATATGAAGTCCTTATCAAAAGCATTTAGTACATATTTAATGAAAACTCTTAAATGATTTTCCTCTCCTTTTTATTGCACCTCACAAAGCTCCGGCTATAGGTAGCAGTATGGACCAAGGACGCCGGCCTTTTTAGCACTGAGAGCATGCTTCCTGCAGGTTGCCCCCAGCCAAGAACTGGGCAGGACAGTAAGGCAGCAGGTTTCTGGGAAACACAGGACCCTTTCGAAAGTAAACTGGTTTGAAGGCTTCTGAAGACCTTGTCAAACCTTCCTTAGACTACATGGCAGTCTAGCACACTTCTACCGACATCCCTCCCTCTCTTCTTCCCTTGGGTAAGACTTGCTTTGTGGTCTGGTTTCTCTCAGATTCCTCATATTCTTTCACACAATTACCTTACTGAAACCTTTGCAGCTCTGTTTTCAGCTCAGTATCTCATAGAGAACCCAGATGTCACATGATCATCTTTAAAAACCAAGCTCTTTGCCACTGACTCCCTTTTGACTGCCAGGCTATCTGTACCCATCCTCATCCTTGTCTGTATTTTGCTGCCCTGCTTCTCTCACCTGCAGAATGGGATGGACCAAGGGTCAATCTATGCAATTTAAGGTACTCTTCTCAAGAGGTAAATCAGACTGTCCCAACATTGTCCTTTGGGACTAACTAGAAAATAACATACTCATAATAAATGGATAACTTATCCTAGTTTATTCTTTATTAGAGAATTAAAGCAATTCCTTTTGGTCATTTTTGCAGGGGAATGGAATGAAACACATGCCAAATCCACTGGATGTCAGTAGATTAAGATGTTGTAAGTGCATGTCACTAAAATGTAATTCAGATTATAGCAATTATTGCCCATTTCCTTGTACTGTCTTTATACATGTTTATACGTGTAAGAACACTTGCCTCAGCTTTTATAATAAGACTTAGCTATTATGTGCTTTAAATTAGGAAGATGAATCTCTAGGAAGGAAGGGACATCTCATTAATCAACCCAGTACTTCCCAGAGTGAACCATTGCTTTTTGCCATCCGCACACTCTGATACCTGGTACTCCGACACGAAGGCACCCCAGCAGTGTATCACTTTCACTTTATAGTTTTGATATACATTTGTACCTTAATTCTGCTCTTAGTTCAATTTCAGCCCAGCACATGCAGCCCATGAGTATAAACAAACACATAAATAAATGTATACTTCCATAAATATTAAGAAAGAACAGAGAAGGCATCAAAGAGAAAAGAATAAATATAGACTGGCTTAAAAGGATCAGGTGTATTGTACTGGCACAGAGAGCTTGCTCTCAGGGCTGAAAGGCCCTGCTCTTTTCTTATTGGGACACAGTAAGTTTGTTGGTGCCTCAAAGAGCTGACGCTGCTTTGTAGGTGTCTTTTAAGGTTTGCTTTTGCCTAGTTTCTGCCCCATCTCTTTGCTCTCTTCTTCCCTGATGCTTTTGTGACAAAGATCCAAAAAGTGAGATTACCTGAATGCAGCCCAACCAGACTCTTCCTCTAAAAGCCCTGCTTCTTTTCCAGGTAACTGATATACAGTGAGTGTTCTCACCACTTCAGCGGAGACCCTGTTGCTACACTAAGTGGTGTAACTTGAACTCCATTTTAAGTCCAAAATTAGAGCTCTATTATAATACATCAAAGCCTTCATCTAAGGGGTAGCAGGAAAAAAACAAACACTAGACCATGGACCTCTGAATGATACAGAACATTATACCCCTCTCAGTGCCTTCAATTTATTTAAAACTCAATATAATTTTGAGAATGAAATGTTTAATCTTTTTTAACTTTCCGAACACTGGAGGCCTGAAAGGTTCAATAGTGCCCTGTGTCTCCTCTGAACTGCTAGCCCAGGTGTTAATTGGCAAAGTTACTCAGTACTAGCCTCTGCTCAGTATCTAAACATGCAGTGCAGGGACCTTTTCATTTCTTCATCTCTGCATGCCCCAGTTTGAAAGGACCATGGATTAAGTGAAACTAGTAAATCAGATTAGAAATACAAAAGACATACAGTAGTCTCAGCTCTCAGTTTGAAACCAGTTTCTCTCAAAATGCTATTTTCATGTAGATTGTCGTTTTTATATCCCAATGGTGACTGCAGTTCAAGTGTAAATATTAAAAGCAGTAAGAACTATTCTGAGTTATCCTGCAGCTAGAAATTAACCTTAAGAAAATAATCATGTCTGTGTTCCATGAAGAAGCTGTAGTAATCACATGTGAGTTTTTAATATTATGAAATTGAAAACAGCCAAAATTTGCAAATATAGGATCTTGGTTAAATCCATTTATTCATACCACAATTATTTATTAAGTGCTTCTTATATTCCAGGCACATTTGAGGCTCTCACATCAGGGAACAAGACAGAGTCTATAAGGAAGGCTGGATATATAGACATTAGTATTTTTTTAAAAGATTTTATTTAGTTATTTGACAGAGAGATACACAGCGAAAGAGAGAACACAAGCAGGGGGAGTGGGAGAGGGAGAAGCAGACTCCTGGCTGAGCAGGGAGCCCGATGTGGGGCACAATCCCAGGACCCTGGGATCATGACCTGAGCTGAAGGCAGACACTTAATGACTGAGCCATCCAGGTGCCCCTAGACATTAATATTTTAAAAGAAAATTGTAACGAAGTGGAATTCACCATTTTGAAAAATAATATGTGTATGTATATATACAAAAGAACACATCATAAGTTGAGCAGAAATTAAAATAATGTATATGAAATTTAATTACTTAATATACCGGTCAATTACATCCCATAGTGAACATTGATGTAAAGAGTAGAAGAATGATATTTAGAGGAAAATATTGATATATATTTGTTTTCCAACTATTCAGCTTCCCAATGAAGTTGGATAGGGAAAAAGTGATAGGCTATTTTCTGCTATTTTAAAGGTTTTCATGTTCTAATGGCATAAGAAAAATAAAAACTTAGTTCAATAAGCACACATATATGTGAATAATCTGTAATTCTCAAATTAAACATTGGTACTAAATCAGTATAAAAATTGTAGTCTCGGGGCGCCTGGGTGGCTCAGTTGGTTGAGCGACTGCCTTCGGCTCGGGTCATGATCCTGGAGTCCCGGGATCGAGTCCCGCATCGGGCTCCCTGCTCAGCGGGGAGTCTGCTTCTCCCTCTGACCCTCCCCCCCTCTCATGTGCTCTCTCTCTCATTCTGTCTCTCAAATAAATGAAAAAAATTTTTAAAAAAAAAAAAAAAAAAAAAAAATTGTAGTCTCATGATTTTTCCACATTATGTCCAATTATTAGAATTTACACAGTTTATTTAAAGAGTTTTATTCTAGTGGATTTTATATTTATATTTAATTTTCATCAGTCAGATAAATTATTTGTGAGGGTCAACAATTTATCTGAGTACATGTTAAAGACCAAACCTCCAGCTACTTATGTATCTCAGCCCTGAATGCTACCGTTATGATAAAAATAGAGGGGATAATATTGTATGCAAATAATTTGGGGGTTTCCCAAGAGACAAAGCACTAGCCATAACATGGGAATTTTTAGGAGAGTCTTTTGTTGATTATACCAATCTCCCTGCCAAAATAACTCATGTCTAGAAGAAGGGATTGGTTCTTCAGTCAGGAGGTTAATACAAGAAGTGTATCTAATTCACATTTCAAAATTGTTCTTGGGGCTACAGTGTCTTCATGCCACCTCTTAATCTCTCTGTTGGGAGCCTGTCACAGTGATTGGCTACCAGTGTGTGGGAATAGAGAGGGCATCTCAGTTTTCCAGACATTGACAGACTGCAGTTCACACAACTGCTTGAACTCTAAAGACCAGTTGGTGTTCTAAGTCTAGCTGTAGGAGTGTATAGTTTCGTGAGTAGGAAAAAAGGAAACCAGAGTTACAGTAGAATGTAATTCCCCTAACAATGTTCCAGTCTTCATTTCTTAGAGATCAGGGTGCCTGGGTGGCTCAGTTGGTTAAGCGACTGCCTTCGGCTCAGGTCATGATCCTGGAGTCCCTGGATCGAGTCCCGCATCAGGCTTCCTGCTCGGCAGGGAGTCTGCTTCGTCCTCTGACCCTATCCCCTCTCAGGTGTTCTCTCTCTCTCTCAAATAAATAAATAAAAAAACTTTAAAAAAAAAAAAAAATTTTTTTCCTTCCGCAGATTCAGTTTACTTTTTTCTTTGAGGATTAGGGGATATTGAAAATTTGAAAGACAGGTGTGTTTTGATTGGAATATTTGAACTAAAAAAGATGATAATTTAAGGATTTTGCTAATTGACAACAGGACAAAAGAACTACTTAAAGCATAGCAATTTATTTTATATCTTTTGCTGCTAATATGTTACAGAAAGTAATTAAGTAATGGGTCCTAAAACGAACTGATTATGAGAATTACTTGGGGAGTATTTATTTATTTATTTATTTATTTATTTATTTATTATTTAACAATATTTAAAAGACCCCATCCCTAGTCTTCCAGGATCTCCAGATGTCTCTTTTAACAGTGATCCATGGCAGATTCTAACTAACAATCAGGTCAGGAAACCATTGGTCTAGAGAAATACTTTATTGTGCTGCCCATAGATTTTGAAGGATATGTAGTACAATGTTTGAGGTATATTATTTTGATTTTTTAAAATAATTCTGCTTTTAACTAATCAGTTCTACCCTTTATTAACTTAGGTTTTGGGGTTTTGTCTTTTTTTTTTTTTTTTAATCTAAATGTGTTTAATCATGGCCTTAAGAGTTTAGAATCTGTATGGTATACCTTACTAGGAATGAGGGACTGTTTAATAGATACCTTCCCCAATGATTTCTGTATTAAAGATACCTTACGAATCATTTATTTTATTGGAATCAATGTCTAAGGAAATTTAAAGTTGTATATTGCCTAAATCCATTTAGACGAACACTGGCTCCTTTTCATGAGCTCCTACTTCCTCAAAAAAAATATGTTGGGGAGCCTAAATATAAACAAGCCTTCTATAAATGTTTACTGAGTGAAAAAATGTGTAAGTCTATTAACTTCCCAGAGTTAGTGATTGAAAATTTATTGAGCCCTAACTGATGAGCCAAGCATAGTGCAATTGTTTCTCCAAGAAGAATACAGTGTTATACTTACTTCTAAGAAGTTAACAGTTGGAATGGACAGTTTTTTGTTTGTTTTATTTATTTTTATTTATTTTTAGCTTTCTTTCGTCTTTTCTTCTCCTTTCTTCCTTCCATACTTCCTTTTCTTCTCTTCATTTGTTTTGTGCTTTTTGTTTGTCTTCTTTAAATTTATGAACTGGCCCTCATATCATATATTTACAACCCTGATTCTAAACTTAATTGAAATATCATAGCCCAGTAGGAGATTACAATTTAATAACATGATAGAATTTCTATTTATTTCTGGGGTTTTTACATGTCTGGACATATTTGGTCTATGACTAACCAAACATCATCTGTTTGAGACTTAGGAGACCTAAGAGAAAAGAAGAAAGCTCAAGCAAATGAACACATACATAAATAAGTGAAGGAAGATATTCAATGTGTTTCCATTGCTGGCATTCAGACGTACCTCAAAATCTAGGGGATTGTTGGGCAAATGTCTGTTTTCCAAGGGGAATAAAGAGTCTCCTGAGAAATAACTCATTCTAAGAGGCATAATGAGCCTGACGTAGTAACAAAGTCTTAGTTACTGATAAGGTGTAGAGATTGTTGAATGCAAGGAATGATTGCTATTCAAATCCATTCTTTTTCTTTTTTTAAGATTTTTTTTTTTTTTATTTATTGACAGAAAGAGAGCACAAGTAGGCAGAGAGGCTGGGAGAGGGAGAAGCAGACTCCCCGCTGAGCAGGGAGCCCGATGTGGGGCTCGATCCCAGGACCCCGGGATCATGACCTGAGCCAAAGGCAGACACTTAACCGACTGAGCCACCCAGGCGCCCCCAAATCCATTCTTAACCCGACCTCTTGGCTTTACCTCTGGACTAAAGTTTAAAAAAATAAAAAGCAGTAAGTAAATAAGAATGAATAAAAAGTTTTAGCGTATTGTGTCTAGCACATGAAAATAGCTCAGTGACCCAATGAATGCCATGACAATGCTGATGAGTTTTGTATAATTAGAATGCCCAAAGTTCAGTGATATGAACTGCTATTTTCCCTGAATTTCATTATAATGAATTATGATTGAAATAGTTTCTCCAGATTTGTTCATTCATGTATTCAACAGATACTTTCAGAGTTCATGCAATATGCCAGGCTCTCACATACTAAAGTCACAACAATGTGAAAGATATAATGAAAAATTAAACAACAAACAAAATTTCCTTTCAATGCAGCAAACACTGAGATACCCAAGATAGACTTATGGGACCGGAAAAGGCCCTTCCTACAAAAATGAAATGACTTATGTGTCAGACCCTGAGGTCTAATTAATATCTGGCTGTGAAAATGGATGTGGAGGCAGGGAATGGGTATTGAAGAACTGTTTCTGGCTAAAAAATAAAAAAAACAAGAACCCCCCCAAAACAAAAATGTACTAAGAACCTAAAGAAGAGAAAGAACATGACCAAAACAGAAATTTAAAGACGTTAATTGTGATTTCAAAGGGGTGGGAGTCACACACACAGAGACACATAGACCTACACACAAACACACATGCAACACACAAATTAGTGCTACCAACATACAAGCTAAACATTGATATAATTCTACACACTGAACAGAAGTTGATGTAACAGAAGTGAGCAATAGATTTTCAAGGGCTCAGTTTTCTGTTTATTGCTGTTATAATTTGTGATAGCTCTCTGAACTCAATATTATGGATACAATTTACCTAAGAGATTTCTTTGATTTATAAAACTAACAAAAGAGAGAGAGAGACCCAGTGCATTTTTTCTTTTTCTTCCCATTACATATTTTCTACTTTTACGTGGCTCATGGCTCATGGGTACTGATGGAGTACATAGACAGAACATATCACTACATTCTGTGGTAAATATCACTTTCTCATTGCTTTGTGTGTCTATGTGTGTGTTTATTGATCCTGTTCACTAAACACAGTATATTTAACCAGGAGTGGACACGTGACTCAAATGATGCCAATCAGATTCTTTCTCTTGGGAATTTGGATTCAGAGACATCAATCATGTTACTATCATTTGATCTCTCAAATGAAAGTTGGATTCTGTGAATCTTTACGAACTAAAGAAAAAGAGACATATTTAAGAAGTACTTATTTTAGCAAACACCTGTATTGTGCTCACTGTGTGTCCGGCAGTATTCTAAGTAAGCATGAAGAGAATGAAGAGGTATGAAACCATACTAATCTAGAGAAAATGAGATAAATGGCATGGACAGTTCTGTGGGTTCATAAATGTTTCAGTTTCAGTGTCTAGTTTCTCTTGGGGTCTGAAACACATCAAATAAAGTTTCTGCCATTGTTTTCAATACTAAAGCACCCTGATATGTACCTAACTTATTCAATTATTTATTTACTTTATTTAAGCAAGTTTATTTTACTAAAACAATGTCTAAAACTGACACTAAACTGGTTCTGGGGGCGCCTAGGTGGCTTAGTAGGTTAAGCATCTACCTTGCACTCAGGTCATGATCCCAGGTCCTGGGATTGAGCCTGGCATCGGGCTCCCTGCTGGATGGGGAGCCTGCTTCTCCCTCTCCCTCTGCCTGTCGCTCTGCCTACTTGTGTACTCTCTCTCTCTCAAATAAATAAATAAAATCTTTAAGCATAAGTAAAGAAACTGGTTCTAGACAGGTGGAACAGCTCTCTCCTCAGAGATTGTTGCTTATGTTTTGCAAATTAAAAAAAAATATGAACAATTCTTATGTAAATAGTGAGATTATAAGTGTTTGATAATTCTATTGTTTCACCAAATTATTAAAGAATAATTTGTACATAATTCAATATTTACTTAGCAAGCTAAATTTCCTCATTCTAATTTTTTTAAAAATCATCTTAAGAGAGTGATAGGAACTGGCATTTGGGAATTAGAAATGTTATTCTTAATTACATTTCATGTGACCTTAGTTATGACTCAACATCCCTGAGAGTGCTACTTTTCCATCTATAAAAAGTAGTCCATAATTCCTGCCTTAAGTGCTACATAGTTGTTTTATAATAATAAAAAATTGCATCAAAATGAATTTATGACTGTTCTTTGGAAAAGTTGGCTAAAAAAGGATGACTAAGTGTCTTAGTATGGAAATTTTTTAGTTTAGTTTCCACTAGACAATTTTTTAGTTTCTCTGTTATACTGGAAGCTTTCACATAGTGTTTGAAATCTCCACAGTTTTCTTTTTTTACAGAAGAGAAATCTAAAGTTAAGAAAGTCTCAGTAATTTACTCAAGTCTATATAGAATTGAATTCAAGTTATTCAGATTTCATAGTACAAAATTTCTTCATTATGTCATTCTGACTTATATGGAATCATAACTGTTTTCCAGAGGAAAAAAATTAATGAGGAAAAATATTTCATTTGTATAATTACTTATAGTTTAAAGAAATATCATTACATCATCTCAGTTAAAATAATTTTGATGATTGTAAATTTGTTGATTGTAAATGAGGAGTTTCTGTTTTTCTGGAACATATTATTTCTAAGGGGCAGTGAGCCTCAAAGCACATCTATTAGGTCCTAACTACAAGCCTAGAGTCTGAAAACCCAGGGGACAAACCAGCTACAGGCAAGCAAAAATCCTAGAAGGCAGGAACATTGCACAAGGGCCAAGAAAAACTGAGTTCACCACTTGACAGATAATGGCCTGCTATTAACAAAGGAGGAGGCAGGAAGTTCCTGTGACTATGTTGCTTGTTTTGTTTTGTTTTATTTATAGACTGGAAATATTTTGGAGTTGGTGAGAGGAAAAGAAAAACTCTATATAAAGTAGTGTTAATTTTTAGAGACCAAACATTCAGAAAACCACCACAACAAAAAATAACAACATGTATTTGCAATTGTACTACTTCAGGTGGAAATATACCTTTAAGAATTAAGATCATAGACCCCAAAAACAAACAAACAAGAAGTTACCTTTCATACTTCTACAAAGAGTTCTCTAAGGCATTCTCTCTGACAGTCTACACTTATACTCTAGGCACAGCTTCTGGTGCCACAAAACCACAGAGGAATTTGGTAGTCCTTAAGATTGTGATCCACGTGAGTAATTTAACTCATCCTAACACTGTTTGAATAGATTCATTAATCCCATATGCTCTCTGATGGATTTCTCTCTACCCTATCGGGTTTGAAGCCACCAGCACCTCCCTTTAAAACACTCTTTTTAAGAATGTGTCCTTGCTTTATTACAGGCTTTACTATTTTTAATCATTACATATGTTTTCAACATTTCATTTTTCTGCTCCATTGTATTCCATTTATATTTCATTATGCTTCCCATCTGTCCATCATATCTTCATGTCATGTCTGTTTTCTATAATAGTTTCTTGTCCTTTATTTCCTGCCCTTTATTGAAGTGCCAGTTTTATGTTTCCTACTTTAATCAATATCTATTTAGAAGTGGTATACTTTTCTTCAATGAATGGCTTTAGTGTATAGAAATTTTGTCATTTATTACAACAAACTCTGAATGCACGTACATATTTTTCTTGATGTCAGCCTTCTGTGTTCCAAAATGTGTTTTATTTTACATCTATTCAGACAATAATTTTAAATGTAATAATATGTCTGTCTTTCTACAAAGTACCATTTCAACAGTCAGTATATTTTAAAAGTTTTTCTCCCAAATTTCAAAGTTTGAGTAAATTTCTGAAGTAGCTCTATAATAGAAAATGCATCTTAGGAAATAATATGTTTTAAGAAGTGCTTTTCAAGGGAATGGGTTTCTTTATAAATAGCATTTTATTTTTCAAATAATATTGTCATTTACAACACTTGGGAAAATGACTTAGTAACGAGTTAAAACATTGGCTATACATTAATTATATAGAGAACATTTTTATTCCTTGTCTTTAACAATTTAAAGTGTTTAGATGAATTCAATATTTTCTAATGCTATAACTGATTACAAATTTTTATGGAGTTTAGTACAAAAGAAGCATGCAAAAAATTAGGCTCTGTTATTGCCTTCTCTCATCCTTCCTCTTGTTACTATCCCTTTCAATGTTAAATTCTGTCTAGCCATTAATTATTCATAAATTATACTATCTAAATAAACTACATAAATGAAAATGGATCCCTCAGGGTATACTGTGTCAGTCTTTAATTTATATACTGACATGATAACCTTCACAAGGCTGGGAACAACCTAAAATCCTTCCAAATAACTTTTTTTCCTCCTCATTCCTAACAAAACTAATACAAAAAGGAACCTGGGAATAACAGAGAGCAAGGTAGTTTAGGATCAGAGGGATGCAAATGTGAAGTTTGGAGCATTCTGTTACTAGCTGTGTGACCTGGGTCATCTTAGATAATCTTAATGAACATCTGTTTTTTGTTTGTTTATTTGTTTGTTTTATCTACAAACTTGTTTCATCTGTAAGCTAATATCCTGCCTCACAGGATATTTGTAAAATTAAAAGAGATGATGTTTGCCATATGCTTAACATAGAACTTGGCGTATACTAAGCACTCATTAAATCATTGTTATTTTCATGGTTCTTACAGTCAAAGAAATAGAGGGAGATCCAGGGTGGTGGTGGGGAGCAGTAAAATGCTTTCCTTCCAAAGCCCAGCATCACTGGCTGGAAAAGCACATAAAGAATAGAAAAGAATCTTGAATGGTGCCCCAGTCACTAGCAAGGGGTAAGAAGAAAAATTCATTCTAGTCTCTATCCCCTGTACTCAGGTACATAGAGGGGCTTTAACAATAGAGACATGAAGTGATGATGTAGGATATTTTTGATATTCCCATGAGCTAAAAACTTATTAGGAAAATTTAAATTATCTCTAAATATCTACTTGTGTGTTGGGAAATTCTGTAAACAACTAAAAATGTAATAATGTTAAAAGATCACATTGCACTTTATTAAAATGTAGTATTCCTCACATAACCAAATCAACCTAAGATCAAAATGCAAACTTTTGAGGATATATTGAGGCAATAGGCCAGTTTGGTCCAGATGGGTGTTATTGAACTTGAGGCTATTTCTTATCTTCTCAGGAGGATAGCTATTGAATGCTACATTTCTCAAATGTCAATCAATACACTGTACTACTCAAATAAAACTAAGTCAAGGCTACACAACTTTCTACTTTCGTAGTTCAGTTGTCTGGATTGCTCTACATTGATTTAGTACATTTGGAAAACTGATGCAGGCTTTATGATTTGAAGCATTTGGGGCTGTTTATAAAATCTGCTTATATTCATGAAGAAAAATCAACTAGACTTAAAAGATTTGCGTTTAGGGAAAAAAGAAAGAAAAAAAAAATACATCTGACTTTTGTTTTTGTTCTTTTTCAATGTAGATAGCAATTTGGGTAAAGATTATCCAGAACATTAGTTATAAAAAAAATTACTGTTACAATGACATTTTTTCTGAAAATTCATAAAATATAGTTATTCAAACAAAATTATAAATTAGATGTCAGTTCTACCTCAATAAAGCCGAAAACAGTTATGAATTAGATACTGCTGAAAAGATAAGTGTAACATTGTGGAAAACATTAAAAGTCTTTTTATCTACCTAATTTTTCAAGTCAGAAATTTGGATGACACTGAACTCTTTTCCTATAGTTGATAAATCACCAAGTCTTAGATTCTACTTCTAATTATCTTCTCCATTGTATTTACTTTGTCTATCTTGCTCTATTTTAAAATAACTTCATGTTATCTACCTCAAAATACTTCAGTATATGAATATCAAAAAGCAAAGGCATTCTCCTATATAACCTAATCAGAATATTTCACATAAAAAAACCCCACCCAGTAATTCCTTGATATCATCTAACTCCCAGTGTATATTCTTATTTCTACAGATTTTCCTAAAATATCTTTTTTCAGTTAGTTGTTTCAAACCAGGACCTGCCCAAATCTACACATTGCACTTGACTGTTATGTCCCTTACATCTCTTTGATATAAACAGTGCCACTTTTTTTCATGACATCAACTCATTGAAGAAAACAATCAATTATCCTGCAGAAGATTCCACCTTCTGAATTTGTCTGATTCATTTCTCATGTCTTTAAAGAGTTCTTTTTTTTTTTAAATTTAGTGTCAACTGGAAGTCAGATCCAACAGATTTGTTAGATTCAACTTACTCATTTTTTTGTCAAGAATACTTCACAGATGTGTATTTCACTTCACAATATGTCAGAATGCACTTAATGTCTAATAGTGCTACTATTATTGATGTTAAGATCTATCAGTGGACTCTTACAATTTTCATACCCTGTTATAAAGGAGACTTAGAAGGAGACTTAATCTAAAATAATTTAATGGATTTCTTGAATGTTCATTGAATAAATTTTGCTTAGTTTTCTTATTTTCCATCACAAGTCTTTCTATCTGAAGTATCCAACTCACTGAAATCACCTCTTATAAGAATCTTTGGAAAATTTAGATAAGGCTCATAAAGGTTGAGAGAGGGATTTTAAAATCCATAAGATATAAAATATAAATTCAAAAGTAAATGGCCAGATCTCCTGTAATAAAAGATAAGAGTGCACGCATATCTGACAACATATTTCTAATCACTAAATGCAAATTATGGACTTAGTCATACAATTAAGGCTCATTGCTATACAACTGGGTTTGGAGATTTCTACAAACTAACAAAGCCATAACAGGTTTGTAATCTAATTAGTTAGTGCTCTTAAAATTGTCCCATGCTGATCAAGCAGTTTTGCTTTTGCTTATTTCCCTTAGACTCAATTTAAAAATAAAACTTGGATTCCAAACTAATTAATTAATCCTCTTACTTACTTGGTTGTTTCAGCTCCATTAAACTAAAGTAATCAAATCTCCTCATTCCTAGAGTCCTGAGAAGATAAATTTAAAGGCCTTCAACTGTGAAAGGACAGAAACAAAGCTCACTGTGAAAGGACAGAAACAAAGCTCAGAGACAAGATATGAATAGTCAAATAATTTTTGTAGGCATTAGGTACTTGGGAGCTTCCACATGAACTAGTGATTCTTGGATAATTCTATAAATCCATTTTGTATATAGTATATTACACTTAAAAAGAATGTTTTCAGGTGCTCTATCTGCATGTACAAAAGAATATGTTGGTACCATGCATTTTGGTTTATAAACCTTTGTTACAACACGATTAATCATTACTACCATTTCATTACTAGTATTCACATTTTACAGATAAGGAAACGAAACTCAATAAGGTAAAACAGATTACCAAAGGGACCTCGAGGTGATCTAGCCGCTGGTGATGGAGCTGGAACTAGACTCCAACTGTGAAATCAAAGGCCATGTTCATAAGTATTCATTAAGGGAACTAAAGGAAGGGCCAGTCTTTTGTCCCCAAGCACATTAAAACAAAGACACAATATAGGGTGTTTTTCAGCCAGTTAGGTATTGTTATTATGCCAGGATACATGCATTTGTATTTTATTTCATTGTAATGAATATAAATAATATACTGTTAAAATGTAAATTTTGAATCTCATTCTATCTTCCCGCTATATCCTTTGTCAAATATATTCTCTTAAGTTTCTACTTAATAAATGCCAGATATTTGAGGAAATTTAAAATGTAAGGCCATCATTTATATTATAATTGAAATTAGCTTATGTTAGCTATCAATATTTTAAACTGCTTGGCCACCCTAAAAATATCACCATCTAGTCCCATTGCAGAAATTTGGAAATGGAGTTATATAAAAAGCAAACAAAAAAAAACAGCCAAAAAGACAAAAATAAACCCCCTGAAGAGCAAAAATTTAAAAAGCCATGACTTTAGAAGAAGGTGAAAACTAGCTAGTGTTACCTCAGGAATGAACACATATGGCCCCTTAACACTTCAATTACAAAACCAGAAGCACTTAGTCGAAACATCCAAAAGAACAATGTCAGCTTCGTAATTAGTTAGAATCCGTTTGCTTGTGCTAGTAACATTGCCTAGCTGCTTTTCTGCATCTGTAGTAGGAGACACCTATGATGTTTTTGTGCACCAACATCTCTTTTATGCAACATTATGCCCCCAAGAGAAAGATGGCTGTGTTGTGGGGAAGAGAGAGCCTACATTGGGAGCAGGGTTCCCAGGTGACTGAACAGCTGTGTGAGCTTGAATGAGTGAAGTTAAATTCCTCAAACTCAGTAACCTTATATCTAAAATATTAATAAGAAAACCTACCTCATAGTGGGTTTTCTGAGGCTAATTAATATTTTATTTGCTGGTATATAACAAGAGGTTCCTAAATATTTGTTGACCCTGGAATAGTAATTAATGAAAAGCATTTGGTAGGTTTGTATGTATTAATGTGTCTGAATATAGAGAAACATGTGAAGATGTTTGGTTACATTTTGGGAGGTTCTAATGGAGAAAATTTGGTCTTTATTTATACAATCCCTTTTCACCAATTTCCAGTTGCCACTAATAATGATGTATCAAGCAACCAAGTTTCATAGTCCTATAACCTGCCATACTATACCAGTGGAGACCATTTCTAAGTCCCTGCCTAATAGAAACTCTCAACCTGCCATAGTGAGCAGATTGAATCCCAAGGGCTATTCCCCCACACCACTAATTCCCAAAATAGCTAGCCTTTTGGATTCCTGAATATAATTTTCTTTCATTCTCCCTTATTTGTTACCTCATAAGCAGTTCATATTCTATTTCTCCATTTTATAAATTTGATACATTTTATCTGTTGAGGACTAAAAGCCACATAAATTTAGTATTTAATATAAGAACCAATGGAGTAAGACTGTTGAATCACAGACCTATACCTCTGAAACAAATAATACATTATATGTTAAAAAAAAAAAAAGAAGATAGTAGGAAGGGAAAAATGAAGGGGGAGGAAATCGGAGGGGGAGATGAACCATGAGAGACTATGGACTGAGAAACAAACTGAGGGTTCTAGAGGGGAGGGGGGTGGGGGGGTGGATTAACCTGGTAATGGGTATTAAAGAGGGCACGTATTGAATGGAGCACTGGGTGTTATATGGAAACAATGAATCACGGAACACTACATCAAAAACTAATGATGTAATGTATGGTGATTAACATAACATAATAAAAAAAAAATTAAAAAAAAGAACCAATGTAGTAAATACAGTATGAGTAGAGATCTGAAGGACATAAAAAAACACTCAGTGTTCTGTCTTGTTTTGTCTTTTTAACCTTTGTGGTAGGCAGAATTCTAAGGAAGTCCATAATATTTCTGTTCCCTGGTATATACTCCTTGTATTATTTCTTCTCCTTGATTGTGGATATATCTGTGAATATGATGAGATGGTGGATCCCTTGATTAATTACATTATATGACACTTTCAAGACTGTTTTACTTTATAAAGAATTTCATATTACCAGCCTCCTGGGAGATTTGGAGGAGAGCTCTGGTCTGGGAAGAAAGCAAATTGCCTTGTGGTGGAATGCTATAGGAGCTAGGTGGCAAGGAAGTGCAGGCCTCTTAGTTTCTGAGAGTAGCCCCTGGCAAGAGCTGACCGGTAAGAGGAAATCTCAGTCAAAGAGGCTTAAGGACCTGAATTCTTCCGACAACCTGAATTAGCTTGGCAGAGGAAGCTGGGCCTGAGATGAGAGCTAAGGCTCTGGTCACCGTGTTAACTAAAGCCTCGTGGAAACTAAAAAGAAGACCTAGCTAATTTGTGCCCACATCTTGACCCAGGAAAACTGTGAGAATACATGTATATGGTTTTACTTTGCTATGTTTGTGTTAATATTTTATGGTGCAGCAAAAAAACACATAGAACATCTGTTGTTCAGGATTAATTTCATTTTTACACACTGGTTATCTCCTAGATATGTTAATTTCCTGAATGATAACTAAATTGTACCTGGAATTAAGATATATACCTTCTCTGTATCTCTTCCTTGATAAATATGAGAAGAGAGAGACAGAGACAAGAGAGAAAAGCAAACATATGACGTTGTGATACTTGAATATAACTATGGATTTAATTAATTAGGTAAATGTAATGGTCAGCCCCTTTTTTATTTTTAAGTATACCATCCTTAAATAATATTTGATTAATTTATAGAATTTTACTTAAAGGATTTGAAGAAAGAGTTACACAAAATGTTTTTTTTTTTTTTAATTTTAATTCCAGTATAGTTAACCTACATTGTTAAATTAGTTTCAGGTGTACATTTGAAAATTTTTTCTTGTTTTAATAAACTTTTATTTTAGATTTTTTTAGACTTAGAGAAAAGTCGTGAAGATAATAGAGAATTTCCATATATGCTATACACAACTTCCCTTATTAAGATCTTACATTAGTATATTGTTATAATTAATGAACCAATATTGACACATTATTATTATTATTATTTTTTAAAGATTTTATTTATTTATTCATGAGAGACAGAGAGAGAGAGAGAGAAGCAGAGGGAGAAGCAGGCTCCCAAGGAGCAGGGAGCCCGATGCGGGACTCGATCCCAGGACCCTGGGATCATGACTTGAGCCGAAGGCAGACGCTCAACCCTCTGAGCCACCCAGGCGCCCGACACATTATTATTAACTAAAGTTCATATTTAATTCAGATTTTCTTAGTTTTTACCTAATATCCCTTTTCTATTTCAGTATCCTATCCAGGGTACTCTGTTGTTTAGTTATCATTGTCTCCCTAGGCTCCTCTTGGCTGTGAGAATTTATCAGACTTTCCTTATTTTTGATGAACCTTGACAGTTTTGAGGAGTGCTGGTGAGGTGTCTTGCAGAATGTTCCTCAGTTGAGGTTTAGCTAACATTTTGCTCATTGTTAGACCGAGTTTATGATTTTTGAGAGAAGGACTTACAGAGGTAGGTAAAATGACATTTTCATCACATCACATAACATCATATGAATATGAGTTATCACTGTTGGTGTTGACTTTGATCACCTGACTGAGGTTATGTTTATCAGCTTTCTCCATTATAAAGTTACTATCTTTATCCAACTTTATATACTTACTCTTCAGAAGGAAGTCACTATGCAGAGCTCATCATTAGGGAATGGACAGTTCGTTCTGTTGCTCCACTTCCTTGAGGATGGAGTATCTGAAAGAATATTTGGACTTCTTTTGCACTGGAAATTTGTCTCTGCCCCATTTTTTTTCAATCATTTATTTATGTCAGTGAGTCACTATGGACTCCTGAATATTGATTGTATACTTTGGGTTACAATTCAGTACCAAGTCAATTTTTTTGCTTGACATATTCCAGCTTTGGCCATCCAGTTGGCTCTGGTGTCTCTTTGACACACCCCTGTTATTAGTCTCTCTCTCTTTGCATTTCAGTTTGTGAAGTTTCTATTAACATATATTCAAGCTCCCTGATTTTTCCCTCTTGTTTCCAGTCTACTGACACAGTTTACTCAAAAGAATTTTTCAATCCTGTCACAATGTTTTTGATTTCTAACATTTCCTTTGATTCTTTGAGTTCCAATCTCTCTCCTCACATGATCAGCTATTCTCATATGTTGTCTACCTTTTCCATCAAAGTTCTTAACATATTAATTACAGTTGTTTTAAATTGCCTCTGATAATTCCAAAATCAGTGTCATAACTAAATCTGGTTTGGATACTTGTTTTATTTCTTTAGAACATGTTCTTTTCTTGCCTTTTGACATGACAGGTAACTTTTTTAATTATTTTTTTTTAAAGCCAAGTATCAGGTAAAGAAACTGAGGTGAAAAGGCCTTTAGTGTGAGGATTTATGTGACTGTGGCAAGGAGTCTGGGATATAGGTGCCAGCGAATTCAAATTCCTCTTGTGTCATTGTTTTTATCTTACCTTTTGATTTTGGGTTTTACTAAGTATTCTCCCTCAGAGAGAGTCTGTGTCTTGTAGCTCTTTCAGTTCCAATATACTTTTGTTTTAAAGGAGGAAAACATTCTATAATCTAATAATTAAATTTCAGTCTCTTATTGGGTCAATGTCCCTGAGCTGTGACTTCTATAAGTGGTTTCAGTGGTTTAGGTGAGAAAAGAATGAAAGGAGTAGGTGGTAGAAATTCCCTTTCCCCAGGTAGTACGAGGCTCTGGTAAATTCTTCTATCTGGAGAATAGGACTTTGTTATGGAAAATAACTCCTGATGACATTTTTTTTTTCCTCCCTAACCAGGAGCCTAAGTAAGGAAAGGAACTTCACCAGATCTTCACCATGAGAACCTTGTTGGGTTCCTGGAGGTAAAAACCCCCAGAAGCTTGGGGGTATCTGTAAGAATGCCACCTCTAGGAGTTTCTCACTTTCATATTAGTCCATGCTGTGTCTAGCAATTCATAAAGGAAACCAAAATAATTTATTTTTCATATGCTTAGAAATTATCTCAATTTCTAACACATAACAAATATTTAAGGCTTGTTAGAAAATGGAAAGAAGAAAGGGATTTTAGCCAGAGCACTTAAGACAAAAAAATTAAAAGAGTACAGATTGGAAAAGAAGAAATAAAACTACATTTTTTTGCAGGTGACATGACCTTGTATATAGAAAATCCCAAGGAATCTGCCAAAAACAAAATAAAAGAAATTATAAGAATTCATTCATGGTATTTCATTCATGGTATTCCTTATACTACCAATGAACAATGTGAAAATGAATGAAATTAAAACAATTCTTTTTATAACATCAAAAAGAATAAAATACTAAGGAATAAATTAAAGAAGTACAAGATTTCTACACTGAAAATATCATTAAGAAGGCAGTACTTGACGAATTAATCTGCAGATTCAGTGCATTCCTTATCCAAATTCCAGCTGTGTTCTTTGCAGAAATTAGCATTCTGAATACTAAAATTCACATGAAAATGCAAAAGACCCATTTTTGATAACAAAAAGATTATTGAAATAGAAGAATAAAGTTGGAAGATTAGGAATTCCTGATTTCCAAGTCTACTGTAAAGATACAATAATCAAGACTATATGACATTGGCAGGATAGACATAGAGATCAATGGGATACAAATTAGAGTACAGAAATAAACACAGACATCTATGGTCAATTGATTTCTTTTTTTTTTCTTTTTCTTTTTTTTTTTGACGAGAGAGAGAGAGTGTACAAGCAGGGGAAGCAGCAGGCAGAGGGAGAGGGAGAAGCAGGCTCCCCGCTCAGCAGGGAGCCTGATGTGGGCTCGATCCCAGGACCCTAGGATCAAGACCTGAGCCAAAGGCAGACGTTTAACCATCTGAGCTACCCAGGCGCCCCTGGTCAATTGATTTCTGACAAGGGTGCCAGTATAATTTGATAGGGAAAGAATGTCTTTTCACTTAGCAGTGTTGACACAACTAGATATTTACTACAAAAATATGAATTTGGACTATCACATTATATGCAAAAATTAATTCAAATAGGATCATAGACCCTAAATGGAAATGCTAAACCATATAACTCTTTGAAGAATACGTAGAAGTAAATCTTCATGACCTTAGTTGAGTGTTGATGTCTTAGGTATAACAGCAAAAACAAAACATAAGAAACTAAAGAAAAAGTAGATAAACTTGATTTTAAAAAAATTAAAAACTTTTTGCTACAAAAATACATCGAAAAAGTGAAAATGCATCAAAATTAGAACATAATTACAAATCATATATATGATAAGGGACTAATACCCAGGATATATAAAGAATTCTTACAGTTCAATAATAAAATGACAGCACAATTAAAAATGGGAAATGGGGGGGGTGGCTCAGTCAGTTATGCATCTGACTCTTGGTTTCAGCTCAAGTCATGATCTCATAGCTGGTAGAATTGAGCCCCATGTCAGGCTCTGTGCTCAGTGGGGAGTCTGCTTGAGATTCTCTCCTTCTGCCCCTCCCCTCCACTCTCTCTTTCAAATAAATAAATAAATCTCTTTAAAAAATGGGAAATGGGGGGGGTGGCTGGGTGGCTTAGTTAAGGTGTGACTCTTCATTTCAGCTCAGGTCATGATCACATGGTCGTGGGATGCCTCCTGTAGGGCTCCATGCTTAGCAGGAGATTCTCTCTCTCCTCTCCCTCTCCCTCTGCCCATCCCCCTGTTTGCACACACACACTCTCTCTCTCAAATAAATAAATCTTTAAAAAAATGGGAAATGGAAATCAAAACATTATGAGATACTGCCTTTTTGCCCACTTGGAAGGCTATAATCAAAAAAAGATAATAGCAGGTGTTGGTGAGGATATGAGAAATAGGAATATTCATGTATTGCTGGTGAGAATGTAAAATGGTACAGCTACTTGGGAAACAGTTTGACAGTTCCTAAAAAAAGTTAAACATATGGTTATCATATGGATATACTGTAATTACACTTCTTGGTATATCCCTTCTTCCTTATAGGAAAACATATATCCACACAAAAACGTGTACATAAATAGGCATAGCAGCATTTGTCATAATAGCCCAAATGTGGAAACAACCCAAATGTCTACCAACTGATGAAAGGATAAACACAAATGGTATATCCAGCTAATGAAATACTATTCAGCCATGAAAAATAATAACATGCTGGTACATGCTACAATATGGATGGACTTATTCTGTATGAAAGACACCAATCACAAAAAGTCACATATTGTGTGATTGCATTTATATGAAACATCCAGAAAAGGCAGAGCTATAGAGACAAAAAGTCAGTTAATGGCTGTTTGGGGGAGGGTTGGTTGGAGTAACTACTAATGGGTATCAGGGTTACTTTTTTAGGGTGATAAAATTGTTCTAAAATTAAATAATGATAATTGTCATTTTGTTAGTATGTTCAGTGTATTTAATTGTATATTTTAAATAGGTGAATTTGGTGACATGTGAATCATGCCTCAATAAAGGTGTTAAAAAAGAAGAAAAAAGTAAGGATGGAGGGAAGAAGACAGAAATTATGAAAGGAAGGCCATTTCTTAAGCACACATTATGAACCAGATAGTATGCTGGACTTTTCAGAAGCATAAAGTTTATTTTTTTTTAAAACCAAAGTAGGGATTTATTTTTTTCTCATGTAACACCAATCTAAAGGTGGCTAGTCTAAATTGATATGAAGTTTCATAGTATCACTAAGGATCCAAGATTTTTGTAGCTTTCGCTTCTGCTGACCTTTGTCCTCAAGGTTTTTTTTTTTACTTTTTTTATTGTTATGTTAATCACCATACATTACATCATTAGTTTTTGATGTAGTGTTCCATGATTCATTGTGCATAACACCCAGTGCTCCATGCAGTATGTGCCCTCTTTAATACCCATCACCAGGCTAACCCATCCTCCCACCCCCTCCCCTCTAGAACCCTCAGTTTGTTTTTCCGAGTCCATCGTCTCTCATGGTTCATCTCCCCCTCTGACTTCCACCCCCCTTCATTCTTTCCCTCCTGCTATCTTCTTTTTTTTTTTTTCTTAACATATATTGCATAAAGTTTTTAATGCTCATGACACCATAAAACAGATTTTGCTTTCGGTTGTACAAAGGGAAATTTGAGTCTTAGAGAAATAACTTTATAAAGGTTATCAGGTAGAGTATGATAAAATTGTGATTCACACCAAACTCCAGCTGACAACAAAATCCATGATCTTTCAATGACACAGCTGCCTGAATTATTTTACCAGGATAAACAGAGTATAAAGGAACTCATTTATTTTTCCAAATTGTTAAAAGTAACATTTTTTTTTAAATCTCCTACATGTTCAAACAAATTTGATTCCTTGAAAAGTTTTATAAAAATTTCAGGAGATGTGGGACACCTGGGTGGCTCAGTTGTTGAGCTTCTGCCTTAGGCTCAGATCTTGATCCCAGAGTCCTGGGATCAAGGCCTGCATGGGGTTCCCTGCTCAGCGGGAAGCCTTCTTCCCCCTCTCCCACTCCCCCTGCTTATGTTCCCGTTCTCGCTGTGTCTCTCTCTGTCAAATAAATAAATAAAATTTTTTTAAAAAATTCTGGAGATGAGAAGAGCTATTGGATCAGCCAAATAAGGTAAACTTGCATATTTAAGGAACATTTTAATTTGCAGAATGCACAATAATAATTTTGTCTGTTTTATCCTAAATAAAAAATGACCAAATGATTTTCTGGGACTATTTGAATTCTTGCTGATTCTATGAACTATAGTTAGCAAGAAATGTCCATTTCAAATTGAGAAGCATGCTGATGGTAGGCAGACAACCTTTTATGAAACAGACAAGACTTTGAAAATATTATTCTAATTTATTTTTTGTAAGATTTTTTTTGTAAGATTTTTAAAATACAAAATATTGGTCATTTTAATTTTTCTGCCTAAACACGATTCTTAATTTATTCTGTGAAAATTAAATAAAGTACAATGATTCTTAAAAAGCTTTACAAGTCTTAAAACATATGAATGAAAAGTGATATTACCATTAATCTATCAGATGTTAAATAATTATATGCTGAATTGAATTTCTTTTCTTTTTAAATTTTAATTGAAGTGTAGTGACATACAGTGTTATATTAGTTTCAGGTGTATAATACAGTTATTCAACATCTCCATATATTATTCAGTGATCATAAAGATAAGTGTATTCTTAATTGCCTTCACCTGTTTCACCACCACCCCCACCTCCCCTCTGGTAAAGATCTGTTTGTTCTCTATGGTTAAGAATCTTTTTTGGTTTCTCTCTTTTTCTTGCTGTTGTTCATTTGTTTTCTTTCTTAAATTCCACATATGAGTGAAATCATATGGTATTTGTCTTTCTCTGAATGACTTATTTCACTTAGCATTACACTCTCTAGATCCATCCATGTTGTAAGTGGCGAGATTTCATTCTTTGTTATAGCTGTATAACATTGCGATATGTATTGCAATATTCTTTATCCATTCATCTATTGATGGAGACTTGGGCTGCTTCCATAATTTGGTTACTGTAAATAATGTTGCAATAAACATAGGGGTGCATATATCTGTTCAAATTAGTGTTCTTATATACTTTGGATAAATAGCCAGTAACGCAATTTTGTAGGGTAGTTCTATTTTTAACTTTTTGAGGAAATTCCATACTGTTTTCCAGAGTGGCTGTACCAGTTTGCATTCCCACCAGCAGTGCACAAGGGTTCATTTTCCTCCACATCTTCGCCAATACCTGTTCTTTCTTGTGCTTTTGATACTAGCCATTCTGACAGGTGTGATGTGATATTTCATTGTGGTTTTGAGTTGTAATTCTCTGATGATGAGTGATGTTGAGCATCTATTTGTGTGTCTGTTGGCCATCTGTATGTCTTTGGAGAAATGTCTGTTCATGTCTTCTGCCCATTTTTTTAAATTGGATTAGTTGGGTATTTTTGGTGTTGAGTTGTATAAGTTCTTTATATGTTGGATACTAACCCTTTATCAGATACGCCATTTGCAAATATCTTCTCCCATTCAGTATGCTTGTCTTTTAGTTTTGTCTTTAGTTTTACTTTAATTTTCACTGTGCAGAAGCTTTTTATTTTGATGCAGTCCCAATAGTTTATTTTTTTGCTTTTGTTTTCTTTGCCTCAGGAGACATATCTAGAGAGGGGTCGTTATGGCTGATATCAGAGAAATTACTTCCTGTGCTCTCTTCTAGGATTTTTACGGTTTCAGGTTTCACAGTTAGTTCCTTAATCCATTTTGAGTTTATTTTGGTGTTATGGTGTAAGAAACTGGTTCAGTTCTCCCAACACCATTTGTTGAAGAGACTGTATTTTTTCCCATTGCATATTCTTCCGTTTTGTTGAAGTCTGATTAGCCATATAATTGTGGGTTTATTTCTGGGCTTTCTATTCTGTTTATCTATGTGTCTGTTGTTGTGACAGTACCATACTGTTTTGATTACTAAACCTTTGTAATATAACTTGAGTCTGGAATCATGACACCTTCAGTTTTATTTTTCTTTTTCAAGATTGCTTTGGCTATTCAGGATCTTTTGTGGTTCCATACACATTTGAGGATTGTTTGTTCTGGTTCTGTGAAAAATGCTCTTGGTATTTTGATAGGGAATGCATTAAATATGCAGATTGCTTTGAGTGGTATAGTCACTTAAAAAATTATTTTTTCTTCCAATCCATGAGCATGGAATATATTTCCAATTATTTGCATCATCTTCAGTATCTTTCATCAGTGTTTTATACTTTTCAGAGTATAGGTCTTTCACCTCTTTGGTTAAGGTTATACCTAGGTATCTTATTTTTGGTGCAATTGTAAATGAGATTATGCTCTTAATTTCTTCCTGCTACTTCATTATTAGTGTATAGATATGCAAAGGATTTCTGTACACTGAGTTTTTATCCTGCAACTTTACTGAATTCATTTATCAGGTCTAGTAGGTTTTTGGTGGAGTCTTTGGATCTTATATATATAGTATCATGCCATCTGCAAATAGTGGAAGTTTTACTTCTTCCTTGCCAATTTGGATGCCTTTTATTCCTTTCTCTTTTCTGATTGCTGTGGCTAGGACTTCCAGTACTATGTTGAATAAAAGTGGTAAGAGTGGACATCTTTGTCTTTTTCATGGCTTAGGGGAAAAGCTTTTCCCCACTGAGTATGATGTTAGTTGTGGGTTTTTCATATAAGACTTTTATTATGTTGAGGTATGCTCCCTCTAAACCTACTTTGTTGCAGGTTTTTATCATGAATAGATATTGTACTTCGTCAAATGCTTTTTCTGCATCAATTGAAATGATCATATAGTTTTTTTTTATTTTATTTTTTTTAAAGATTTTATTTATTTATTTGAGAGAGAGAGAATGAGAGACAGAGAGCACGAGAGGGAAGAGGGCAGAGGGAGAAGCAGACTCCCTGCTGAGCAGGGAGCCCGATGCGGGGCTCGATCCCGGGACTCCAGGATCACGACCTGAGCCGAAAGCAGTCGCTTAACCAACTGAGCCACCCAGGCGCCCCGATCATATAGTTTTTATCCTTCCTCTTATTGATGTGTATTACATTGATTGATTTGCAAATATTGAACCATACTTGCATCCTGGGAATGAATCCCCGTCCATCATGGTGAATGATTTTTTTAATGTATTGTTGGATTCAGTTTGCTAATATTTTATTGAGGATTTTTGCATCTATGTTCATCAGAGATACTGACCTGTAGTTCTCGCTAGCTTTCTCTCTCTCTCTTTTTTTTTTTTTTGTAGTGTCTTTTTCTGGTTTTGGGATCAGAGTAATGCTGGTCTCAGAATGAATTTGGAAGTTTTCCTTCCTCTTCAATTTTAGAAAAGTTTGAGAATAGGTGTTGATTCTTCTTTAAATGTTTGATAGAATTCACCTTTGAAGCCATCTGGTTCTGGACCTTTGTTGGGTGTTTTTTGATTACTGGTTTAATTTCATTGCTGGTCATCAGTCTCTTCAATTTTTTACTTCTTCCTGATTCACTTTTGGTAGGTTATATGTTTCTAGAAATTTAGCCATTCTCCTAGGTTGTTCAATTTGTTGGCATATCATCTTTCATAATACTCTCTTAAAATCATATGTATTTCTGTGGTGTTGGTTGTTACTTCCCCTCCTTCATCTCTGATTTTGCTTATTTGAGTCCTGTCTTTTTTTTTTTTTAATGAATTTGGCTACAGGTTTATCAATTTTGATGATCATTTGAAAGAACCAGATCTTGGTTTCATTGATTTGTTCTATTGTGTTTTTTTCCCCCTAGTTTCTATATCATTTATTTCTGTTCTAAACTTTATTATTTCCTTCCTTCTGTTGGTTTTGTGCTTTTTTGTTCTTTTTTTAGCTCCTTTAGGTGTAAGGTTAGGTTGATTATTTGAGATTTTTCTTGCTTCTTCAGGTGGGCCTGTATTGCTATAAATTTCCCTCTTAGAACCGCTTTCACTGAATCCCAAAGATTTTAGACCACTGTCTTTTCATTTTCATTTCTCTCCATGTCATTTTGATTTTCTCTTTGATATCTTGATTGACCCATTCATTGTTTAGTAGCATGTTATTTAACCTCCATGTGTTGATGGTCTTTCCAGACTTTTTCTCGTGGTTGATTTCTAGTTTCGTAGTGTGGTCAGAAAAGATGCATGGCCTGACTTCAGTCTTTCTGAATTTGTTGAGACTCATTTTGTGGTTTAATATGTGATCTGTTCTGGAGAATGTCCTGTGTGCTCTTGAAAAGAATGTATATTCTGTTGTTTCAGGATGGGATGTTCTGAATATATATGTTAAGTCCATCTAGTCCAGGTTGTCATTCAAAGCCACTGTTTCCTTGTTGATTTTCTGTTTGGATGATCTATCCATTGATATAAGTGGGGTGTTAAAGACCACTACTACTATTGTATTACTATTGATTAATTTCTTTATGTTTGTTATTAACTGTTTTATGTATTTGGGTGCCCCCATGTTAGGTGCATAAATATTTACATTTGTTATATCTTTGTGCAGATTGTCCCCTTTATTATTACATAATGTCCTTTTTTGTCCCTTATTACAGCCTTTTTTACAGTCTATTTTGTCCAATATAAGTATTACTAACCCAGCTTTCTTTTGACATCTATTTGCATGATAAATGTTTCTCCATCTCCTCACTTTCGATCTTGATGCACTGTAGGTCTGAAATGAATCTCCTGTAGGCAGCATATAGATGGGTCTTGGGTTTTGTTTGCTTTTGTTTTTGTTTTTTTTATAATTCATTACCATATGACTTTTGATTAGAGAGTTTAGTCCATTTAAATCAAAATAATTATTAATAGATATGTATTTATTGCCATTTTCCTACTTCTTTTGTGGTTGTTTTTGCAGTTTTTCTCTGATCCTTTCTTCTTTTTCTCTCTTTCATGGTTTACTGGCTTTTTTTTAGTGATATACTTGGATTCCTTTCTCTTTATTTTTTTTGCATATCTCTTACTGGTATTTGATTTGTGGTTACCACTGGGCCTGTATATAACATCTCTGTATATAGCACTCTATATTAAGTTGGTAGTTGCATAAGTTTAAACCCAATCTTTATTCCTCACCTTTCCAAGTTTTAGATATATGGTGTCATAATTTACATCCTTTTATTTTGTTAAATTTTTGACTGAATTTGCAGCTCTACTTAATTTTACTGCTTTTGTGCTCCTAATTTTCTTACTCTTGCATATAGTTTTTCCTTTCCCCTTGGAGTCCCCCTTAACATCTCTTGTAGGGCTGATTTAGTGGTCATGAATTATTTTACTTTTGTTTGTCTGGGAAATTCTTTTTTTTTTAATTTTTTTAAATTTTATTTTATTTTAGGTTAAGTTAGTCACCATATAGTACATTAGTTTTTGATGTAGTGTTCCATGGTTCATTGTTTTCATACAACACCCAGTGCTCCATGCAGTACGTGCCCTCCTTAATACCGATCACCAGGCTAACCCATCCCTCCATCACCCTCCCCTCTAAAACCCTCAATTTGTTTCTTGGAGTCCATAGTCTGTCATGGTTCATCTCCCCCTCCAATTCCCCCCCTTCATTTTTCCCTTCTTTCTCCTAATGTCCTCCATGCTACT
Source organism: Neomonachus schauinslandi (assembly GCF_002201575.2). Classification (NCBI taxonomy): domain Eukaryota; kingdom Metazoa; phylum Chordata; class Mammalia; order Carnivora; family Phocidae; genus Neomonachus; species Neomonachus schauinslandi. The sequence continues at coordinate 156,706,376 of NC_058404.1, read as the reverse complement.
CCTTATGTTCCACAAATAAGTGAAACTATATGATAATTGTCTTTCTCAGCTTGACATATTTCACTTAGCATAATATCCTCCAGTCCCATCCATGTTGATGTAAAAGTTGGGTATTCATCCTTTCTGATGGCTGACTAATATTCCATTGTATATATGGACCACATCTTCTTTATCTATTCATCTGTTGAAGGGCATCTCGGCTCTTTCTACAGTTTGGCTATTGTGGACATTGCTGCTATGAACATTGGGGTGGATGTGGCCCTTCTTTTCACTACATCTGTGATTTTGCGGTAAATACCCAGGAGTGCAATTGCTGGGTCAAAGGGTAGCTCTCTTTTTAATTTTTTGAGGAACCTCCACACTGTTTTTACAAAGTGGCTATTCCAACTTGCATCCTCACTAACCCCTTTCTCCACAGCCTCTCCAACATTTGTTGTTTCTTGCCTTGTCAATTTTTGCCATTCTAACTGTTATAAGGTGGTATCTCAAAGTGTTTTTTTTTAATTTTTTAAATTTTATTATGTTAGTCATTATACAATGCATCATTAGTTTTTGATGTGGTGATCCACAATCCATTGTTTTTGTATAACACCCAGTGCTCCATGCAGTACGTGCCCTCCTTAATACCCATCACCGGGCTAACCCATCCTCCTTCCACCCTCCCCTCTAAAACCCTGTTTGTTTCTCAGAGTCCATAGTCTCTCATGGTTCATCTCCCCCTCTGATTTCTCCCCTTCATTTTTCCCTTCTTTCTCCTAATGTCCTCCATGCTACTCCTTATGTTCCACAAATAAGTGAAAACGTATAATTGTCTTTCTCTGCTTGACATATTTCACTTAGCATAATATCCTCCAGTCCCACCCATGTTGATGTAAAAGTTGGGTATTCATCCTTTCTGATGGCTGAGTAATATTCCATTGTATATATGGACCATATCTTCTTTATCCATTCATCTGTTGAAGGGCATCTCGGCTCTTTCCACAGTTTGGCTATTGTGGACATTACTGCAGGGACCATTGGGGTGGATGTGGCCCTTCTTTTCATTACATCTGTGTCTTTGGGGTAAAGACCCAGTAGTGCAATTGCTGGGTCATAGGGTAGCTCTATTTTTACTTTTTTGAGGAACCTCCACAGTGTTTTCAAAAGTGGCTGTACCAACTTGCATTCCCACCAACAGTGTAAGAGGGTTCCCCTTTCTCCACAACCTCTCCAACATTTGTTTCTTTCCCTGTCCATTTTTGCCATTCTAACTGGTGTAAGGTGGTATCTCAGTGTGGTTTTGATTTGAATTTCCCTGATGGCTAATGATGTTGCACATTTTTTCATGTCTGTTAGCCATTTGTACGTCTTCTTCAGAGAAGTGTCTTTTCATGTCTTCTGCCCATTTTTTGACTTGATTATTTGTTTTTTTTGGGTGTTGAGTTTGAGAAGTTCTTTATAGATCTTGGATACCAGCCCTTTCTCTGTAGTGTCATTTGCAAATATCTTCTCCCATTCTGTGGGTTGCCTCTTTGTTTTGTTGACTGTTTCCTTTGCTGTGCAGAAGCTTTTTATCATGATGAAGTCCCAAAAGTTCATTTTTGCTTTTGTTTCACTAGCTTTTGGAGATGTATCTTGAAAGAAGTTGCTGTGGCTGATGTCAAAGAGGTTACTGCCTATGTTCTCCTCTAGGATTTTGATGGATTCCTGTCTCACATTGAGGTCTTTCATCCATTTTGAGTTTATCTTTCTGTATGGTGTTACAGAATGGTCGAGTTTCATTGTTCTGCATGTGGCTGTCCAGTTTTCCCAGCACCATTTATTGAAGAGACTGTCTTTTTTCCATTGCATGTTTTTTCCTGCTTTGTCAAAGACTATTTGACCATAGAGTTGAGGGTCCATATCTGGGTTCTCTATTCTGTTCCATTGGTCTATATTCTGTTTTTGTGCCAGTACCATGCTGTCTTGGTGATCACAGCTTTGTAATATATCTTGAAATTGGGCAACATGGTGCCCCAGCTTTGTTTTTCTTTTTCAACATTTCTCTGGTGATTCGAGGTCTTTTCTGATTCCATACAAATTTTAGGATTGTTTGTTCCAGCACTTTGAAAAATGTCATTGGAATTTTGATCGGGATGGCATTGAAGGTATAGATTGCTCTGGGTAGCATAGACATTTTAACAATGTTTATTCTTCCAATCCATGAGCATGGAATATTTTTCCATTTTTTTGTGTCTTCTTCAATTTCTTTCATGAGTGTTCTGTAGTTCCTAGAGTATAGATCCTTTACCTCTTTGGTTAGGTTTATTCCGAGGTATCCTATGGTTTTTGGTGCTATTGTAAATGGAATCGTTTCTCTAATTTCTCTTTCTACAGTTGCATTGTCAGTGTATAAGAAAGCAACTGATTTCTGTGCATTGATTTTGTATCCTGCCACATTACTGAATTGCTGTATGAATTCGAGTAATTTGGGGGTGGAGTCTTTTGGGTTTTCCACATAAAGTATCATGTCATCTGCGAAAAGAGAGTTTGACTTCTTCTTTGCCAATTCAAATACCTTTTATTTCTTTTTGTTGTCTGATTGCTGTTGCTAGGACTTCTAGTACTATGATGAACAATAGTGGCAAGAGTGGGCATCCTTGATGTGTTTCTTATCTTAAGGGAAATGATCTCAGCTTTTCCCCATTGAGGATGATATTCGCTGTGGGTTTTTCATAGATGGGTTTTATGAACTTGAGGAATGTTCCCTGTATCCCTATATTCTGAAGAGTTTTAATAAGGGAAGGATTCTTTGAATGTTTGGTAGAATTCCCCAGGGAATCCATCAGGCTCTGGACTCCTGTTTTTTGGGAGGTTTTTGATCACTGCTTCAATCTTGTTATTGGTTATTGGCCTATTCAGGTTGTCAATTTCTTCCTGTTTCAGTCTTGGCATCTTATAGGTTTCCAGGAAGGCCTCCATTTCATCCAGATTGCTCAGTTTATTGGCATATAGTTGTTGATAATAATTTCTAATAATTGTTTCTATTTCCTTGGTGTTAGTCGTGACCTCTCCCCTTTCATTCATAATTTTATTAATTTGGATCCTTTGTCTTTTCTTTTGGATAAGTTGGCCAGTGGTTTATCGATCTTATTAATTCTTTCAAAGAACCAACTCTAGTTTCATTGGTCTGATCTACTGTGTTTCTGGTTTCTAATTCATTGATCTCTGCTCTAATCTTAATTATTTCTCTTCTAATGTGGGGCTTAGGCATCATTTGTTGCTTTTTCTCTAGTTCCTTAAGCTGTAGAGTTAGTTGGTGAATTCAGGATTTTTCTATTTTTTTGAGTGAGGCTTGGATAGCTCTGTATTTCCCCCTTAGGACTGCCTTTGCAGTGTCCCATAGGTTTTGGACCGATGTGTTTTCATTCTCATTGGTTTCCATGAATTGTTTGAGTTCTTCTTTGATTTCCTGGTTGACCCAAACATTCTTGAGCAGAGTGGTCTTTAGCTTCCAAGTGTTTGAATTTCTGCCAAATGTTTTCTTGTGATTGAGTTCCAGTTTTAGAGCATTGTGGTCTGAGAATATTCAGGGAAAAATCTCAATCTTTTGGTATTGGTTGAGACCTGATTTGTGACCCAGTATATGGTCTATTCTGGAGAAAGTCCGTGTGCGTTCGAGAAGAATGAGTATTCTGTTGTTTTATGGTGGAATGTCCTGTATATATGAGGTCCATCTGGTCCAGCGTATCATTCAAAGCTCTTATTTCTTTGTTGATTTTCTGCTTAGATGATCTGTCCATTGCTGAGAGTGGAGTATGGAGGTCTCCTACAATTAACATATTGTTATCAATATGACTCTTTATTTTGGTTAACAGTTGGCTTATGTAGATGGCTGCTCCCATATTGGGGGTATAGATATTTACAATTGTTAGATCTTCTTGTTGGATAGACCCTTTAAGAATGATATAGTGTCCTTCTGTGTCTCCAACTACAGACTTTAGTTTAAAATCTAATTTGTCTGATATAAGAATTGCTACCCCAGCTTTCTTTTGAGGTCCGCTGGCATGGAAGATGGATCGCCGTCCCTTCACTTTCAGTCTGGATGTATCTTTAGGTTCAAAATGAGTCTCTTGTAGACAGCATATGGATGGGTCCTGTCTTTTTATCCAATCTGCAACCCTGTGCCGTTTTATGGGAGCGTTTAGGCCATTCACGTTGTGAGTGATTATTGAAAGATATGAATTAATTGTCATCATGTTGCCTGTGAAGACATTGTTTTTATAGATTGTCCCTGTAAATTTCTGTTGTAGATCACTCTTGGGGTCTTTCTCCTTTTATAGAACCCCCCTCAATATTTCTTGCAAGGCCAGGTTAGTGGTCACATATTCTTTCAGTTTCTGCCAGTCGTGGAAGCTCTGCATCTCTCCATCCATTCTAAATGAAAGCCTTGCCGGATAAAGTATTCTTGTCTGCATGTTCTTCTCGTTTAGTATCCTGAATATGTCTTGCCAGGCCTTTCTGGCTTGCTAGGTCTCTGTGGATAGGTCTGACATTATTCTGATGTTCCTCCCTCTGTACGTAAGGAATCTCTTCCCCCTAACTGCCCTTAAGATGGTTTCCTTGGTTCTAAGATTTGTGAGTTTTACTATTACATGCCGGGGTGTTGGCCTGTTTTTCTTGATCTTGGGAGGGGTTCTTTCTGCCTCTAGGAAACGAATGTTTGTTTCATTCCCAGATTAGGAAAGTTCTCAGCTATGAATTTGCTCAAATACATCTTCTAGTCCTCTCTCTCTCTCCACTCCCTCCGGGATTCCAATTATTCTGACATTGGAACGCTTCATGGTGTCACTTATTTCTCTGATTCTATTTTCATGGATTCTGAGTTGTTTTTCCCTGGCCTCCTCTTTTCCCTTTTTATCTATTATACTGTCTTCCAGATCGCTTATTCTCTCTTCTGTCTCAGTTACCCTAGCTGTTAGGTTATCTAGATTGGATTGGATCTCATTGATAGCATTTTTAAGTTCTGCCAATTCAGCTTTCATTTCTGCCCTTAGAGACTCTATGTTGCCATTAATTGATTTCTGCATTCTAGCTATTGTCTTCACAATTGCTAGCCTGAATTCCATCTCCGACATCTTGGTTATATCTTCATCCATTTGTAAATCTGTGGCATAAGTCATAATCTGAGTCTTTTCTAATTTGGGGGTTCCTCCTCCTAGTCATTCTGTTGATGGGTGTTTGAGGGAATGTATAGAGTCCAAATTATTGACCAGAACCCAAGCAAGATGCACCTGTTTTCTAGGGTCCTTAGATTTGCTGGCCTCTTGTTCTCCCAGCCTGTCTTCTGGGGGAGGGGCCTGCCAAGCTGTTACTCAGGCAACCCTGTTTGGGCAGAGTTGCCCTGGCCTTCTGTGGTGGGGGATGGGCTCAGTGGGAACTAGTTTTTTGGGGCTTTTGTTCTCTGGCGCCTTTCCCTGGTAGCTTTCCACATCTCTTCCAAAGTCAGAGCAGAAGAGACCATTTCCAACCCTCTGCCTCAGAGTATAGAGCTCGCAGTCTGTTCTTCAGTGAGCTCTCCAGGCCACACTGTCTCCGTTTCTGTCCATGCTGCTATAAACTGCAGCATCCTGGGTTGTGCGCCCCTCCACAGCACTCGCAGTCTTGTCTCCAGGTTGGACTCATCTCTGCCCTTTGTGCTTCTAAAACCGCCAGCAGCTCCCAGTTCACACACGTGACCCCGCCGCTCTGGTTTCTGTCCAGGGGGCTGCCCTAAAGTCCTTTCCCCGCTGCTACCGGTCTGTGAGTCTGTGCCCCGTCCGCTGTGCGCGAGGCTGTTGCTCACCAGTGGTGCAGGATCCCCACAGCCAGGCTCCATCCTGCTGCCGTTTATCCTCTGATATCTGCCTGCAGAATCATGGCTCCCCACTTCGTACCTGGAAACCAACCATCTGCAATATTCTGTTTGTAGAAATCCAGATCTTCTTACATCTCAGGCTGATTTCATGGGTGCTCAGAGTGGTCTTGTAGATATCCAGCTCAATTCTGGGGACCAGTTGGACTACGGTCCCCTACTTCTCTGCCATCTTTTCCCCCCTGTCTGGGAAATTCTTTATCTCTCCTTCTATTCCAAATGATAGCTTTGCTGGATAGAGAATCTTGGCTGCAGATTTTGTCCTTTCAGCACTTCAAATATATATCCTGCCACTCCTTCTGACAATTAAAATTTCTGCTAAAAAAATCTGCTAGTAGCCTTATAGGGTTTCTGTTATATGTAACTATCTTTCTTTTCTCTGGCTTCTTTTAAAATTCTGTCTTCATCACCACTTTTTGCCATTTTGATTACCATGTGTCCGGGTGTGGACTTCCTTAGGTTGTTTTTGTTGAGGGCTCTCTGTGCCTCCTGGATCTGGATATCTGTTTCCTTCCCCAGATTTGGGAAATTTTCAGCTAGTATTTCATCAAATACATTTTCTGTACCCTTCCCCTTTTCTCTCTTCTTCTTCTAGGATCCCTATAGTGTGAATGTTATTACACTTGATGGTGTCACAAGTCTATTCTCATTTTGCATATTTTTTTCCTCTTACCTGCTCAGCTTGATTACTTTCCATTACTCTGTCCTTCAAGTCACTGATTTGTTTTTCTGCTTCCTTCAACCTGATATGTATTCTGTCTAGTGTATTTTTAATTTTTTTATTGTGTTCTTCATCTGTGATTGGTTCTTTCTTATATCTTTGTTAAGGGTCTCACTGATGTACTCCACTCTTTTCTCTAGTCCACTGAGTATCTTTATGATCATTGCCTTAAATTCTCTATCAGGCATATTACTTATATCTGTTTCACTTCAGTCTCTTGATGTGGTTTTGTCCTGTGTTTTTCATTTGGTACATATTCATCTGTCTCCTCATTTTGTCTAACTCTCTGTGTCTGTTTCTGTGTATGAGGGAAGTCACCAACGTCTCCTACTCTTGAAAGTAATGGCCTTATGAAGAAGAGGTCCTGTGGTGCCCTGCAGTGCAGTGTCCCTGTTCACCATAACCTAGAGCTTCAGAGTTGTCTCCAGTATGTTGTTGCCTGCGCCCTGCTGTTGTGTCTTGGCTGTTTTTTCCTTCAGTCTGATCATCTGCAGTGGCTCTCTTTGCCTGATGTGGGCAGTGTCTGGTTCCTGTGGTATTGGGGGATGAGTCTCAGGCCACCTTGTGCTTGAGTTTAGTCAGGCCCAGCATTTGCCAGAGATGCAGTATCATTAAACTGCTAGGCATTTTTCCTGTGTTGTCGACTGAGAAGTTTTCATTGGAAGGCAGGGCCTACAATCAGACTGTCTGCCCCCAGCCCACTGCTGGGGCCACAGCCTGAGGTGTGTGTGGTTATGTTCCCCTCATCCCAGGGCAGAGTCACTTTAGAGTGGTGCTGACCTCTCTCGGTGCTGCTTATACACTGCCAGACTTGTGACGCTGGTTTGAATGGGCTCTGGCCAGAAGCCTATTGGAGTAGATGTGCTGCAGCCAGACTGGTTTGGCCAGGGTGGGGCACACAGTTTTAACGAGGTGCTTGAAGGTGTTCTTCAGGAGGGGGCTGCCACCACCACCACAGTCACCATCAGGACCAAAGACCCACAAAGTTCATGTCAACAAGGGGTTGACAATGTGTGCAGTACTCTTCTGGGGGAGGGGACCCGCAGTGCTGGGACTTAGGCAAGCATAACTGGAAAGGGCAGATCTCCTATAAGCAGTGTTGGCACCCCACTGGTTCCTGTGGGTGGCCCTGTGTTTATGCTGGGGTGCAGGGGAGGGAAATGGCACCTGGTGGCTCCTTTTTTCCTGGAGATGTCCCTCAGGGAACCCAGTCCCTTGAGGACAGGCTCTGAGATTAGTGAATAATGCTCCTTCCCAGATGCCCCAGGCATTTTTCAAATTGCTGCTTCTAGCTCTGTCCTTGCTGGCTGTTTGTTGTGTTATCTCTTTAAGGGTAGGGACTGGGCTTCCTTTCACCCTCAGGGATCTCCCATAACTGAGCTAATTGATTGTTAAAATTCCAGGCTTTAAGTCTGACTGGTTTGTAAGACCTCACAAAATTTGGATCCTCTAGTTTTCATAGCCAAATGTCATGGGGATTCAACTTCCCTGCATGTGCTTCCCAGTGTGAGGGTCTGTTTTCTCTCCCCTCTCTGTGCCTGAAGCTCCCTTCTTCCCCTGGATGGCCTGCAGTCCATTTAGAGCCCCACTGCATTTTCACCATTCCTACCATCTTCAATGTGGCCTCTTCTCTACCTTTAGTTATAGATTTGTTCTACCAGTCTTTGGGGCATTTTCTGGGTTATTTACACTGATATGAGTGCTATCCAGTTGTGTCTGTGGGACAACGTGAGCTTAGTGTCCTCCTATTCCGCCATCTTCCCAGACTCCAATCTGAACTGAATTTCTTCAAATAACATAAGATAAATGTTGAATATTTCTGTAATTGACTCTGTCCTCAAAATTGTTTTTCTTATTAATTCATTTTTATGTTAATGTATCCTCTACAACCTATTAAAGATAAAAATAAAAAGGAAATAAATTGCTTACTCAGTATTTTTAACAACTGTAATGTTTTTCCTTTCTCAAAACGTAGAAGTCTTTGAAATACAGGTACTCAGGTTTGACTACATTAACAAAGAGTTAATTTAAAGGAACATCTGATTATTTCTAGTTGCTTTGGATGGGAAAAAAGGATCCAGACGCTTACATAATTCATCCCTCTATCTCTCTCTAGTTGAGAATAAAAATATCTTTGCAATAGATATAGGAAGCAAGAGTTCAGTGCTGTTTGGGCTCATGCATGCCTAACAGAAATGTATGAATACATATTTTTTCAAATTTCTCAAATTGAGGGTGTGCTAAAACCTACACATGTGTCTATATTTATATTCTAACTACACATCTGAAAAATATTTATTGCAGCTACTGTGACCACTATAGGAAAGATACTTGTGGTAGGAAGAATTCTAAGTTGGGCCACCTTCTAGTGTGCATGCTCCATATAATCCCCTCCCCTTGGTGTGGATGTGAACTGTGAATATGACAAATGTCACTGCTATGATAGGTTACATTATATGGCAGATGCAGAGGAATTTTGTACATATAAAGCTAATCAGCTGACTTTAATTTATGAAAGGGGAGATGATCCCCAGTGGGCCTGACCTAATTAGCCAAGTCCCTTATAAAAACTCAGAAGCAGCTGAGAGGCTATCCTACCATCCTTGAAGAAGCAAGCTGTCAGTAGTTATAAATCAGCAAGAAAATGAATTGTGCTTACAAGGTTGTGAGCTGGGAAGAAGACTCTGAGCCTCACATGAGACCACAGCCCCAGACAGCATCTTGGTTACCGCCATGTCAGATCCTGAGCCGGGCTCTGAGTCCTGATGGTACACATGGGATTATACATGTATGCTGTTTCAGGCTTGTGGGAGTTTATTGTATAACAGTGGAAAAGTAATTCAGTACATAGAGTCTGTCACAAGGTCTTGAATTTGATAGTGGTTTATACATGGTAGGCACTGATTAATACTCCTATCATAAATTTTAGTTTAACAAAGTAGAGTGAATTTCCATATATCAAGGATTGTTTTCTATCCTGACATCAGCGAAAAGTTCATTAGTAGAAACTTTTTAAGTGTGGCAGCCACAGGTAAATCTCAAGCATACTTGTTCCCAGCTAAAATTGATTTAATGTATATCCTTGGATATAAAAGATGCTCTTCTACAGACAGACTAAGAAAGAGGATTATTATAATACATTGAAAAATAAAAGAGATTTACAACATTACCAATTGAAGTTTAGCTTCTAGTGCTAGGAATATTTTCCAAGTAGATTGGGTTTGTGAGGCAGAGGTGAAAAGTGGATTACAAAATAAGAAGGGTTTCTTTTTCAAGAAAAAGAGGGACATCTAGCAAGAGGTTGTGTAAAAGGATGTGTTCTTCCATAAACATTATTTGGCTTTGCAATAACACTTGAAGAATTCAGAAATTTTTCTAACAGAGGACTAGAAGAAACAAAAGAAGCTTTATCTTAATGTTCTTTTTAGAAATAGAATAGTAAGTGAGCAAGAATTTCTTTTGATTATTAAAAGAAAACTTGCCGCAGTGCTGTGGTATCACTTAATAAAGTTCAAAATATAGGATGATGCAAAGGAATATGCCTCACAGCATGCAGCACTTTGCATGAAAAAAAAAATCATGGCCATAGAAACATAGAAACATTCAGAAGACCAATTACAGCAGAAATAAGGTACAGAATATATTATCTGAGAGCAGCTTAGAAGCATCCATCCTCAGTGGTTAAAAAAAAAAAAGGACAAGATACAGGCAAAACAGTCATTACTTTTATATAATTAGAAAACAAATAGAGGAGTCATGTTATTGTGAATGCCCATTAACTATTACAAATTGTATTGGAACATTCAAGTGCAATGAATAACCAATGAGTCTATTATACTCATCATTGCCAGAGTGAGCGCTTAATATGAAGTTTATGAAATAAATTGCATTTTATTAACCAAAACCTCTTTTGTTTGTGATTTTGTCTGAACCTTGGTGAAGAGTTGAACTTTATTTATGGCCTTGCATGGAATTACCAACATTTTACTTTTTCTATTCCTCTCCCTAATTAATACATATTCTAACATCCTAAGTTTACACTTCTGACATTCTTCAAACATTATAGATTTAATTCATTCACTCAATCAAGATTGCTTTTTAGACAAAAAGATAAGGCAAATATAAACAGAAATCTCAGTGAAATTCATTTGTTAGATGTCTTTAGTAGGGGTTAAAAATGTCAGTGCCTGTGTTTTATAACATTTTTCGTTAGGGATTTCAAGTCAGCCTTAAGACTAGAAGAAATTTATAGGAAGTCATAAATTTCCAGAGAAGCTAATATGTTTCTTTATTCTTATGCCTTCTCTTAGTTTTAGCTCCATAAACTTTCTGTATGATTCCCTCAGGATAAAGGCAGTACTTGCGTACCTACCTTTCGGTCGTTACTTCTCCTCAAAACTCACCCAGTTGTTCTTTGATTATTTTACATTGATCTTTCTGAATTTTTCCTCTCAAATATGCCCAACTTTTGGAGCTGTTTGTTTTATGTTTCTTGATTTTTAAGGGTCAACTCCCAGCTGACAGCACCCTGGACACTTGATCTGCAATTTTAAGAGAATGCTTCTTCCTCCTGCCAGGACATCAGCTCCCTTCGGTATTAGTTGTAAGTCATTTCTCTGACATCTTATTCATATTTTTTATAATACTTCTTTGGGGTCTGATGTCTTTCTCTGTAATAAAAACACTAATACCACGCTTTTCTAATAGTTTAAGATCAGTTAGAAACCAGAGACTTTACTCATTTATTGCATTTTAATTTCATTATATCTCAAAGAAATGCCTCTCCCCCTCTTGTTTTATCAGTCTACATTTCTTCACTTTGTTTTCAATCTTCTGGTACTCCTGTGCTTGAGATAATTTTGAAACACATATGTTTTTAAAGCACTTTTAAAAATAAAGCATAGAAACCAAATGTTCTGCCAAAGCCCTTAAAATTGTCTTCTTCAATTTTAGGTGTGCTAGTTTTATTTGTTTGTTTTTTTTCCCTACATCCACTTAAGATTATGGTTTATTCTCCTTAAAACAATGGCTTTCATTTCTCATTGTTTGTTTGTTTTTAACCAAATATAGCATACATCTCTGGTTAAAGCCACATTTTATGTCTCTGAAATCTAAAGTGATAATGAGAACTCATGTTATTAATGAAGCTAGGTCCTGATATTGCTCAATGCTAGAGATAGCACTGGGAGTTTGAATATGGTACAGCCCATCTGGCCTGTTTTTACAATGGAACACACCATTTCTGTAGTTAAAAGTCCTGCTTTATAATCTAAGTAAATAAACATACAAAAGGTGACAACAACAACAAAAAAGTCATCTCTAACCTAATGCACACAGTGGTTTTCCTCTGTGTTCTATCTTAGTTGGCCAAACAACCTAGTTAGCATGGCAGTCTGCATGTCTTTTTAAGGCCTACAGTGGTCCCCCCTTAGTGTATACAGTGTGACCTGCCTCTTGTTTGCTAAGACCCGCTCGTGTAGTGCTGCCTGTATAAATTGCATAGGGCTGGGGTGCCTGGATGGCTCAGTCAGTTAAGCATCTGTCTCTGGCTCAGGTCATGATCCCAGGGTCCTGTGATCGAGTCTTGCATCGGGTTCCCTGCTCAGCAGGGAGTCTGCTTCTCCCTTTCCCTCTGCCTGCCCCCCCCCTTTCTCTCTCTCTCTCTCTGTCAAATAAATAAATAATAAAAAAAATTGCACAGGGCTCCACATTCAGAAGTTTCCTGTGCTTAGTACAATTCTCTATTGCCACTCTCTTAAAATTCTTAAAAATTTTTAACAGAAGGCCCACATTTTCATTTTGTATTGGACTCCACAAGTTACGTAGCTGGGCTGGACGGTCATGGCTGCTTTTTGCTACAGTCAACGGCCAAGGTCACAATTCCATGTTTTAAAGTCAGGCATCCAGGTCACATCAGTTAAAAACCAGTGTATGATTACAAAAAGAAACACAAACAGCAAAAGAGAAGTTATTTTAATCTGATAATCTGACATGGTCATGATTTCACAATACTTGCGTTTGCTGTAGCTGCACTAGATCTTACAGCCCCCACTTCTGGCTGCTCTAGGTATTACCTGTCTCTGCTTGTGCCTTCCCCACTTAACCTTACCCCATGTCCATTTTCCATGTTCCAAGCCAAACATACTAGATGTTCTGGAGATTAGAAAGGCCCAATGAATAGGACCCTTTTAGTCTATCTAGATTCAGAACCACTTGAAAGATAGACAAGAATCAAATTTTTGGAGATCAAAATATCAACTATATTACTGATAAAATGAAGAGAGATAGCTTGACTAAATTTGGTCCAATGTCATCTTAACATTCTTTCAGCTGAGATTCTCCTCCTTGAGCCACAGGCTTCCCCCATACATCTTGCCCCACTAAGCCTAGTACTGGCTTCTTCCTAAAAGAAGGTACGGGTGAATGTGTCCTGCCGGCTGCTGCCCCTCTCCCTCACTGTAGAGAAAATAGGAGAACAGAGCCACACATGCCCCATTACTTCTGAATAAATCCATCAAATAACTCAACTGTAATTAATTATTGCCCTGGCTTCCACACTGTGGGGATGCCTGTCCTGTCTCTTCCCTCAAGGTCACTGTTCCTCTCAAGGCTCTCCGCCTTATAGTACACTTTCCTTCTAGCTTCTCGGAGCCACCATTTTGGTGTTCCTTGCCCCAGACTCCTGTGTTATTTCTTGTGGTTCCCTTACACCCAATGACACCTATCTAAGTGGTCCCTTTTTGAACACTCCTAGGATAATTCTGATTTTAATGTGCCCCATCTATTTTATGTATTCACCTAGACGGACACCACCTGCAGTGGAAAGGTCTATCTCAAAGCATGTAAATCACTTTGTGTATACTAAAACCAGAGTATTTTCTGGTTTTAGGAAATGCAATAAATTTAGTGGCAGGTTGGTAGGGGGAAATCCTTAGCCGTTTTGTTTACATCAATGGCATTTTAAATAAAGGTAGCTTTTACCATGCTCATGCAACCTTTCTGATCCCTTAGTTATTGAAGCTCTCTTCATGGATAAGCATTTAAAGAACTCCAAGAAGGGATGTTGTCTCATCCATCTTTGTTATCTGCCTTTTCCCGAGAACATTATGATTATGTATGGGATATTGTCTGATCGATATATTTCTATTTAAGGATGCCAGATACTTGAAGTGATGATCTCCCAGACCATACAATATTAGAATCCATTTAGAGCCCTTGTTCCATTTTAATTAAAAAAAAAAATCATTTACAAAACAACTTAATTCAAAGTGCTGGTTAAAAAAAAAAAAAAAAAGACGCTGAGTTAGTTAACTGGTATGTGGCAGTAACACTACTTTCCTGAAAAGTAAAATCAAATTGCATTTGTCAACCCTGTTATTCACCTAGTACTCGCAGCCTATTGTGATTTGAAACTTTGTAGCTTCACACAGATGAATACAAAACCACACAGCAGGAAAACACTGAAAAAAAAAATAGAATCTTAAAAATGAAATAGCTACATGCAGCATGGATTTTTTTGATAGCTACTGGTGGTTTTCTTCTTCTTCTTCTTCTTCTTCTTCTTCTTCTTCTTCTTCTTCTTC
>NC_058404.1:156690255-156692190 GCF_002201575.2 Neomonachus schauinslandi | reverse complement strand
TTCTTCTTCTTCTTCTTCTTCTTCTTCTTCTTCTTCTTCTTCTTCTTTTTTTTAACCAAATAAATTCTCTTGAGGGACATTTGTAGAAGAAGCCATGAGTTTTGAAATACAAATGAAATAATATACCCTTTAGACATAGGTCTTGCCATAATGTGCACATGGAAAGTCTATTTGTCTTCTTGCTGCATTTAATTTGTTCTCTCCTCCTTAGGAAACTTCTGATAATAACAATTGGAGGTATTTGTGTTACTGCCTTAAATCTCACCACCTTTACATTACTAAAAATAAATTGGATTAAGTTGTGAGCAAACAGTATTTTTTGAACTTCTCTTCAGAGCGGAGTATTGCTCAAGAGTACTAAGAAAATAAAAGAGGCATAGTGGTATGTTTTTCTCAGTCTAGGAAGCTAGTTCCAACCTGGAGCTCTTGATAATAAAGCACTATGGAAAACCCTCCTGGGAAAAGACACCTATGAGCTTAGGTTTAAAGAAACAATCTTTGGCCTCTGTGTTTTCCTTGTTGAGCAACAGAATATCAAAGGACATAAAGGCTTTTTATGAAACTTGGTTTAAAAATGCTCGTGATAGATTTTTCTCTATTTTCCCCAGAATTCAGTGAATAAATATAAGTGTCTAATTATAAAAATAACTAGAATAAAGAAAAGATAGGAAAATATTATGTACATATGAGTCAACTGTTTGAAATGGATTATTAATGAAGTAAATTTCAAACCATCTGGTTTTCTAATCTTGATTAAATTAGAGTGTAATCAGTATGAATGGATCAGCTGTGAGACATACAAAACAGCTACATATAAATGAGTCATGTATTATAATTGTCTATATATTTAAAATGAGAACTTTATGTACTGAACTACTGGAAAATCTACAGATAATAGATTTCTACTCCCTCAGTTCTTCAATGCAAATTACCGTTAGGAATATTCCATGACTTCACATTTATAGGAATCTACTTCTGTTATTATTATTTTTTTTAACGATCAAGCACTTGTTCATACATTTTTAATTTCTGCTCTTCTTCACTCTGTGAGAGAAAAAGACAAAAGAATGAGTTGGAGACCTTGCTCTCATAAAGCTCGTGCACCCCCTGGGGAGGAAAATAGGTGCACCCAGAATATCAGTGAACACTACAAAACAATTCCCAAACAGGTGCTAGGAATTCAGTATGATTAATGTCCTACATAATTTTCAGAGTTCAATGATCATTCGTGCACACAATTTGATGAAGTTGTGTGTGCAGAGTTGCTGTTTCCTGTGAATAGTTTGAAGCTTTGTAGGGACAACTCTAGGTAAACATTTACATTTTATTTGTTTTTTTTTAATTTTAATGTCAGCACCTAGAAAGTATGTGGCACATGATCGTGTTCAATCAATGTTTATTAAATGAAAAAATAAATCCCTCTGAACTGAGGAGACATTCTCCCAGCCATCAAAAGCTCTCTGAGCTCTGTAGGCATCCACACTTGCACTTCCTAGTTGCTATGGTTGCTTATTGCTTAAGCTGCAATATTGTTAACACTTTCAGCATTAGTAGTAATAGTGTTTGTTTTACAATCATTTTCCATCTCCCTGTCAGAGGCCTCCACCATCTCACTGAAAGAGTGGGCCCTGGGAGGGCTGCCCAAGAGCCAGACACCTAGCGGATGTTGTGCCCAACATTGTATATGCTTCTGTCTGTGCTCCAGGAAATGTTTCTGCATTCTCTGTCCCGAAGCACCTCCCCACCTGTCAGCCACTTGTTTAGCTTGTTTTCACTCCTGGAGTAGTGTCTAGGTTCACTCTGGCTGGTTGAGCCCTGTTCAGGTCCTGGAATGCTGCTGCCTTTGGAATTTTCTCTTTTCCCCTGCTTCATGCCATGTATTGGACCATTTCTTTCTTTCTTTCTTTCTTTCTTTCTTTCTTTCTTTCTTTCTTT